>NC_042357.1:4556265-4864707 GCF_002563875.1 Besnoitia besnoiti
CGGGAGGCGCCGCGCGCAAAGGCAACGCGTCGACGGCAGCCCGCGAATAAGGGATGCGAGAGACCTTCACTTCGCTGAGAAAGAGACGAAAAAAGTCAAGAAGACGCAAGGGGCCATGCAGAGATCCGCAGGTAGACGAAACCCGAAAAGAAGTGAAATGCGCAGAAGGGGAGACAAAAAGATCGGGCGCAGAAAATTCATCGCCACGCCTACGCGTCCGCGTCTTCTCCGCTCCATCGAGGCTTCGAGTGGAGAGAGCGTAAAAGAAGAGTGCAAGAAGCACCGGTGAGTACGAGGGCAGAAAGCAAAGGCAGGCCGAGCCCCGAGAGAGGGAGCGTGAAGCAAAAATAGACGAACGCAACCGAAAACAGCTGCGGTTTTTGAGCTTGACTCGCAGAGAGCGAGACATCGAAAAACCCGCGAAAAGCGCAGAGGATCGAGGCAGCGCACGTTCTGTCTCTCTCTGATGGCATGGATGTATGCGCGTACGCAGAGGGAATCTAACGAGAAAAATCGACATCCCGCGACAGGTAGATGCTCGACTGAGTACGGACTACGCAACCAGCCCGCGCCATGTACAGACAGAACTGGCTCAAAGCACCTCCCTCCCCTTCTTGTCGCATGTCCGGCTGCCTGCATCCCCTTCTTCTCTCTACCAAAGCGCATTTGCAAACTGTTCCGCCTCGTGTGACTAGCTAGCTAGGCAGTCAGCGAGTTCCCTGTCGCCAGGCAGATGCGTTTGGAGCTGTCATCGATCCGTCGCTGGGGCGTTCGAGTCTCAACCGCAAGGCGCTGCCACGGGTTCGATGCCTACGTGTTCGCTTTTTTTGCTTACACGTGCCCTCCGTCTGCAGTGGCGAGTCGGAGGCGCGTCGCCTCGGGGAGGAAGCACTTGGCGTGCGTCCAGCGGAAAGCCCAGCGGCGGAACCAGTGAGCAAGAAGAAGAGCCACGCCGCCCGAAAGGAAGCCCAGAATCCAGAGGAGAAAGATGCGAAACGGGCGCCGGCGGAAAGGCTGGACCGCAATCACCCTGACGAAGGACGGAGAGGCACAGAATAAGGAGAGCGACATGCATGCGCGTCGGTCATTGGGGCCGTCGAGAGGGCGACACAGTGCGGCAGACACAGCGAGATACGCTCTTCAGAAACTGGTGCATGCACCTCTTTCGCAGTGCCAAAGAAAGCCAATCAACTGAGCACGAAAAACCGGAAAGAAAAGTCGATAGAGGGAGAGAAAGAGACAACAGGACGACACTGGCGCAGTATTCTCCCATATGTAGGTAGACAGATAGACAGAAAGATAGATAAAGTATATAGAGATAGATGTATGGTCACTACGTGCGAGCCGAAGACAGGCAGACAGCGCGGTCGCCTGTCTTGTGAGAGGCCGCACGCGCAGAAGGCGACGCCGCCCTGCAGCCACACGCTTTAAAGTGAAAGTTCTTGGGTTGACGTGGAGTGGCGTCATTCCTGTCGCTCGCCCTCCTTTCTCTCTGCTCTCATCACCGCCGAGATTCTGAATCTTGGCTGGCGCCGAGCGTACCTTTCTTGCAGCCGCAGCTCCTGAAGCTCGGGGAAGGTGTCGTATGCGACAAGAATCAAACTCTCTCTCTCGCCTCCTTGTTTTCTGCGCTCGCCCTCTCGCCGTGCTCCCTCCTCTCGGAGCTCTCCACTCTCTTGTGTACGCGCCTCTCTCGCTCGCCTGTGTCCTCCCACTTGATGTTCTCCTCTCCAGGCTGCCAAATCCTTCTCCGCCGACGAGAGGCTCGTGGCGCGGCGCGCCACCGCGCCCGGACGCGGTGCGGCCATGGCTCGATGAAGTCGAGGCGCGGCGAAGAATGAGGGAGGAAACGCGCGGTGCAAGTCGCTTGCGAAACGGGCTCTTCAGCACGCAGGGAGCCAGGGCGACGCGAGGAGGAGCTGTCGCCTCTGCAGCAACAGCGGCAACGGCGGACGACGAAGGCGGCATGCGAAGATCCCCGTGGCAGACAGCGATAAGAGAGGAGGCGACAAATCGAATCCAGGCAAAGGCACACGAGGGAAGCAGAGAAGATGCAGGCTGTACGTTGACACGCAGAGAGAGTACCACGAAGGGACACAGGGCCGCGTCAAGCGCCGCTGTGCATTTCTCCTCTGGAAGCGCGCGAAAGCGAGGCTCAGGAGGCGGGCAGCCTCGGGGTGATCTTGGAAAAAGGAAAAAAGGAAGCGCGACAACGATCCGTGCAAAAGCGCGGCGGCGGAGAGAGGGAAGGCGTCTTTCTCCGCACGTCGGTCGGCGGCGACCGTAGCTGAAAAAAACGTCAAACGAGCACTGGAGGACAGCCAGACAGACAAGGCAAACGAGGGAGACGACGACAAGAGAAAAGAAAGAGCTCTTGGTTGAGCCTCCTAACGAAAGCTGCTGTCAGGAGCCGCAACCCCGCCGGTAGGCTGGCAGGCCTGAGAGGCGTGCGGCAGGCGGCTGCATAGTCGCCACGAAACCGGTGGACACGGGACTTTTGCAGGCTGGAGAACCACAGATGAATCAGTCGGATGGCGGGGGAATCGGCAGGCAGTTGAAGGGCAAGAATGATCAGACTAACACAGCCTACGACTGGTACGATGTGCAAAGACACGGGTTTTTTTGAGCCGAGCGCATGTTTTGGTGCCACGAACGTGGTCATATGCGCCCATACATGGGCAGTACTGCATTGCCTTCGCAGAGCCGGCTTAGATGTTTGGAATGGCGTCATTGGACCCTAAAGCAGCAAATGGAAAAGCAAAATCCCATGAATGCTTCAGTTTTTGCAACGCAGCGTGCCTGTTCACCCCGATAATGTGCTAGGGATGCAACGCTGCGCATGCATGCCTAGCAGTCATCGACGATGTCTCTTTGCTTCTGCATAGACCCCACATGTTTTTCTCTCCAGAACATCTTCTTTCAATGTATGGCCGCACGACGACGAGTTCGAAGGCAGCTTCGTTCTGGTTACCCCGGACTGGAAATCAAACCTGCAGCCAATGTGAACAGGAAGGATTCGTCGGGTCAAGCCGGCGGACGGCATGGTGAAGACTGGAGTCTGCATGCAGGACGGCGACTTGAGTTATTCCATTGACCGCCTCGAGACCTCCGCCACAAAAAAGTCTCTTCCTGAGGAGTAGGTCTAATGAGAAATATTCACACGCCTCTTGTTTGCACGCTAGCGTATGCGGCCTCCAGGAACTAGAGTGTGGGCGGGCAGCGCGTTCCCAGCTTCGGAGGCCCAGCGTAGGATAGGCTGAGGCTGGCACTTGCAGTTTTTGCCACGCGGAGTGGATCCTTGAACTGACGCTGGAAAGAGTCTGGCATCTCTTGGGCTTAGGTTTCAAATCAAGCGATTGCGCTTTAAAGGGACAGGGTGTGCAGGAAAGGACGTACTGTCAGTGTGTGGACTAGTAGTGTGTTCATCCTACGTGCTCAGCGGGTGGCGCAATCTCAATAAGCTGCCGCGTAACTTGGCTGTGCGCATGTTTTCCAGCATAGAAAAAGTATTTTCCTCATTTGTAGAATTCTCTGGCGCAAGCGTCTGCGTGCGTCAAGCAGGAATCCTCCGTGTAGAACGTTAGAAGTGGGGTCGAGCGGGCGATGAAAGGGGGGGCTGCAAGCGTAGTTCGCTTAGCGATCGACCGCAGAAGACGGCCTGAAGGGAGGCGTGCCAGTCGGCGTGCAGAAATCCTGTTGCCTCGGCTGCTGCCGCATCAAGCGCATCGGCGGTCGGGACATAGTAGCCGTGGCAAACACCAGCGCGTCTTAGCTTATTCACAGGACCCCCCAGTTGAGGCATGCAGCACAGAAACGTGTGCTTAGGTTCGAATCGGGCACCGTGTGCAATTTTTCGTGGTGTCAGAGCGCTTCATTCTGTTCAGGCACCTTTTCCAGTCCAATATAGATATGTGTTCTGTCTTGAGTCACGCCCCTGCGTGTAGCTGAGGGAAGTCACACACATAGTAACGGCAGCAAACGGTTAGATAGCTCTTCGAAGTGGGTCAAATTATGAGAGGCATTACGCCAGAGGCTCTTTGCCTTTTTTCGTTGAATGAATCACAGCGGTACTTGGCGGGGCGTCTCCACAGTTGCTTCGCGCGCATACGAGAAACCAAACGCGCGCGCACAAATAAACGTCCCGTACGAGCTTCCTCAGTCGTCGTTGTGACAAGCCTACTAAGTCTATTCAACCCCGGATGTGCATTTTCGACGTAGCAGTAAGAATGCTCAGTTGTGCCTACGGAAGGCAGAACTCGATTGTCGGATTTCCGAGTGCGCATATGAGGGCTCTCGGTCCCTCACGTACCGGGAAGTCTAGAATTGAGCCTCGCTGTTTCGGACGGATATATTGCAGCTGGCCACTGCAACTGGCTTGAAAAGCAGAGAGGGGTGTTATTAGGCTCCGCTAAGGCCAGCTGCAACTCGGCGCTTGCACGGAATATTCATCTGGAAAGGCACTTGCGCCGACGACTACAACTCGAACTCTGCGAACTGCGCAAACTGACGTGTGGCCTGACATCCTGCTGCGAACTCAAGAGAGAGGGGATCCTCTTGAGGGCAAAGTGCTGCAGCATACCAGGTCTCGACAGACGTGGCTCAGCTGAATGCCCAGAATATTATGGCTTGCAGTTTGCGATGTGACACTATTGTCCATCGGAACGAATAAAAAACAAAGCATTCCTCGACGCGTTGTGAGAACTCATGTACGCAGAAACCGTGGCACCTGCAAATAGGCGCGTCAACTAGAAAAACGTGATGGCTGTGAAAGGGGAGTCTATCACGTCGCCAGCGCCGCAACACGCGCGCACGCAGATGCGTCAGAAAGCGCGTCGTATTTGCACACGGGCACGTTTCACGGGTACAGGACAGATTCGTCGTCGGTCCTGTATCGAGAAAGCTCCGTAAGGCGGCGTCTTCACCACATCGCTGAGCCTTGAAAATCAAAACTGCATAGTGGCTGGTACCCTTTCAAGCCCATGCAAATCTTTTTTCCAGCAGGTCCCTGTCGTTCGTTCTCTCCCCACTACTCCCTGAGTGTGTGTGTGTTAAGATTCAGCAGAACCAGGACGTCTGAAAAAACATGGTGTAATTATCCCTGTGTGTGCGGTCTGGGATGTTTACTGGTAGTTGGGGTTCACGACGCCCATCTCCACGTCACGCGAGACCTGCTGCTGGAGCTGAGAGTAGTCGTAGTGGGTCGGGATGTTCTCCTCACCGCTCAGCTGAGAGCCGTAGCCGCTCATCGTGCCGCCGCCGCCGGTCTGGCTGCCGATGCGACCCAGAGTGCCAACAGATCCCGCAGTCTGAAGAGGCTGGTACGCGGAGCCGTGGGGGCTCATCGTCTGGCCAGCGTAGTAGTCAGTGCCGGCAGCTGCTTGCCCGGCGGCGGGGACGCCTTCGGTGGGCATGATGTCGGTGTTGATGTCGCGGCAGTGGAGCTCCGGAGACCACTTGTCCAGCAGCGGCTCGAACAGGTACGCCCAGTAGCAGGCCGTCGCGTAGGCACCAGCCACGGTAAGGAGCATGAAGACCGCACCAAAGCCCGCGAAGACCATCAGGATCACTGCAGACAGACACGCGCACGTTCCAGCACAGCCACAGATGGAGGGAACGCGCGCATCTCTTCCTCGGCGACCAGCGACAGTGTGGAGGACCCGCGGAGAGACAGGCCTGCGCGATGCGAAGTGCCCGACTTACTGATGATGCCGGAGACGGAGAAGAGACCGAACATGCCCCAGGCGAGCTCCTCGTACGTGCCCTCATCGTGGTAGACCTCCATGTAGAAGAACGCCCAGCCGTAAGAGAAGAGCGAAAGGCCGTCCATGACATTGCTCACGGTGAAGAGGATCCACTCCGACTTGGAGACGTTGAACTTTGTCCACCAGACGACGGAGAGGTAGTGGTAGAGGTACAGGTACTGGACGAGACGCAGCATCGCCGCGAGAATGTCCAGGGTCACAGCCGCAGACAAGATCTTAGAGCCAGTTCGGAAACCCTTCGTCCACCTGTAGAGAAAAAAACATGCACAGTCAGGTGTCAGGAATGGAATGGAAACTCGGGATCGTCGGCAACGGCGCCTTCGCTTGGAGACAGGGGCTTTCATGACTTGTTGCGACTTGTGGAGCACATGGGAATGCTTTGTGATTCCTGTTTTCACAGATGGCAGTCGCTGCTGGCACACGAGCGAGACGCGTCGGGGCGACGGACACTGGTGGCATTCTCTGGATAGGTGCACTCACTTAGAGTCGTCGGCAACGAAGGCCTGGAAGAGGGCGAGGAAGATCGTGCCGATGAGGTAAATGCTCATGAGGACAACCATGGACAAGTGGAAGCCGTTGGACATGTCGGGGTAGGCATGGAAGGTGAAGACCCAGCGCCCACCGAAGGCGAGGAAGAAGATGCACATCAGGGCCATGGAGACGGACTTGAGTGAGAGAGAAAACCTGAGCAACTTGGTGGTGAGGAAGTGGATTATCGGAGTATGCTCCTCTCCACGCGGGCTGGGCTCGAGATTCTCCTCTTCGCCAGTATACACGGGCGCGGGCGCCGCAATGCTGCCCATCGTATGCTGTCCCATCAGAAGGCCAGAAGCCAGTCGGCTGCTCCCGCTCATCTGGTTCTGAGCGAGGAGAGTCTCGTCGCCTTCGACACCGAGGGAATACATTTTGCAGAAAAACGAAGGAGAAAGGGTAGGACCTAGACGGAAGACACAGAAAAGAGACGGACAGAAACCGGAACCGCGAAAATGACGCGGCCTCACACAGTCTCACGACGAGCGCGCGCAAACAGAAACTACCACTGGTGGATCTGGTTCCTTTAAGACATCGAGCACGCGCGAGTTCTGCGTCCTTCCTTTTAGAGTTCTTTCTACATCCGTCGGAATGGAGACAGTTTTGTTCGACAACGTGCACTCCTGGCAGAAATAGAAACACGCGCCGCAAACGCGCAGCGAGAAGACAAACGAATTCTGGGACAAGACAATGCACAGAGCAGCGAAGCAAAGAAACAAGCGCACGCGACCGCCCCGACGACGGCGAGGCCAGACGCCCGCAATGGCGCGCCAGGGTCTTTTGCGTAGCTTTCCTGCGTAGAGAGAGCCCGTCTGGCAGATCGATCCGCAGACCAGCCACCGAGCGCGGACGGGCGCCGCAAGCTCCGCCGCTGCTGGGAAAGAGCTGCTGAGCGGCCGCGTAGCTCGAGAGCGCTGCGATTTCAGAGGCTGGAACGAGAGGGGGCGGCGGAAGCTGCTACGGTGGGGTGGGCGGTTTGACCAGAAAGCCTCAACTGAAAAGGCTGACACCCAAAGATTTTCCTCGCAAAGGCAGTAGTAGTAGTTACGACTTTCCGGGCTTTCGGGGGAGGAGGCGCAGGCGCACAGTTCAGCCGCCGCTGCTCGCGGGTGGCTGGACTAGACCGGGTGGCAGAAGAGACCTCGTTGCAGATGTCGTCGTCCTCCAGCCGTGCGCGGAAGCGAGTCACGTGCGGTGACTTTTCCGTCCTGACGAGGCTGTGCCCAGAATGCCTCCAGTTCCCAGTTCTGCATGGCGAAAGCCTCGGAAATGACGCTGCTCGCTCTTCCAGTCGTGCATGGCGCTGCGCATCTAGACTTTGCAGTCTCTAGAAAGACGTGCCGGACGTGGGCAAGGCAGGGGGCATTTCAGCGCAACTGCAAGTTTGAAGGCGTCTTTTGAGATGTTCGGCTGATTCCAACGACCGGGCACGTGAAGGCTTGCCAGGCGCCAAATCGTGGCGACTCCATGAACTCAGAGGCATCACGATGCACTAAGACCAGCCTGTAGAGACGGACACTGGGCGCGTAGACGCGAAGGACGCCGTGCAGGAAACCCGTTAGCAGACATCGGCCCGAGAGTGCCTCTCGCATCACCAGGACAGGAGAAAAGCTCTGTATGTTTTGTTTGCTACAGGGGTTTGCAGTGTGACACCGCACGTCTTCACGGCTGAAACCAGCCAAAGTCCCGTCAGTGGACGTAGCAAGTACAGCCTAGTGGCGGTCCTCGATGAAGGGGGCAGTCGTAGTCGGCCTTCCACAAAATCGCGCGACTCTCAGGAATCACGGATGCTCGAAGGCAATGCCTCTTTTCCTCTGTATGATAAAAAAATTCTAGCCCACCTACAGCGCTACGCAGGCGAGAATTCCGGCTGTGGAGGGCACCGCCATCCGACGAGGCAGGGAGCCGGTTGTAGCTGGGGCCTGTCACATGTGAGCAAGAGCTGCGGGGCGTAGTAGTACAGATAACAAGAAACACACTCTGCGAATTCAAAAGGAAGCTTGGTACAACGCCACCTAGGTGCAGGGATGATCGCTTCCGGAGTCAGCATATTGACACGACGAGCAAGGTGTACCGACTTTGCATACCATCGTTCTCATTGCACTCGCGCAACGTAGGACTATGGTGACACTGTGGACTTTGCCATCGTTTTTTTTTGCCCGCATCGTTGAGAAGCAGTTGTAAGTTGAAGGTGGGATCTTCAGGCCTTGACGCGTCTTCTCCAAGCGCTGTGATGGCGCATATATATTCCGGTCACATGCGTCGTCGGTGGAATGTTTTGCATCCTGCGGAGAACGCTACACAGCGCTTTCGTTTCTGGTAGTGGCACGCGATTCGGCCCCAGCTGAGGTGCATCTTGAAGAGGATTACATGTGATTTCACGGCTTCCAACACGAAACAATGTGACGCGGTTACTGTGAAGTCATGCAATCTCCCGGTGCATGGCTCGTAACGGGGCCGCCCCGTCCAAAGAACTACGGGAAAGTATGTTGGAGTCTCATGACCGAGGCTGCAAGCATTCCTTCGAGGATGTGCCGTGTCCGTTGTGGTGGAGCTTCCAGTGCCAGGGTCGCGCTCTTCGGAGCCCTGATTCTTCGATGGTGGTGGACACATCTGCAGAGGGAAACACGGGCTCGTACCTCGGTGCGTTTGCGCAGGCGGCTCATCCCTGCTAAAGTATAGCAGCAGTCCACCGACAATGGAAACGAATCACCAGGCAAGGTTGCCTCCCTAGAATGAACCTTCGTACCTCGTGCTGGGAACCACGCCGCACTTTCGCCCCGGTGCTAAACAGCATCTACTCAATATACCACGTAGCGAATTCGGCAAGTATACATTGCATTAAAGACAATAAGTCTTGTACAGCATTTCTCTGCTGCGACAGCCATACAGACTTTCGCATTTGCAGTGCTCCTGCTCCCCCCTGAAAAGGCTTAGCGGCACTATGCAAAAACTGAACTGTGCCACCACAACTCAATACACAGACAAACGTGCCGATACCTGAGCCCAGCGATCCAATGCAAAAGCTTGCCTGATGTAGCTGTGCCAGAAACACTGCGGTATACTCCTTTTTCTCACGGGAGGGGGGGAGGCGCTTTTCGTCCACCCATCGTGCGTCCCCTCGGCAGCTCGTGCGAGAGTCTCTGAGGTGCAGAACTGGCATTGCCACTGGGTCATGCTACCGGCGTGCGATTGATTTCAGCTGCGCTCCAACCGCAGGAGACTTTTGTATCCGAAACTTTCTCCAAAGTTTAAAGTCAACACCTGTGCTTCGTTTCACTATCCCCCTTCACCCTCCTTGAACGTGGGGTCTCTTCAAAGAACGAAGGGTTCGTGCAGTGCTCCAGTACGCTCGGGAAAGGTTGAGTCGCCACTCTGATTGGTCAGTAGGTACGCGCAGAAGATTGATCGTCCAAGCGTACGCGATAAGGACGTAACTACGTGAGGAAAGGTTCGTAGTCCCTTGAAGAGCGCGCTCTATCAGAGGGAGGCATGCGGCAGCGACACATGTTTCGTCGCTACACAAAAGAGCTAGTGTAGACTTCGTCGACTGGGGGGTGGTCACCCCATCTCAGCTGACGAGCTGAGTGAGAGAGAGTGTACAGAGAAACGAATGGCTGTGACCCGAATCGAATGCAAGTTACTGTTCTGTTGCATTCCGGAGTGCTTGCCGTTCCAGAGATCATGCTTGGGCAGAACTGTGATAAAGCTCTTGCGCAAGCTTGAGAACCAAGCTCAGCATTTCCGCCATCCGCTACCGTGCATGGAAAAGGAAAAGGAGCGAGGCCGGGCAGAGCGGAGCTCCTTCCACCTGCCAGGATGTGAGTGAGGCACTGAGCGGAGTTTGTCCTGTGACCCAGCAACGCGCCCGACACGCGCCTAGAAAATTCGCTCTTATCCGCGAACGCGGAGACGCGACAAGCTATCTGGTAAGCTGTTGAGGCGACGCGTCGTGACTCCAGCCTGCGGAGGGTTGCTGCTAAACGTGGGTTCGAAGTGTTTGGAACTACTATTCGCGCCGGCGGCCGAGGATCAGCGCCAGCGGCTGCGACACCTATTGGAAACAACGCCGCAGTTTCCTTACTACCACAGTGAAACATGGCGCTAGCCAAAGAGCATGTTCTACACACAGAAAAAGGGGTATCTATCGGAATTTGCCATAGAATACACCGATCACGCAGTTAGTCATTCTGAACACACGATTGCTCACTTGTGTAAAGTTACACGCAACGGCTACCGGAGCTGTTCATGTATCACACCGGCAAAACCCAGAAGTGCTGCTCACATGTGTGAACGAAAAGGTTGCCGATCCTCGAAAAAAGACTGACCATCTCGGCTTAGCACAAAACGAAAAAAAGAGACCCAATAACTAAAATACATGCGGGAACAAGCGCTATCCTTGCAAGGTGTCGATGCTCGCGCTAGCGCGGCGAGAGTTGTGATGCATCGGGCGCGGGCGGAGGTAGCCTTTTTCTGGGGGATTCGCGTGCATTTTTTCGCCGTGCTGAATGATGCTCAGCTTTTCGAATGGATTCCCTGAGCACGGGCGACTGTTTTAGCTCCCTCTGAGCCGAAAGTGTCTCTCTCAAAGTCTTTTCCAGGTGATTTCGCGTTAACTGCATTGAGCCCTATAGTTTCCCCCCCGTCACACCGTAGGGCGGCTGTTTGTCAGGGGCTTTTCACCACTTCCCCTCTCCATTTGTGCCTTCCCCATCTCAGTTTGGTGTTTTGAGCGCCCTACGCCGTTCGTGCATGATCAATTGTCGCTTCCCCAGCTTCACCGCAGACACAGCTGCATGTGATACTTCAATTATCACCCCATCACGCTGAATAAATCGCGTCAAACCACCTTACGCTTCAAGAACCCGTGCACATTCGCTGCATCTCTCTGTTTCGCCGGGGATGTGTCGCCTCTGTTCTCTCCACATCTTCAGCACATCTTTCTGTGTGGGCTCATGTTCTCAATCTGTTCTCCCCTTTTCCTCCTGTCATTTCACTCATTTTTAGGCTCTCTCATTACCAGCTTCCTACGAGCCACTTCTCAGTGTCACCGGCGTCTCTCTGGATCTTCCCTCTGTATTCTGCTCGCTCGCTTGAGCTACTCCCCTCTCTCTGTTGCGTCCCTGCTCCCTCGTCGTTCAAAACACTTCTCCGCAGTTTGCCGGCCTCTTCGCTGACTCTTTAATGCTACGGTGATTACCCTGGGCTTCCTGCGGCTCGACTGCTTGCCTCCTCTCGCTCGATTCCCGTGGTCTGCCCAATTCTTCGTCGGCCTCCTTTCTCCAGTCTCTCGTTGAGAACGAGAGTGAGAGATTGTTGTTTTCCCGTTTCGCATTCGCCTGAGCTCGAGTTCGTTGCGAGGCGCGGCACTGCTTGCCACACCCTCGCAGTCCTCTGCCTCCCACACATCGGCAAGCGCGAGCGTTTGCTGTTCGTTGGCTGTTCGCTGAGAGCGTCTTTCTGCCTTGACTGGCCCCAGTTGTCTTCTCGCAAACTATCAACATGATGGACTTCAATAACGAAGAAATTCTGCCGAGCTCTTCCGCCGGTGTGGAGGACGCAGACGCGTACCTGAACTCGCCGCCGACAGTCGTCATAGACAACGGCTCTGGTTAGTGCTAGTAGTGCCAAGCTGCTCCTTACAAACTCGCGGCTCGGGGCTGAAAAATCTACACCGAAACATCGCGTTTACGTACGCACGCGTGTCTGTGCGTAGGGGCCTGCGCATGCGCCACACAGAGGGTGTGTTTGATGTGCCGCGGTTGTTGGATAGCCGGCGGCGGCCTCGAGCGTCTCTTGGGTGCGATTGATGAGGTGGATCATTGCGATTTTCAGGTGTGTTTCAGCTTCTCGAGTTTGGACGCTTCTTCGATTGCGGCCTTTCATGCGTCTGCCCAGGCTACATGAAGGCGGGACTCTCCTCGGACGAGCAGCCGTCTGTCGTCTTCCCCACCATCGTCGGGAGACCGCGCCGTCGGTTCGCCGAGCTCTACGCAAAGGGCGACGGCGCCGACGGCTCCAGCGCCGTCTTCGTCGGCGAGGAGGCGATCGCCAACCGTCACCACCTGAGCTTCACGTACCCGATTGACCATGGGCACATCGACAACTGGGTCGACGTAAGTGCCCAAGCCTCATCTATTCAGATTCATATGTATATAAATATATACATATACATGTATATATGCATGTATATGCATATATATATATATGCATTGGATACGTGCACGCGTGTGTAGGGGTGTGCTTTGTGACTACGGAGATTTTTCGTGGTTTCAGCGGCGAGGAGGGAGATTCCAGCGACGCGTTGTATGACACTGCTGAAGCAGCTGCCTGTTTTTTTTCTCAGATGGAAGAAGTGTGGAACAAGACGTACAGCATGCTGGGCGTCCAGCCGAGCGAGCACGCACTGTTGGTGACTGAGCCGCCGCTCTGCTCGCTGCGCCACAGAGAGAAGATGGCGGAAATGTTTTTTGAAACCTACAACGCACCTGAGCTCAACATATCCGTCACAGGGCTCATGGCGATCTACGGGTAAGCAGCGAGGGGAACGAGGCAACATGAAAATCGGGCGGCGGGCTCCCTCGCCCCGCTGTCGGGCTTGACATCCCATCGGTTTCCGCTCCGGATCTGGCAGGCCTCTCGACTCTCTCTCCAGCCTAGATCCCCTCTCCTTCTGCAGCCCTCTCCCCCGTCCGGGGGCCGCGCCGGCGCGAACATGATATTGAATCCAGTACATTAGAAGTTCTTAGAAATACTTTTGGAATCAAAAATTCCGAATAAAAGGGGATTTCACTGAAATCTCTAGTTTCAACTTAGTGTACACGCCGGCGCATGCGTCGTGTGGTGGTCTCCGCAGGACCGGCAGAACGACCGGCTTCGTGCTGGACATCGGCGAAGGCATTACTCAGTGCGTTCCCGTCTTCGATGGTGAGCAAGACGAAAAAAGAGGCAGCAGCGCGAGAGGATTGAAGACAAAGGGTCCTCTACACACTCAGGAGTGTGTCTCCCCGCGAGCCGCGCTGCTCCGCTCGCCTTTCCTGTCTCCTCACTCTCGAGATGCACATGCACATGCATCCATACATATACGTATATACGTATAATTGTATATATATGTACTTGTACTGGGGGCTGTAGATATACGCAATTATGTATGTTTTCTAAGGAGAAGGCGAGTTCGCAGAAAACTTGAGCACGGTTCGATGCGCGTGGGTCTCTTTCGCGCTGCAGGCTACCTGGAGAAGGCCTCTGTGAAGCGAAGCGACTTTGGCGGTCAGGAGCTTCAGATGTACTTGCAGAAGATTCTCTGCGACATGGGCTATCCCATGACTACGCGCGATGACTACGTGAGTGCAGCGCGGGGACAAACGACTCAGTCGGCGGAGAATGCGAATGGGAATACGCAAAGTGAGGGAGGGAGAGTCAGATCGCGTGCGAGGAGGGCGACCTCTGGGTTGCCTCTTCTCTTTTCGCAAGTTTTCCTCACGCCGCGGCCTGCGCGTTAGGAGTCAGAGTGTCGAGCAAGAGAGCCGCAAGGCTTACAGCTCAGGGGGCTTGTGTGTGCTGGGTTGGGGATCCCGTATCGTTGGCGACGCGTAATTTTTGGCTTGCGTTATCTTTGGTTTTCTCGCGTGTGCAGGAGCACGTTCGCGTCATCAAAGAGACGCTCTGCTTCTGCTCGCTCAACCCCGCAGGTAAAGATAGGCCGCGTGGGTGAAACAGCCCTCAGAAGTGAGATTTTGTGGAACCGTTGCTGCCCCTGTGGAATTCCGCTCTGCTATAGGTGCCTTTAGTTTCGTTTTCCCTTTTTGTTGTGTCTCCCCGCGCCTCAACACAGCTCAGGCACATGTATATAAATATATATGTATATATATATACTGCATGCAGCACGAGCGCGGGCGTAGAAGATGGTGTCTGCGTTTCGGCTGTAGCTTCTGTGTCGCGTTTACGGTCTGGAGTGGTGATTTTCGTGTCTCGTTTACAGAGGACCAAAATCGGGAGGACTTGGAGAAGACGTATCACTTGCCAGACGGCCTGACGCTGCGCGACGGCGTCACCACGTAAGCGGGAAGGAAGAACTCTTTGGAAAACAAAGAGGAACGTTCAAGAGAGCGACGTATGCTCGACGTGAGCGAACTGTGACGCATCTGAAGGAAGAGGGGCTTGGGCAGCGCAACGGGAAGACAGGAAGCATGTCGCGAAGGAAAAGAGACCACAACGCGCGGAGGAAAATTTTTCGGCAGCTTTCTTTTTTCGAGAGCCCACGAGGAGGGCTCCAACGCAGGACGCTAATTTTTCGTGTTATGCTGATTTTTTGCCGATTTATGTCGTTTTTTCCTAGGGAGGTCACCCTCGGTCCAGAAAGGTTCTACCCCCCGAGGCTCTCTTCAATCCGCAGCTCTGCGGGCGAGACAATCCTTCGCTGATCGACCTCGTCTGGTCGTCTATCATGGTAAGTTAAAAGCAGAAGGACTCTTGGCGCCTGCTCATTCTGCTTTGCTGAGACTCTGAGCAATTCTATCCTTCCTTCGCTCTGACGCGTGTCGGCGACCCCCTTCACGTGCCTCAGAAGGGAGACGCTTTTCTCCAACCTCTTGCTGTTTGGGAAGAGTGAAGAAGCGCTGCTCACGCTTCCTTGGAGGCTTCCTGCATGCGAGGTTCCGGCCTCTTCTTCTCCTTCTAGAGACACATCTCGGCGTTGGTCGCGTGGAGGAGTGCTCAAGATGGGGCCGCGCTTGATCGATCTGTATTCGCAACAAACTCAGAAGAGAGTGCGGACATATAGACCTCATATATGAGACTGATTTTTGGGAAGGAGCGGCAGGCGTGCTTCGGGAGGGAGATCTCGCGTCGTAACGCTTGTTGAAAAATACTTTTTTGTGCTCAGGCGTGCCCGATTGAAAGCCGAAAGAGCCTCGTCGGAAGCATCGTCCTCAGCGGCGGCTCGTCCATGTTCCCCGGATTCCCTGAGCGGTGAGTTGTCTGGCGCCTAAAGTCTCTGGATGTGCCTCGAAGTTTTGCAGAATGCAGACAGACTCCACAGGACACTGAGATCCCTACACAACTGTTTGCATATAGTTGCATTTCTGCATCAGTACTCAGACAAGGTGACAGAGATATCCACGTCTGGGTTACGGGACCCTCACGTGTGCGGAGCGAGTGCTGTTGAAGGCGCGGCGGCCTCGCAAGTCTCCGTCGGCGCTAATTCACGTATTCACACGCCGGTGCCCTGAGGATGAGGCGTGCTTCGCTTCAGGACATATATATATATATATATGTATGAATATATAGACATGATAATATATATCAATATCAAAATGTATGTACCTACATATATATATGGCTGCTTGTGTTTTTGACGAGTATCTCGCGAGATCCGCGTCTGAAATCCGTCGCGTTTCGTTTTTTTTCAGTCTTGAGCAGGAACTGAAAAACACGTCGCCGCCGCAGGCGCGTCCCCACGTCCACGTGCTGAGTCATCCGTCACGGGGAAGTTTAGTATGGCAGGGCGCACGGCTCTACTGCCAGCCGGCGATGCGCCCGATGCAGGATCATCTGTGGATTTCGCGACAAGAGTGGGACGAAATCGGCATGAAAATCGTCGCCAAGAAGGTGCGTCTCTCGTCTGTAAAGGAACAAAAACCCCGCAGGTCTCACCAGTGATTGCTGCTCTCTCAGAGACACGTGAAACGCAAATACTTTCCGCCTCTACAGCCAGCTCGTGCTGCAAGCTTTTCCGGCGTCTCCCTTTTCACGCTGAAGACGCTGATGCACATATATATATATATATATATATATATATATATATATATATATAAGTATTGGGACATGTGCCTTTCTGGCGCAGATCCCGCCCGTCACCGAATTCCTTTTTGTCTTTCCAGGCGTCTGCCTGTAGGGCGTGTTAGATTCGTTTGTGGAGTTCTGCGCGACGTGTGCGATATCTGCCACACTGTTTTTTGAGTTCGTCTGCGTGTGTGCATGTGTCGCGTTCAGGCCGCGCTGAGAATCACCTCCTAATGAAGGGAGGGCTGTCTTCATTCAACTCTGAAGAACTGTTTGCTCTGGAGCGATGCCGTTGTCGTTCTCTCGCTTCGAAAAGGCGAAGTGGAAAGGGTACAGACGGCAGACCAGGGCACGCGTGAGCCGAGCTGAAGGAGGATGCGAGAGCGAATTTGAGAGAAAACTTCAAAGAGAAGGAGGACGCGAAGAAAGGCAGCGACGAGCGGGCGATGTAGAACTTGAGATGCACTGAGTTTGAGGTGGAAGCAAGCCGCTAGAAAATGTGGAAGAGAGGGAGAAAGAGCGGGAATCACACACAAGCACAAGATAGAGCACAGCTCGTGTCTTTGGCCTGACAGGCGTTGGTGCTGCCTTCTTGATGAGCAAGGAAACTTACTGCGTGCAGACATTTTCGGATTATCAACCCGCGGTTTTCAGTGCTGCGGATGTCTCTGCACACGCACGCAGTGGACACCGCGAATCGGAAAAATCCGTTCCTTCTCACGTGCGGAGACCCCGCTGCCTTGGCAGCTACACGCACATGCATGCATACATATATAAATATATATATATATATATGTTTATGGGCCGGCAGTACGCGGATTGCCATATGCAGAGGTTGTTGATACCGATGTTGGAGTGCAGTAACTTCTTGCCGCAGAAAAAGACAGTGTACGCCGCATAGGGGCACGCCGGGAAGCGTATCCATGCATATTCGCGCGGGGGGAGGATAAAGATGCACCGAAATTCGACACATCTGCGACGCAGAGAGCGTCATATCTGGCTTTGCTCAAACGTATGCAGTTAAACACTTTCGAGGTATGAGAGATGTGCGAGACGCATTCGAGAGGAGGGCGCACTCAGACGTCAAATCCCACACGGAAGACGCATTTTGAACACTCTCACGCAGGGGTTAATTGAGAATAGGCGGTTCGTTTCCACGAACAATAAGAGAATCGGCGGGGATGGATGACTCAGGCGCCTAGCGGACGCGCGAAGCTTCCTTTGCCAAAGGCCTCACCCTGACGAGAGACATTTCCATTCCCCTCGACAGACGTCTTTCTCGGCAACTCTGACGGAGACAAATGCAGCTCTTCGCGCGCACTTTAAGTCTATATATAATATTTGCACACATGCACGCAATATATATGTATGTTCACATATAAATGGTATATATATATATATATATACATATACTTGCATATTACTTGATTGCTACATGGAATTAGAGCTTATCTGTGTGCTTGTGGACCGGCGGTGGCTGAATCAGTATCGTGTATATTTCTCTTATGCCTTTCTGTTCCTTCGGCATTCTCAATCGGTGCTGCCTTCTGCGCGGACACCGCCTGCAACGATATCGTAGGATCTCTACACATAGACTTTCGTATGCATGTGCTTCAGTATATATTCAAATACTTTTACTATAGATATCCATGAATACGGGTTGTCTGAGTGTTTATGGCTGGAGGATAAGCAAAAGCATAGACTGCCGCAACAGAAGATAAAAGCGTCCTATCCTGCTCCCTCTCTTCACTCGCGTCTTTCTCTTTCCTTTCCGCTTGCTGCGCTCGACAAGCTGCCGCGGCGAAAGCGCCGAGAGAAAGGCGGGGACGTGCGCATGCGGAAAAAGCGCCATTTCCGTTCCGAATGTCGTTTTAAACATCTCTACTCGGTCGCTTGCTGCCCGTATTCACTGCTTTTCTTTTTTCCTCACTTTTTTTGTTCCAGTTGCATGTCTCTTCACGAGGCTTCTTCGTAGCTTACGAGCCTCAGCGTGAACTGCATGCCACCTAGCGTTTTCTCTGGAAGGACTTTTGCAAGATTAACAGAAGCTGGCTTGATTTCGGCATTGGGCAGCATCTTTTGCTCTCTTCTTCGTCTGTGCTGTTGTCGTTTTTCTGTCCGTCTTGGCGTTCCATCCTCTTCTGTTTCCTCTTCGCCATCTCATGCGGCTGCGCTGGCTGCACGGAGCGAACCGCAATCTGGCACAGCCGGCCTAATTTCCGTCTGACTTCCTTCATTTTCCCCTTTTCCTGGTATTGCTTCTCTGCGCTTCTCAGCTAGAAGCTCGTGTTTTCTGTTTCCTTTGACCGAACTCTCCTCGCGGCGTCTTCCCTGCCTAGCAAACGGCCCTGCACATGACCGGTGTGGCTGCTGGGCGCCTTCGCTTCCCCGTGCCTTTTCGGTGACGTGTAGTTTGCGCTCTGTCGTCTCCGCGTTTCGTGTTTTCTAGTCTCTCCTCTGCAGTTCCTTTGCCTCGCCTCTTCCTTCTTCCCAGTAAGAGACTCGCTTTCCTCGCTCGCACGAATTGTCTTTTCTCGCCTTCTTTCCCTTCTCGGCGTCACGCACGCTGTTTGGCTCTGCTGAATCGGTTCTCCTGTCAGCCATCGGCCGCCGCCGGCAGCGCGCTGTGCCGCTCTCCCCTCGCCGGCGTTGCACGCCGCGCGACACTCAGTCGTCTACTCTCGCTGCCTCAGTGGGGAGTCGTCCGCTGGCCGCTTCTGTCTCGTCTTCCTGCGGCTCCGCGGGCCGTCTCTTTGTCGCACAGCCCCGCCTGGGTCGCGCGTCTCGCCTGATTCTCAGCTGTCTGCCGGCGGGTGTTTCTGCTGAGCTTTTACGTCAAAAAGCTTGCTTTATGCGGCGAACGATGCACTCGCGCGCCGTCGGTCTCCACTCGCTCTCATATCGCTAGGGCACGCCGCAGAGCCGGGCACGGGAGACGAAGGGAGGCGCATTCTGCGTCAGCGAGCAGCTCGCCGGAGGGGCAGAGGATAGGGAGAACCCCGAACGCGCACGCCTGAGTCAACGCGGAAAAAGTCGTCGCCATCGCGTGCGCCTGCTCGCGGTTTCGTCTTCCTGACGCGAAAAAGAAATCACGAAGCGGGCAGGAGGGCTGTTGGATGGAAAACAAAGGAGGAGCACGAGAGAGAGAGAGAGCTGAAGACAGGCGCTTTCGCAGACGCCACAGCCCCTAGCAGAGGGTATTCAGGCCAGAGAGAGGGCGGCGCTTTGTCGATTTCAAGAGGCGAGAAGGACAAAATGCTGGGCGGTGCGGGGCCTCCGTCCTCAACTATTCCTCAAGCTCTGGAAGGGAACTGGGTTTCCGCAGTCAGCTTGACGCGCCGCATGCCGCCGAAATTCATCGACCGAACAATCGCAGGAATTCGTGAGTCTACCCCGCGTCTATCGATTCATCTCTATCTGTAACTATCTACATCTAAATATCTATATCTATATCTATCTATGTCTGTACGTGTCTCTCTATATCTATCTATACATTTAACTATGTGTTTAACTATCTATATCTATCTACAATTAGCCATCTATCTGTGTATATGGCTGTCTATCTATCTGTATCTGTCTTCATCCATATCTACCAATATATCTCTAACTGTCTACATGTGAGTATTTCTGTGGTCACACATAATCGACTATTCTTGCCAACCCTCCGCTGCGTGGCTTCGCGTCTTTCCTCTGTCGGCCTCTTAGAATCCCTCAGGTTTTTCCTTCTACAAACTTCGGTCGCTGGAGTTTGTCTTTTGCCGCCCTCAGAGGGTCGCGCATGTCTTTTCTCCTTCCTCTGTGTCGGTGGACTCTGCGCCCTCTGTATCTGAGTGCGCTGCGTCTGTGAGGCGTTTTCCTCGCCCCCTTTCGTCGCTCCAGCGTCTTCTTCTCGTTTTCCTCCCTCGGGCGCGAGGTCCAGAGGGCATGCCGCCGCGCCTTTTGGCCTTCTCGCCCTGTCCATTTGCCGCCTGGCGTTGTATTGTTCCATATTTTCCGAATTTTTTCCGAATTTTTCTCTCTACAGAGCACCTCTGTCCTCGGCTCCGCGTCGAGCTCCTCACGCGCGTCGACCGCAGACTCGGCATCTGCTTCGATCCCGAGGTAGGCGCTGCGAATTGCAACTGCGTACATATCGCATCTGCATGTCTTTTAGCACATTATGCGGTATTAAGAGTGGTACCGTCCAAAACATTCTCTTTGGCGTGGTGCATGCTTAGTAATTGGATGAACATCTTCAAAGCTCTAGGAACTATAGTGTCTTTGTTTTTTCGATCTCAGCGAACCACCTCTCGCTCAAGACACGTTGTCCGTGCCTTGTCTCGCCCTCTCGCCGCCTCCACATCTATGGCTGCGCGCCTGGGTTTACGAACGCTTGCATCTCAGAGAATCACGCGCCTGCATATATATATATATATATATATATGCATATAAATGTATTGTGCTGGTGACTATTGCGTACGCGTGTGTGTCAAGAGCCTCATGAGGCATGCTCACATGAACCGTAGAATTGTTTGTGCGTACCAGTTTGCACCCGTGGAGATGAAGGAGCAAGGAGCAAACTGCCGTAGCCGCGTCGCTGTCTGTTTCTGTTTTGTAATATCCTCTCGTTGACTTCGCTGGAGTACTCCCTCACGCGAGACGCAACTTATCGCAGGCGCGATCTGACGCAGCGGCGTCGTCACTGCGTCACCTGGCGCTTCCAGATCTCCATCAAGAGTGCCTGAATCCACTTTCATTTTTTTCTGTCTAGCACGTGCGTTTGAAGGCGACTGCGCGACGCGTCCCTAAGCGCGACGCGTGTATATCTGAAGGGCGCTGTGCGCGGACGCTTCAAGGTCCTCTCTACGCGCACAAAGTTTTGCAATTCCGCAGGTGCATCCGGTTGGAAGGAAACTGTTTGACGCTGTTTTCGCTTTCTGCAGGCTCGAAAATACTTTGTTGCGTGCGGGTACAATCAGCACGGCTCAGCGTTTCGGTCGCCATGGAGCAACACCTACATCGAGAAGGACTCAGCGGGACCCGCAGCCCCCCGGCGTTTCAAGCCGTAAGTGCAACTCGACTTTCTCGTCTCACCTCCTTCTTCGTTTCCTCCCCCTCTCTGCGTTCAATGGGTTCGCGAGTCCCACGGGGTCCGATCCTGTAGTGCCTTTTCCCTCTGTAGTGGCTGTTTTTGCCTCGCGGGTGTGTCTCTTTTTTGTCTGTGTCTGTGCCCTCCCCTGCGTCCGGAGTTGGTCTTCCTCGCGGTCACTTCGAGTCGGCGAGGCATCACACACCCCTCTCATGCGGTATGCTTTTCTTCTTTCCGTGTTTTCTCATTTCTGTAAACCGCTTTTTTCCTCCGCAGAGCCGACAATCTGCGCCACTTGGAAAGCGCCTACAACCAAATTTTCGACGCATACCGCCACACGTAGGCGCACCTAGACGGGAGTGCACTGTGAAAAGAAAAGAGTATATTTATAGTCGATTCGGCGACTGGTCCCTGCGCAGAACGAACCGGAGACAAAGAGGTTCCTTTTTTCCCTTTTTTTTTCCTTTATGTGCGCATGTTGAGAATGTTTGAAATGACCAAGCGGAGAGGGCGTGCAGACTGCTACACACGAGGTGATCTGCAGACACACACTCATGTGGAGGACACATGAACAAATACGCATACATTAGTAAAAACATGTACATGTGTAAATATGTGTGCAGCGGCGTCTGAGGCAGACATACATGCATGTGCAGCCAACTTGAAAAAGAGAAGATGTGAGGCGCATGCTGTCATGTGACTGGATGTTTTCCTCAGCTACTACGAGGGCGGCGTGTCTTCTGTGTACCTGTGGTCGCTACCTAGCGAAGACGGGTTCGCAGCGGCTTTCGTCTTGCGGCACGGTACGCCTTCGAATCCAGTTTTCTTTTTCGTTCGAACCAAATTTTACCTTAATCGAGTTGTGTTTTTCGTTCGGATCAAATTGTCTCTCCATCGCGACCTCACCAATTATGTGTCGGCGTGCGTGTCTCTGCGTAGTTCGACTGGTGCTTTGAGTTCTTCAGCGGGTTTGCCTTTATAGACTGACTCTTTCGTCCATCGAAACACATGCATCTACATATACATACGTGGGGTATGTATTCACTGGAGACGCGTGTGGTTGCCGAGCTTTGGAGGCAGGCGCTCAAAGAGAGGCCTCGTCTGTCGGCGTCCTCGTCAACACGTGTCTCCAGGCTTGTGCACGCATCTGTAGATCTCCATCCAGGAGCGATTTCTCTTCGTTGTTGTGGTCGCATGAGCAGCTCTGGATGGCGGCGCGAGCGGAGATGGGCCGCGAGGTTGCTGGGAGTCGACGCACGTGGCTGAAGTGACGCAGTCTATTTCGAACGGTAAAAAAGAAAATCTTTTTGCAGCTTTGTCTTCATCGGCTCCACGGCTCTCTCCTCTGCGTCGACGCCTTCATTCTCTTCGCCGTCTTTTCTTCTGAGACAGCGTGCGCCTCGCGTGCCGTCGGTTGCCTCACTTGTATCGCCGCTGCGGCGACGTGTGGGTCTGTTTCCTCTGATTGTTTTCTCGACGTCAACGCGTCCACGTCGCTGACTCTTCTCGCTTAAACACTTCGCCGCATGAGCGTTCGCGTATGCATGTGGGCACGTATGTAGCCTTACACATCAAAGTATACGAATATATATAAATATATATACCTATACATATGTATACACATATTTACATGCGCATGTGTTTTGGGGGTTCGCTAGTGGTATGCGTGTCTTTTTTTCGACTATTTTCTTCTTCAGTTTACTACCGCCTGACCTCCACGGTGATCTTGAGCGTAAAACCGCCGCGGGGCTCGAACGCTCACTTTTACGGCGGCGCGATGATGACTCGCACGGTAAGCGGTAAAGGAAGGGGCGGTGGTGCAGCGGCGATGAAGGGAGATACAGAAACAAAACAGAAACAAATAGAGAAGCGAGGAGGAAACTGCAGACACAGCGGCGCCGGCAGCCGGAAGGAAGCGGAGAGCGCAGCGAGGAGACAGAAGGACGGCGACGACGGAAGAACAAAGGAAGGGCAAGAAACACCCTATGGTTCCTGGCTTTGCTTGTTTTGGAGTCGAGTTCCGTGTGCTGTGGCGAGGGCGAAGAAGCTGCAGCGACACCTCTGCGGAGTTGTCGATGCACTCGCGTTCGATTTCTTTTCCGCTTTCCATCGAAGTCTCCCGTGACGTGCACCGAGAGTCTGTCTTCTCATGTTTTGTACCAAGCAGGCAGGAAGAGAAGAAGGTCATATCTACGCCATATGTCGTCTCGTTGTCACATCTTACGTAGTTACCTTATCGTCTCTGCACAAAGGATGTGCGCTGTGGTGTTGTATATTCAAGTCGACTACACATAGCCCTTATAGTTTCAGAAAACTCAAGAGGACTCCTGTTTGAGTTGGATGTCTATTCTTTTTTCGCGCGCAGAGCGAGCAGTCGCAGAAGGCTGAGATCAACGCGTCGCCGGATTCTCCGCCGCACATCGGTGTCATTGGTCCGATGATTGAGACGATGGAGGAAAGCATGCGGACTGCGCTGGAAAGATGCTACTTTGCGAAGGCCTTTGCGGTGAGTTTTTGAGAAAGTGCCTTTTAATTTTTGACAGCCTGAGAAAGACTGTGGAACGCATCTCTCCGCTGCTACACAACACTTTTCGCCGACCTACATATATTCCCATATATATATATATATATACGTAGAGCTTTTCCCTAAATATATGTGTATGAATATATATTTAAATCTATTTCTTTATCCATGTATCTATTTATATATATATATATATATGGCAGGATGAAGCTGCGGCAGAGCGTTCCACCCGTCAAGGGAAAGGCACCCAATCGTCCCTCTCGTGGGCAAGCTTTTTCATCCGCACACACATATTTTCGTGTATTTTTGTTTACAAATTCTGCTTTCCTGCTTTTTCAGATTATCGATGACACGGTCCAGCCAGAAGGAAACTTGATGGTGAGCGAAGAAAAGGAGGCGGGGAAGGAGACCCTATTGTCTCTCAGTGCCTCTGAGCGTTTCTTCTCGAGTGTGTCGCTCCTCATTTTGCGTGCCGCTTTGTGTCACCTGTCTCCACTTCGCCGGCCGTTCGTTCTCTGAAATGCTGCGTCCTTGAAACTGGCGTTTTCGCCTGTTTCCACTTTTTTTTTCGGTTGCGCTCGCGCGGCTTCGGCTTTCTTTCCAGTGCCTTTCGTCGTTTCGTCGCTGCGTGGTCACAGAATCACGAATAATCGAGAGCGGCTCGGTTCGCGCTTCCTCTCAGCCGTCGCTTTTCGGCTTTTTTGTTTGTCTTCAGGGGGCCGAGCCCTCTTTTTCTGCCGAGCTGCGGTCTTCTCTGAGCTCGCTGTCTCGGGGGCTCTCCGCGGCGTCTGCGCAAGAAACCGGCGAAGCCTGAAGACATGCGACTCTCTGCTTAACTCGTTCTGCGGAAAGCGGAAAAACGACGAAGAAGGCGCCGACTGCCTCTCCCACCACGCAGAAGAAAGTTTCAGTGGGAAGCAGCGGCCGGCTGTCGAGGGGGCAGTTCGGCCGCGTTGTCGGGGCGCGCCTGACGTCTGCAGTTGAACCGCTGTTTCGCATATATATATATATATATATATATATATATATATATATAAATGTATGTTTGTATATTAGCATGCGCTAGTGCGTGCGCAGATGCGTTTTGCATAAGTGGAGCAAGTTCTGGATACAAACGTGCTTCCTTCCGGCAGTCCGCCTCAGGTGAGACTCCAACTGCGCCTTATATATGCATATATATATTTATATATATGTGTATTTATGTGTGTTTATCTGTAGGAATAGATATTACGCATATGAGATATTGGTTAGTGGGGGTGGGTCTTGGGCCGCTTGCGCAGGTATCGTGTGGTGTCTCTGCGTCCGTCTGGAGGCGTAGGCTCCAGAACGACAGCGACGCACGTTTTTGTTGGAAAAGGTTTCTCATCGCCTCGATGCGCTTTTTCGTTTCGCTGCCTAAAATCGGGGTCTCTCCTCGCCGGCGGATTGCGTGCCAACCCATATATATATATATATATATATACAATCAGCTCACTTCCAAAGAACAGCAACGTCTGCGGGGCCCTGCAGCGACTGCCCCACTCTCAAGTCGATGCTTTCAGATCCACGCGCGCGCCTCCGTTTCGGGCGTACCTTGCGGCCGTCATATAAATTCGAGGTGGAATGTACTGTGGACCAATCTCCACATGATTTCTAAAAGAGCGGATCCGGAGTTCGTCTGCGGTGGAAGTTTGGGTGGGGGGCTTTCTGTAGTTAGCAGGGCAGGCCTCCAGCACGCACTTCTGAAAGAGACACTTCGCTACAGGCAGATTCCGATTCAGCTGGAACGGGGATCTAGAAACCGTCGTAAGCGTCTTCCGTCTCCTACTCTTCGCGGAGTAACAGACCGGCCGAGCGCGACTCGTGCACAATACCTGCGAATATATATATATATATATCCACATCTGTGTGTATATATATATGTGCTTCCTGATAAAGTAACGGCTTAGACGGCTTAGCTGCATATATGTGGGGGAAGGTGCAGCTGCGAAGATTCTCTCGCTTTCCCCATGACTCACGGAAACGCTGCCTTGGGCTTCAGTTACACACCTACAGCAGGCAGATCTATTCACATCCAGAGATCTGTGCGTGAGGTGAGATGATGGGAAGCTTACGCTTCAGCGGCCAGCGGGTGCGCCGTCACATGACGACCCGCTTCTGCGACCAGGAGTGCCCGCGACGCTCCCTGCCTATCGCAGATGACTCTACCCTTTGACGCACGCTACTCCCTTCAATCAAAGCACCCTCTCTGCTGCGGAGCCTTTACAGTTAACCAGTTGGCTCAGATGCCTCTGTGTCTGTTCGCGTTGCTGTTTGAAACGACTTGTAGCTCCGCCTTTGCAGATGCGCCTGTTCTGAGATAGACTGCGACAAAAACGTCAAGTTCGAAAGCGAGAAAGCACGTGGAACTAGGACCCTCGCGCCTGCAGGCCAAACATGAGCCCGCCGTACTTTTTTTTTGCCAAGAGCTACACGCGGCCGCAGAGCCTTGCTCCAGAGAGAAAGACCCGCCGTCACTCGGTCCTCTCGCGCGACGCAGCAAGTACGCGCGGCGTGTAGATGCCCAGCACTAGCGCTGCGCAGCTGGTCATACATCTCTGGAAGGGGGAAATAGCAAAACCGCCCTCCGCGCGAATCTCGAGCGCGCACACGAAACAGCAGGAGCTCGACGCCTCTTTGCGCCTTCTTCATCGCCTTGGGTTGCTGGAGCCTCGGTGGTCTCGCGGGCTCCGCGACCGGGACCGTCTGTCCCTTTCCCGCTCTCTATCTCTTCGACTGGAGCCCCCAGATCTCGACGCGCCGGCCGAGGAGTCTCCCCCTCGAGACCTCCGGTTCTCCTCGCGGCTCGGGCTCCTTCTCCTCGCCCGTCGCCGGCTGTCGCTGCGGCTGCGGCTGCGGCTCCTTCGGCTCCGCCGCGACCGGCTTGGGCTCCGGCTTGACTCGCTCTCTGAAGACGAAGACGAGGAAGAAGAAGAAGACGACACGAGCCGTCTCTTGGGCGCCGGCGGGAAGGCCAGCTTCACGCCAACAAAGTCTCCCTCTCCGAAGCTGCTTCCCGCCCCGCCCCCGAAAGCTCCGCGTACGCCATCTGTCGCGCATCCGCTCTCTGTGGCATCTGCCCCGCCTTGCAGCGAAGGGCCTCGGCCGCCCTCCGCCCCCGCCGCGACCGCGTTCGCATCCGGCCGCCCCCTCGCTGCCGCCTCCACGTGGGCTCCATTCCTCTCGGCTCCACCGGCCCCCAGGGCCGACCCGGCCGGAAGCGCCGCGGACGCGGCCGACTGTCCCTGCCGCAGGGGCGGGGGCAGCGTCGCCGACGGCGAGGGAGGCCCAACATGCGCAGCGCCTGCTGCGCCTGACGCGAGACCGCCGGTCGCTTGCGCCTGCGCATGCGCGCCGTGCTTCCTTTTTCTGCGCCCGAATTCGTCGAAATCCTCGTCGTCGGAATCGTGGCGCCTGCGGTCTGCGGGGTCTTGCAGGTCAAAGTGCCCTCCGCCGCGTCCCGTCCGCGGCTCGTCGTGGGTGCTCGGCTTGGGAGCGCTGCAGATGTTGCAGGTGTTCCTTCTCGCCCAGTTCACGTTCCCGCAGTGCGTGCACGGCCAGTCGCCCTGCTTGAAGAGCCCTGGTGGGCCCCCCAAGTTGGGGATGTCCTTCAGCGGGTCCCCGGTCTTTGGCTTGTTCTTCCCGCATCGGTTGCACCGCGTCCGCTTGGAAAAGTTGATGTTCCCGCACGCGGGGTCTTCGCACTGCCAGTCGCCCTCCTTCCGGACCCGCCCTCCGACCAAGTGGGGCGGGGGCGGCGCGGCTGCGCCTTGGGCTCCACGGCCGCCGCCGCCGCGGGCCCCGCGCAGGCTCGGAGGCCCGCCACGGAACGCCTGCGCGTCTCCGCCCGCGGTCGGAAGCGCCGCGTCGCCGCCCATGTAGCCGCCAGCCCCAGAGTGCGGCGAATGGGCCGGGGCGCCGGAGCCGTAGAAGCCTGCAGAGGAGGGGTAGCCGCCGCCCACATCTCCGTCAGAGACTGGGGGCCCGCAGCCCCCCAGCGGCGCGTACATGGGTGGTTGAGGAGAGCGGAAGGCGCGGCGACTGCGCGAGGTACGGAGAGAGAACCAGAAAACGCGGAGAGCAAGCGCGGAGGCTGGCGAGGAGGGGCGAACGAAAGCTCGCGAAGGACGGCAAGCCCAGAGTGAATGGCCCCGAAAGGCCGGCAGACAAAGACAGAAGGCGCTAGACAAAGGGCTTCAAACAGCAGAGCAAGGGGTGAAAAAGCGAGTGAAAAGGAACGCGTAACCAGGACGAAGCACCGCGGCGAAACGAGAGCACAGACACGCGGATCCTGGTGGCGTGTGCGTCAGCATGTGCGCCGGAGAATCGGCACTTTGCACAATAAGGCGCTCCTGTGTGTGAAGGCGAACTCAAAAACGGAGGCGGGTGTCTAGAAAACGCGCTCGAGGGAAAGCGGGGACGAGCGTGAACGCGAAAACCGCGGGCGTTTGCCAAGAACCGTGGAATAAAAAAGAGAACACGAGTCGGAAGTCGAGAAAAAACAGCCACGTCCTGCCCCAATCCCAGAGTAAGCGTATGCCAGCTGCCGCTGAAAAGAAACCGTGGGGGGCGAACAAGAAAAAAGGATCATCAAGGAGCTTCAGAAGTTCTTTGCAGTCTTTCTCGTTCGCGATGCACACCGTCTCACGCGAGAAAAGAAGCGTTCCTCGAAGAAGCTGCAGCGCACCATCTACGCAGTTTTTCGTGTTTGCACTCTCGACTATAGGCCGTCTCTGAAACCAGAACGGCAGTCATCTGCTGCGCCTCGTGAACGTTCGAGCGTCGTCAAACCCGTCTTTCCCCTTTTTTTGAACAACCTAAGTTGGAAACACGTTGGCGATCCTGAGCAAGCGCTCCCGGTCGGCACTATCGCGAAACGATGAAAGTCAACGCCAAGCCTCTGCGCAAGGAGGCACTGCGGCTCTGGAAGTAGTCTAGATTGAGGGAGAGTTACTCCGGGGGGGGGAGGGGGGGGGCTTCTGCCTCCAGGAGCGGACTGAACTCCCTTCGGAACATTCAGTTATTTACACAAAAGCGGTGTCACCAGTAGTAGACACAGAGAGGTACCATACGTCTGCGAAAACCGTCATGGGAAAAGCGCGGTCTATGCTCAAAGATCATGACCAAAAAATGCGTTGAGGGTCCCCCACCCGGCGCCAGTGGCCTGCTAACAGACTCACAAGGCATGCAAACTGCATTTCTCTCTCAATGAAGGTGAGAGAAGACCTCTCTCACTCTGGAAAAGCGCACTAAGCCATCGCGGATTGGAATGTGAGAAGAACACGTGGCTCGCTCTCGAGATGCCGCCCATCCCTCCCTCACAGGAGACATTTGGACGATAATCAGGTGGCTGAGCAGATCGCTCTCCTCTCTCGACACAGACAGAGAGGTCAGCGCACGCCCGTCCATGTTTTCCACGATCCGTCGCTCATCTTTTTCGAAACGCTTCTCTCATGCAGGATGTGGAGACTGCGAGGGTTGGTTCGACGTGCCGCAAGAAGCGCAAACAGAAAGCGCCCTGATACAGTGGCTTCAATTCACTACAGAAGAGATAGAAAGCACACAGGAACAAACTCTAGAGAGCGCTTCGAGGAAAGAAAGCGCTCTCATCACTTGCATGGTCGTGCGAGCTCATCCAGAGTGCGAGGCGCTAAGAGTCGCCACGGCCGCCACCACAGCCGCGACGGAGACTGAGAGCCTCTCCGCTATCGGTAGTGGTTTCTTTTCCGCACTAGGAAGCGAGGACAAGGAAGCTCGAACGGAAAGGGCAAGCAGAACAATAACGCAAAGACCGGGCAAACAGTCGGCGCAAAAGTGTCTTCTGTGTCTAGACAGCTTCAGAAAACTTAGAAATAACAGGATGTTCCGCCAATTGAACCCACTACCTCTCGCAGCCGGAGGGACAATCATACCAGTACACTAAACAGCCGTGTCTGCGCCTATTTCTCAACTGGCGAGGCTCCCCGCGCCTGGCGCTCCACGTTGGATTCCTCCTCAGAGATCACAAGGCAGCCTTACGGTATGTTGCATCTCATAGGAGGGTCAAGTTCTACGGCGGGGCTCCACTCTGAGGAGAGAAGCACCGCGATTGTCATCCCCTCTGTCTTGGCATCAGCGCCTTCAGCTGATGAATCACGTCTGTGCTACCCTTCTGCGTGATTTTTTGTCGTACCGGACAGGCACAAACGAATCGAAATTCGAGGCGCCTCTCTCTCCTCCTCCGCTAGCGAGTGCGAAGCACTGCGACGGAAGACGCGAGGAACAGCTTTGACGGTGCTGTATGCAGTTCAGTCTTTTGATGCTACGGGAAAAACGGAGGCGGAAGGAGCGGCTCGGCGGCTAGCCATACGAGTCGCGTTGTGTCTCGACCAGGCACGCAGACAATTTCAGAGGCGACGACTCCAAAACTCGTACGGATGTTCCGCAGCCCTTGCCCGCTCGCCTAGCTCTTCGGCTCGACCCCGGAGACCCTCTTTGCCTCCTGGTATCTTCTTCCTACGCGCGGAACGCATGCACACATGCTCATATGTCTACGGAAAAAATGCGAAAGTGTATACATATACACTTGTGTATGTATGTGCTGTATACACGCCGCATGCGAAGCCTGCCGCCTGGATCTTCGTCGTGCAGGCTGACCGATGCCACGAAGGCATCTCCATCCTTTCCTTGGCGCGCTCCCGACTGACGCACGCAGAAAAACAAGGAGCCTACTGCGTGGCGGAGGCGGGCAAGGCCCCACTTGCTCCCACGGAAAACGTTTTTGCCTCGAGGAGCCAAGAAAGCCGCACGAAAGAAAACAGGATTCTGTGCAGTGGGCCGGATTCAGCTCGAAACGAAAAATGTGCTAGCTCGTCTGTTGGCGCATCCCACCCCGTTCTCAGTTCAACTCGCAAAAAGCAGATGGATAAAAAGAGGTTGTTTTTCTACCGTGTCGAAACCGCAGCTGCCGGCAAGGCACATGCACTGATTCGCCATCCACGAGAGATGTACCCTACACTTACGCCTGATATCATGACTGCTTGTCATTGCTTTTCGTCCTAAGTTGAGACAATTCCGCCCGCAGAGAAGGCTCGAGCCACGCAAGCAAAGAGACGACAACACGCACAGCGCTATCGACGACACTCAGCTGCTTTCCCCCCACACGCGCAGACTTGCCGCAAAATATAGATACGCAAACGTGCAAATCATTTGAGAAATACTCTGCTCTCAGATCCGCACGAAGGATGAAAAAAGAAGCACCCTGGCCATCGCGCACTCTCTCCTTCTGCAGGGGCCGTCCTTCCTCTTTCTCGCCTTGCTTGCCCCGTCACTTGGCGCTCTCCCTCTCGTGAAAACGCTTTACGTCGCGGAAACCCGTCTCTTCTCCTCCGCCTCCACCGATTTCTCCTCTCTCGCGCGCCGCGGACTCTCTCCGCGCCCCTCTTGCGGCGCTTCCTCTGGACCGCCTCTGCAAATCCGCTGTCGCTCCCCAGTCGCGTTCGAATCCTTCTAAGCCGCCGGCTGCGGAGGATGCTGGGCAGCCTCGGACTCGCCTCCCTGCGGCGGCGCAGCGTCCGATTGCTCGCCTCCAGCCTTCTCCTCGCCCGCGCTCATGTCAACGTCCTGTTGAGAGCCCGCGGGCTCTTGGGGCGGAGCTGCAGAGAGACGCAAAAGAGAAGCCGCGAAAGAAGGATAAGGCATATTCGTGTACATGGGCTCATCGAGCTCAGTCAAAACGCTACAGATGCACGCGTCATCCACGACGGTGGATGCACGCGCGTAAGGCTCTACATGAAAACATAAAAAGAAAGATCATGTGCAGGCCCCTCTCTGCACATCCACACGCAGGTGAAAACTATGAATAATGTGCGCCATGACGGGTCCTGGAGACGCACCCGGCTTCGGCTTCGGGGTCGCGAAGACTTTGTGGGAGAAGCGCATTAGGGCATCTCTCTTCTTGTGCATTTCCTTCACCGTGAGGATGGGGTCGAGATACAGCGCCATGCCGTTCTGCTTAGCCATCTGCGAGCAGGAAAATTAAAAAAAAAAAAGAAACCCTTCCGGAGAAAGTTTAGGGTTTAGGCCGCCGGCACACACCTGCCGGCGATCCGAAGAAATCCCGTTTTCTCGCTGCGGAGGTGAAAGGCGCTGAGACACGACAGAAAGCGGGTGAAAAGAGACAGAAGACCAGACCGAGGAGGCGAGATGGACAGCGACGCAGAAGAACGCCTTTAAAAAAGCGAGCGACGGAGTAGACCCACCAGACACAGACGACAACGAAATGAGAGCAGGAAATTGAAATGACGTCTTACCATCTCAGAGAGCCAGGCCTCGGTTTCGTCCGCCATCTCCATGACTTTCCTCTTCTCCTCAGTGGGAATGTGCGCGTAAGCCTCGTCGTGGCTCTGGGCCGCCAAGCGGCTCTCCTGAAAAAGAAAGCCCGCACTCACATGGGGTGCATGTATATTAGTATATGTGTTTGTATATTGTATATATGCATGTATATATGTAAACGCATAGGTATATCCTTAATTACACTTTTAGCTGTCTTAAGCAGTCCAATGGGGTGGTGGTGTACTGCAGTCATAAAGAACTTGGTTGTCTGTATCTCATAACCGGAGTCATCTTCATGTAAGTATATTTGTATAGATATATATGTACATAATTACATATATATGTATGTCCATGTGTGTGCGCACGCTTCGCGGCGTTACGGACAGCGCTCATAGTCAGGCCCTACGGCGACGGTGGGAATTTCGCGGAGAACTGCCGCCGCCACGCCGCACCTGTAGGGACCGCGAGAGCTCCGTTTTTTCCTTACCGAGACGGCGGTGTGGAGGAGCTGCTCGGCCTCTTTGCGTTGATTGAATTCCTCGAACCTCCGCGTGACTCTGTCGCCCATTTCGTGGAGTTCTTCGAGTTTGGTGACGACGGCGCTCTTCGCGACGCTCTTGGTGTCGCAGAAGACGTCATCCAGCCAGGTCTGCGTGGCCTCGAGCTGCGCCTGGATGCGGTCGCGTTCGTCTGCGGCCGCGAACTCTCGCAGCCTGTCGTCGATGTCGTCGCGGAGCGTGTAGAGGTAGCTCTCGAGTTCGTTCAGCTTATCCATCTTGTCGCGTGTCATGCGGTCTTCGTTGTCCATGTTGAGCTCGTCCTCGCGGAAGTCACGCAGCTGCAAAGTCGTCGGGCGACTGGGGGCCTCCTGAACTTGGTAAGGCACGTCGATCTTCACCGTCCGCACCACTCGCCGGACCTCGGTCTGCCGCATTTTCTCCGCCTCCGCAGCCGCCGCGCCCTCCGCGCCCGCCGGCGAAGACGCAGACGTAGCTGCGTCCTTCTGCACCACCTCCTCCTCCTCGCGCTTCTGCTTCACGCACACGCGCGCGAAACGCAGCAACCCGCAGTAGTTCAGATGCACGAAAATCTGAATCTCCTGGGGCTCCGCCGCAGGCGTCAGCGACACGTGGCAAGCGTCTGAACACAAACACACCACACAAGCAACCGGGCGTCCATCCGGCTGCACACTGCCTCCCGCAGAGGCCACCCCCCCTCCCCCTCCCCTCCATCTCACTTGAAGCCCGAGGCGCGAGGCAAAAACCGCGACGCTCGCGGAGCGCGGCGCTTCGGCGTCGCCTTCTCGGAGAGACGAGCCTGCGACGGCCTATCCATGGAAGTTCACCCGCGACCGGCGCGCCTGTGCGCCCTCCAGACGCAGAAGTCGCCGCAGCGCCTCACGCGGTTGGCCCCGAGAGCCCGTCTCGACAGGAGTCTTCCCCCTTGGCCGCCAGCAGCGCCCGTCCGACATTTTTTTCTTCTTACCGAGCTGCGCCGCGGGGGAGCCTGCAGGCAGGTCAGCGTACTGCGCCTTGAGCGTGAAGGGACCGTTGCGGAGGAAGGTGATTTTCCGAATCGTGTTAGTGTCGCTGCCGGCGGGGATCAAGATACACGGCTCGCCGCTCGGCGCCTGGCCTTGGATCGTCTCCACGCCGCCGGCGACTTCGGCGGAGTCCTGCAGCGGATGCCCCGACGACGACAGCGGCTGGACTGCGACGGGCTGCTCACCCTCCGCCCACGTGAGGCAGATCGGGTGCAGCGTGCGCTCGCCGAAGCCGTATTCCTTGACCTTGAAGCTCGAAGAAGCCATCGCCGCCTGCATTGCAGCGCACGCCAAGCAACCCCAACCGAGTGCAAACGAACTCGACATTCACGCCGCATACAAGCCTCGCGGCGGCGCGGAGGAGACATAGAGGTCGCCCCCGCCGCGCGCAAGAGGCTAGCGTCCAGCTTCAGATACCAGCGCTCCGTGGCGCATACAAGACAGCAATAAATATAAATATATATAAATGTGTGTATGTGTATGAGAGTAGAGACTGGAGAGGAACGATCGCGGCCACGCGATCCCTTATGCGGGTCTGCTGGGCTCTGGCGCGCACCCGACTTGCGGAGGTGAACTCAAGTCGATAGAAATACAAGAAATATTCACATGCACGTGAAGGAGAGAGTTTTCATTTGCGTGCGAGAAGGGTCGCTCTCTACCTGGAGCGCGCAGCCCCTCGCGACAGTTTCGTCCGCAGCGAGCGTGCGAGAGAGCTCCAAGCCGTATGTGTTCGTGATGCAGCGCTGAACCCAGGGAATGCGGGTGCCGCCGCCGACGATCTCGACGCTCATGAGGTCTTCCTTCTTCAGGCCTGAACGCACAAAGGCGGGCAACGACTCAGTAAAAGCGTGAGCGGACGACGGAGTCGTCGGGAAGACGCAGGGAGTCGAAGCACCACAAAGCCTCCAACAGAAACGATGTGCCGGCGGTTCCTCGGGTGAAGCGCCTGAATGACATCTCGTCATCCGAGGCCGCGAGTCATCCACGACATCCGTGGGCCTCCAGCAGCTTTCCCCATGCGACACTCAACACAAACACCATAAGTAGACCTTTCCATATACGCATGAATATGTATATATACACATGTGTAGTTATGGTTCACGAGATCTGTCTAAGCATGCATTCGATACACATCTGTATATATTTCATATGGATGCGACATCAGCATGCCTGTCCCCCCCCCCCCCTCTCAGTTGCTCTCTTCAGAGTTCTGCGCCTCGCTGTCTCGCGGTGACGCGCGCGCCGTTGTGTCTGAACGGCTTTGTTGCGCTGAGTGGCGACTTCTTGGCTCTACGGCGCCGCTCACCGCTTTTGTCCAGCGCAGCCTGGAGCAGCGCCTCGAGGCGGGGAACAAGTCTCTGGGCGCAGAGTTCCTCAAAGGCGTCGCGGGTCAGCAGACCCGAGCAGTCTTCGTCCTCCATCAAGCACTCGACGTGGAAGGAGGTCTCTGAGTTCGCGGAGAGGATCTTTTTCGCCTTGTTGGCCTGGTCTTCGAGCCTGAGGAAAAAGTGAGCGTCGCCGATTCGCCGGGCTCGCCTCAACGGGGGGGAGGAGAGGGGCCGCTTCTTTCGCGAGGCAGTCGTCCCTCGACGCGCACTCGTCTCGCATGTGCAGATAGACGCATCCGCTGCCGCGCCTCTCTGGCTGCGCACGGCGCATCGGCACACTCCCCATGTACGAAGGCATACGCAAAAAGCCTCAGACGCACGCACATGTGTCGCACGAGTGACTGTCCGGCTTACTTCAGGCGTGCCTTGAGGCTGGCGAGCGGATTCAATTTGGTTTTGTTCTCGAAGGCCGTCGCGAAGTGGCGCACGATCTCGTAGTCCATGTCGCGGCCGCCGAGCTCGGGATCCGAGACTTCGGCGAGGATCCGCATGCGGTCTGCCCAGAAGGCCGCGATACATGCGGAAGCGCAGGAGTGCCCGACTCCGACGAACGCGACGATGTGCGGGCGATCCGCAGCAAAGTGCTGGCGGCGATACATGCCGTAGTCCAGGCAGGCTGCGCAGAAAAAAAAAACCACGTCAAGAAGCGTCGCGACCAGCCAAACAACTCACAGGGCCGGAGACCGCGCATGCAGAGACACAGAAGCACACGTAGAGACAGAGAGAGGGCTTAGACACAGAGAGACAGATAGGCCGACGGACGCAGCGAGATGCCCGGTTGCGATAAGTTCGTTGATACAGCGACCAACATAAAAAGATACATAAGGAAGACTAAACTGGAGGTCGCCAAACGGAAATAGATATAAATTACATATAGAGAGAGGACGGAAGCTCCCCTAAGGAGAAACGCGACTCATGGAGACTTGGCAAGCTGGCGGAACGGGCCTTTAGACAGATGGTTTGGGCGCCATTAGACAGAGGGCTTGGGCGCCAGGCGGTCGCGCCCTGTCTGCTGTGTTGTTTGCTGACTCGCAGCCATGTCAGAGATGACTCTGAGGCACTTCAGGCCCGCGATCTGCGCAGCGTCGAGGAGCGCCGAGCGGTTCGCGTCGCGGAACCACGGCGGGCAGGCGATGACGACTTCGCTGACTGCCTTTTGCAGGCTCGACTCCGCCACCTGTCGCAGTTTGGTCAAGAAGGCCGCCGCCACGCGCTCGGCAGAGATCTCCATCTCCTGGCCGCGATAGTGTACCTGCGAAGGCACACCCCAGGCGCGCGAGACACACACCGCGAAGACGCGCATGCAGTCGCGAAACCGAAGACCCGCAAAACCGTCAACGGCGAGAGCGACCTCCAGCCTCTCCTCTCGCGCGAGGCACTGGCAACGCGCGGGCTCGACAGACACGGAAGACGGCAAAATCGAAAAAAGGCGACAGCAGAGAAAATGGCAAGATGCGAGAGGAAACCGGAGCCAGAACCACCCACTGGGTCCTCGCCCAGAGGCAAAGGTGCATCCGCTTCCAAGAACACGTATATTACGTATCTATGCAGACATGTATACCTATAGATATGGATATATACAGAGAGACATAGATATTGATAATGATACGCACGCATAGGTATGGGCATTGGGGGAGCGGTGTGCGAGGTGAACCACGCGGACTGCGACAAGCAGTCAACGGCGCAGCAGACGGATGAGCTCAACGCACCCGGTAGCCCATGATGTTGTTGGGCGGGAGAGGCGTCATGTTTTGCAGAGAGAGGTCGAATTCCTTCTTCAGATGCGAGCTGGAGGGATCGTAGATCTCGCCCAAGACGTTTCTGAAGTACCGGCAAGTGTTTTTTGCATTGCTCTTCATCTGCAGAGGCACACAGGAAGCGACAAAATCGCAAACTCAGCGTCGGTACATCCCGCCCCCGGTGGGCTCGGAGACGGGCGCCTCCGCATTGAAGCGCTGACGAGCGGAGGCGCGCGTGCAGGGTCTACCCCCCCCCCCCCCCTGAGCTTGAAAGGAGCTGAAAGGAGACCAAAAAGCGTCGCGAGGCGGAGAACGACAAACGCACAGAAGGTGAGAGCGAAAAAGTCGTCACACGCAGAATAGCTGCTCCTGAGGAGCTGAAGTCCGGAGAAGAAAGATAGCAGCGTCGCGCCGCCGTCGTGTTGGTGGGGGGGAGGGGGGGGGGAGGGAGAGTAGACGACAGTACGCACAGAGAGAAGACCGCGGCCAGAAGGGAAAAAATGCAGGGAGCGCGGAGAAAACGATGAGAGAGCCGCGCCTAGATCCGCTTCAGAGGGCAAAGCGAAAGGCAAAACTACTCGACAGAGAGGAGCATTGAGGCATCCACGAGCTGCTTTGAAAAGGGTTGGAGGACGGAGCATAATCGAGAGAGTAAAGAGAAAAATAGAGTCGCCTCGAAGACGACCGTCGAATCACGATACACGCCTTTTCTTGCGGAGAGCACAACGGAAAAAGAACGACTTCATCTCACACAAAAAGCACAGCTGTGGACACCGAACACAGTATCGGTACGAGAATCCATTCAGAGTCCCCGACACAAGTAGACTTGCGCCTCGATACAGCACGTGGTATACAGGTGCATACAGAGGCATCTGAATTTGGTCTGCGTCCAGGGGAGATGAATCCGTCAGCAGGCAGCTCATGCATGCATAGAGGCATGCACGACTTTCGTGACCTGCGAGTTACCTGCGCGAGGGCGTGGTCGCCGAGAAGTCTCTGGTCGTCTGTGAAGCCCACGAGAGAGGGCGTGACGCGATCTGAGAGCTCTGTCGTCACGACAGAGACAGTTCCTCGCTGGATGGTCGCCATAACGCTGTTAAGGCTCCCAAGGTCTATGCCGATGACCGCCATTTTTGCGGAAAGAAAGAAAACCGAGGGAGAGGGACAGAAGGGCCACTACCGAGACAGGGCAACGCGAAGCGCGGGCAGAGAGCGAGCTGGTAAATCGCTGCTGCAGGCGCAAAGGACGGCTCAGCCGAGAGAGGCTACAACGAGCGAAGACGCACTGAAAAAGGTGCTTCGGGCAGGGTCAAGCTCGCGTGTGTGGATGTATAAAAAGGTTGCAGGAGGGTGCTGAGAAAGGGCGAAAAGAAAAGGCGACGCGTAGAGTCGCACCAGAGGATCGAAAGAGAACCAAGAAAAAGAAACTCAACAGCAGAGACACCGCGAAAGCTCAGATGGGAAGGGATGTCTGCATTCAATCGATCCTCGCAGTAGTAGGGGGGAAACCAGCTCCGCCAGGCACAACCGACACGAGCAGAGGAGAAAAGACAAGCAGAATGACACAGGCAGTGCGAAACAAATAAAGAGAGAGAAAAATGAGGAGAAGAAGTGTGTCCTTCCTCAAGTGAAAGGAGAACGTGCAGCCGGGAAAGTGTGCAGCAGAAAGGTGTGAGGCAAAGAAGGGACTAGATCTGCCCCCGCAACAAAAGAAGAGGGAAACGGCGAAGCGGAGAAAAAATGGGAGCGCTGTTGAAGAGGGGGGAATGCGAAAAGAATCTTCTCTACCAAGACGGAAAAACAACATTACTGCCCGTTTTTCGCCTTTTTCCTCGTCTCTGCTGTTTGTCCTCAGGCAGTATATGCGTCCCCTCGGCCGAAGAGCTTTTATATGCGGGGTGCGCAAAGATGCTCCTCTTTGGCGTACGCAGCGCAGGAGCAAGTGCTACAGACACAAGGCACAAACGTGGAGACGATACAGAGCCCAATAAGCCAAGTCTTCGGCCAGAAACAGTTGAGCACTCCCTTTATTCATCAGTGCACTTTATCGGGGAAGTAGGTAGAGATCGGTAAGCACCGTGTGTTTTCCGCCAGGATTCGCGCACTCGGGATGGCCCTGCCGCCTGCCCGCGCTCAAACCCCGTCTCTGCCGAGTATACCCGCTTGCCACGCCTTGCTCCAGCGCAGACCTGATTTGTTTAAGTAGTTCAAGTACCGCAAAGACAGCCAGTAGCTGAGGATCCGGCAGGCCCTGATGCGACGTGAGCCCTTGAAGCGAGACGAGAGGACAAGTTTCGACTCCGCGCAGGGGAGATGAGAACGTCATTCAGCCGTATGTACAGCATACCTTGGTGGCGCTGTTGGGAAAAGACCCGTCTGTGTGCCTTGAACTAAGAGAGTCCTATCCAGTTGGAGCTCAGAAAACCAGAAGGAGAGACTGGTCGCGTGCTGAGCACGGGTGGCCACGTCCACAGCGGAGGCCAGCCGCCCGTCGGATCGGGGCACTCAACTACGCAACAACCACAGCCGCCAATACTAGCTGAAACCGGGACAGCCTCCTTCTCTGTGACGGATATTGCGTGGCCGTAGCCACGCTCTCGGTAGCGTGCGAGTAACTTTTCGTGGCGGTGTTTCCGATAGTCCACGAGGCAGATTCCATTCGTTCCTCGTTGTAGGCGCTCCAAGCTTCAGGATTCCAGGGCACAGTAGCGCAATGCATATCGCATTCGCACACGCACGGTTTTCCTCATTATGCGTAGTCCAAATTGCATCACGTACGAAGCTCAGAGGGGGGGGCATGGGATGCACCCCGATGGCAAGGTGTCCGCAGTCGCATAGAACACGGTAGTTGTGTGGGTTTTTCTGGCGGGAAAGGTGTATAGAAGAACTAGATGAGACGAACTCTCAATGCCAGTGCCTACAGAAAAATAGCACCTGCGACCACCTTCACTAATTCCGTCAGCGATGTCATCTGTAGTTGCACCATAGGTGCCGTACAAAATGTGAAGCTTATTCCAGCGAGATTAGGGAGAGAACGGCTTTACAAGATTGTCCGCGCCGTAAGCATATGGCACTGTGATGTCGCTGTGATTCTATGGAACGTATGAGACTCCTCACATCTTTATGGTGCTGTATAGAGATAAGCATTATCCTTGGACGTGGTTACGGATTGGGAGACGTTACCGAGCCCTCAGTCGGAAGCTACGTTGTCACAAGCTTTTGGTCGACTGCATACCACTAGCGCTAACGACGTTCAGTCTTATCGCCCCAGTTCCAATAGAATTACTTTTTGAGTTTATCTGAAGCGGTCAATAATTGTTCAGTCAGTAACGTCTACACAGTGCGTGCGCACGTTGGTTGAGACCAACTTACCCCATCCACTAACGGAACTTTAGGGTTTAGGGTGTCCATTCGGCAAGAAACTTGCAGTAGCGTAATCGAGTTCGTTTTAGATACAGGCTCTTGTGAGAAAAAGTGGTTGCCGGACGATCACCGGCGCTTGAGCGAGCCCGTCTGTGTCCACGTCTCGTTGTGTTCAAACAAGGCGGCAGGCCCGGCTACATGACCAGCGGAACAAACTGACAAACTCCACGTTCAGGGGAGGTTACACTGCTAGAACTCGGAGATATCCCGTGGATACACGCTCCTGAATGAGGCAACAGCTGTGTGAGGCATCTGCCCACGGTAGAGTGGAGCTGTACGGCAGCGCCATGAGACGAGAGGTTCCTGTTCCATTCCCTTGGGCATCGTGCATCCTGAGTGAATACTGCAAGGCTCGATTTGTATGGTAGTGCACGAATCCATAATAAGTCCAATCAAGCACACGGGAAACGCCCTCAAAAGCCGCAAGCCAATACCTCAGCTCTCCGAGGGAGCAGAGAGAAGAAATTGTACCACCGGATCAGTTTGCATACATTGGTACCGCTACGGAGTGGTGAACTCGACACGGGATCACTACGTGCCGCCGCAGAACCAAGTAGTACTCCTGTTTGCAGCTGTTGGCTTTCATCAGAACGGCTGCTCCGTTACATAACAAGGTACACGCTCTGGCGAGTCCACTTTCGTTATGTCCCCTTTTTTCTTGCGCAGTTCCAGGTGGCGAACTTCCCTCAAGCCCGGCGGGCAACTTCGGACATTCGTTACGTGTTCTGGGAGGTGGAATCGAGGAGCGGGGGGGGGGGGGGGCATTCGGGGAACCGCGAAACACGAAATGTCTGCAGCAGGCTCCCACCTCTGTCAGTTGTCGACGGGTTGGGCTCAAGGGAATATATGTAGTCTGTTCCCTGGAATACCTCCACAGGGCAAACCACAAGCTCTCCAGAAGCAGACTTGGAATGACAGCATTATGGTATCGTCTTTTGCAGCATGTGTACTCGCGCCATCCCGGTTTAAACACAAAACAAGAATCATGAGCACAGCGTCAAACAACTGACGAACTGAAAACAGAGTCGCATTGCTCTGCGCTAGTCAATTTCTCCGTTGAGTCACCTCGGGTTTTGAACGTTGGCACAAACCGGCAGGGCACCTCGTGCGTGCTCGCACCCCGACACCTTTCCTGTTTACGTTGTCCCGGATAAAAAACGGAACCATCTGCATCGCGCGACCGCAGGTCCGGTTGTCGCTGGTCTTTAGCTCCCCGAGCTGCTTGCCAGCGTCTGTTTTGTGTAAGCGTCATGCAAGCGGCACTCTGTTCCGAGCCGCGGAGAGGGTTAAGTCCAGTCCTGTCTGAACTATTTACACGCGCTGCTGTGACTGGATGAGACCGATGCAGCGTTCAACGACCTTGACAAACGTCGCGTTTTGGCAATGGCCAAAACGCGACGTTTTGTCAGCTGCTGGATGCGGCCCCGCGTTCAAACGCGAATAACTACACCGAGTCGCGAGACTTCAGAGTTATAGGGGCGTCTGGGCAACTTCTCTGGTCTGTGCAAAGGCGTGGAGACAGCGACGATCACTGGAGAAGGAGGAGATGAGAAATCTGGTTCTTACGTTCTAACAGGAGGACCAACTGGTGCGGCATCCTTCTGTGGATTCGTCTGTTCTCAGCTGTGCTCCGCGGTGGAGGATTATTCCGCACAGGAAACCGCGACTCTTCCGGAAAATAAGCAGAGTGCGGAAGACGGACAGGATTTTCTTCTATCGGCGCTGCGGCAAACAGAAAAGTGTAATAGGACATATCTGTAAGCAAACTGCTATCCACATCAATGCCTCTGTCCGTCTTTCCACCACAGAAGAGGTGTACCCTGTGGTTAAATGCGTCCACTACGCAACGTCTAGGTGTTGCTTCTTCCCAAACTTTGGGCACTGCCTGCCGCGCATCTGGAACTAGGAATTGCATCGTATGGATACAGCACCATCGCTGGACTCCGAACTGTGACAACAGCAATCGTCTCGCCGTCCTCCTCGCTTCTTACCGCGCGTTTCGGTCGTCGGTTGTCGGGCATCGGGTCGTCCCGTCCCCACTGCCGTCGAGCCGCTTTGTTTCGAGCTCGTGGCTGCTTAGTCAGCTGTCAGGCTTCGGGTTGCGAGAAGACAACGCCCGAGCGAGGCGTTTCTGGTCAGCTGAAGAGCTGCGCGAAGCGCCGCCGCTCGCGGGAGAGCGCGCCCGGTCCTCCGCCTCCACGCTTTCGGCGGATTTGCTGGCCAAGATGGCTGTTGTCTCGTAGCGAACCTCTGAACTGGCATTGTTTGTCGCTTTCTTCTTTCCCGCGGTTGCCCTCCGCTGTTTCGCGACACTTTCTATCTTTTCTGTGGAGAACTCTCCCGGCGCAAATCTCGTGGATTTCTGGGTTAGGACAGAGAAAAGCAGGCACCGTCCAGACAGAGATTCGACAGCAGACACACGGACTCGAACGATTTCTACGGGTCCTACTTATCGCTCGTGCGCGAGGAGCCACTGTCCGCGTGCGGCCGCGCGTCTGGTTGGTTGCCGGGACACGTGTTGAATCGTCACGATTTTCCAGTAAACTTTCCTATTTCCGTTGCACGTTTTTTTCTCGTCTGTCTTTCCGCCGTCTGGAACTTCCTGCGATCGTCCGTCCCTTCGTTTCTAGGCGATTCCTCTGCAAAGATGGCGCGCGTTGCTTCGTCCCCTGCTGCCGCTGTGTCGCGGCGAGCGACAGCGCTTACTTCGGTCTTTTCTTTCGCTGTTCTCTTGGGATTCCTGGCCATTCCCGCTCCCGTCGCCGCTCAGCTCAAGTTTGTCGGTCTCGGCAACTGGGGCTACGGCACGAGCGGCCAGCAGACCGTCGCGGAGACCTTGAAGAAGGTTGCGGCCGCGGAGCACATCAGCTTCATCACTTCCCCGGGTTCCAACTTCGTCGGCGGAATCTCGGGTGCGAACGACACCAAGTGGCAGACTCTCTACGAGGACGTTTACAGCGACGCCAGCGGCGCCCTGAAAATGCCCTTCTTCACCGTCCTCGGTGTCGAAGACTGGAGCGGAAACTACACCGCCGAGGCCCTCCGCACGCAGCTCACCTACGAGGTCACCAGCGACCAGCTCAAGGACGGTCAGCTGATGCCGGCCGATGCTCAGGAGGCTGCGACAGCTGTCAAGACCGGCTACCCCAAGTGGACGCTTCCCAACTGGTGGTACCACACCCTGATGCACTTCCAGGCCTCCACCGGTAAGCCAAACATAAGTCTGCGTCCTCGTAGACCCTCACCTTGCGAAACCCGACGCACGGATCATCGACGCAGCCGCATAGTCCTCACCTTCGCATATGAAGACACACAGCCCTAGAACGCACCAAGACACCCCTTCCAAACTATGCAACTTGCTTCGCGTCGCACTTCTGTCCGTCTGCCCTGAATTTCTTCTATATATATCCATACATACATACGTGCCCCTGTTAGTATTCCAGTCTCATTCCTGAATTCGCTTCTCCGTTGCTGGTCTGGTTCTTTTCATGTGCAAATTTTGTCTGTCTGTCCTTTGCTGGTGTTCGCAGGAAGCGCATTCATCAACTCTGGTCACAAGGACATGAGCGTCGGCATGATCTTCATCGACACGTGGGTGCTGTCCTCTTCGTTCCCCTTCTCGAACGTGACTGCGCGCGCGTGGGCGGATTTGGAGAAGACCCTGGAGATCGCCCCGAAGATCCTCGACTACATCATCGTCGTTGCCGATCGCCCCGTCTACTCGAGCGGCGCGTCAAAGGGCGACTCGATGCTTCAGTACTACCTCCAGCCTCTCCTCAAGAAGGCGAACGTAGACGCGTACATCTCCGGTTACGACTACAGCCTGGAAGTCATCTCTGTAAGTCCAGCGTTCACGGCTTTCTCTTCCACTTCCTCAGAATGCCTCACTTTTCTTGCCATGTCTCAAGTTCCTCGGCGTCGTGTGTATGGGTCACGGAGCTTGCCTTGGCAGAAGCGAGGCGGCGACCCGCCCTCCGGTGTCCGCGAGGCGCTTGAGTATCATCCGGCGCCTTTTGTTGTGTTCTGCCCGCTCTCAGGACGAGAACATCAGCCACGTGAGCTGCGGCGCTGGTGCGGCTGCGGCGGGCGCGTCGATCGTCAAGCACTCGAACAGCCTGTTCTACGCGGGCGAGCCCGGTTTCTGCCTCTTTGAGTTGACGGCTGAGGGCCTCGTGACGCGCATCGTGAGCGGGACCAGCGGCGAGACGCTCTTCTCGCACACGCAAAAGCTGAAGACTCGTCCCGAGCGCAAGTCGATCGACGCCTTCAACCTGGTCAGCCAGCTGCCCGAGGTCCGCTACTGGCCAATCCCCGAAATGGGCAAGATGCCTGGTCGCGACGTGTTTGTCCGCATCGTCGGCACGATCGGCCTCTGCATCGCCACCTTCTTCCTCTCGCTCACCCTCGCCAGCGCGGTCTCTCGCTACACGAAATAAGCGATCTCTCCCTTCCACGCTCATCCAGCAGGGCCCGCCGCCGCAGGCCAGACTCGACACACGCGAGCAGTCAACCTTTGTCTGCAGCAGGAAGCACCGGGCTGTTGGCGCCAAGCTCTTCTTCGGGAAAAGGAGGAAACGAACGTCTGAAAATGAAAGCGCGAATCACGCGTGCCACGCTTGGAACAACACACACACAGCGACAAAGTGGGGACGCCGGTCTCCATTCTGGGTGCCAACGCGTGTAGAGGCCTCCCGCACCCATGCATTCTTGTCGCGGTGCCTCGACAGCCGTCTGCAGATTCGTGTGCCTGTCCCTGCATCTGGATAGGAGGACGTGGACGCGGGCGCAGCGCTCACGAGAAAACGGCTTTCGCTGTTTGTGTGAGACCTTTAGTTTGTCGAGGTCTGTTCCACCTCTTCCTGCACCCGCTCCAGCGCCATAGCCAGCGTCAGCTCCCGACCAGGTTTTCATGTGGAGGCGCCGCCGTGGATTCCGAGTGAAGCCTCGCCTGGCAGAGTGCGGCGCGCATGCGCGTGTGGAGCAGAGGTGCGGAGAGAACACGTGCGTGCCTGTATGAGACAGGACAACCTCGTCTCTTGGGGAGATTTGCTTTTGTGGTTTTCTTGCGAGTTTTTTAGTTTTATGATTTTTTCGAAAGAGAGCACATACGAGGGATCGCTGGCCTTCTCTTGTCTCCTCTTGTTTTCCTTGTACCTGCTTTTCGCTCTCGCTTGAGAATTCGGACGCCTCGTGAGAGAGAAGCCCTCAAGCTGGTGTGTGTCAGTTTTTTGTTCCCCAGCGTCTGTCCTGGTCTTTCTTCGCGTTTGTCGGCTTATTTCTCAAACTTACCTCGTCCCTTCCATGCGCCTAAGCACTTGATACATATACTCAGGCACATATTGCTCTGAGGTCACCGTTACCCCGGACCTCACATACACGCAGCGTCTACCCTGCGCAGGCTAGACTGGGTTACTAGAACGTCGTTGGGAAGTCTGAGCACCGAGCGCAAGACGCGAGCGTTTCCGAGATGGAGTCCTGTGACGGTCGAATGCGGCAGCCTCATAATTCCACAGCGGCCACTGTGCCTAGGCACGGCTCCACAGGCATTCCAGAGGGACGGTGGGCTTAGCTGAGACTTCCGCCACGGCAGAGCCCATTTGGTGTAGTTGCAGAATCCCCGGAACGCACGCAGCAAAGTTGTGTTAGTCTGTGGCTTGCATTGACGCGGCCGAGTGTTCGTGCCCTCGTCCCCCTCTCGGAAGTTCTCCAGACGCTCGCGAGCCTTTCGTTGCTTTAGGTAACACCAGCTCCCACGCGGAGGAAAAGACTGTTGATTCTTCGTGATCGCGCCTTCTTTTCACTGATGGGGTAACTCAGTTGAGGTGTTTATCCGTTTTAGCGAGACATGAGGATCTGTGTAGGGTGCGCGGCTATGGGCGTGACTAGTGTCTTGATAGCGAAACAGGAGCAGAGATGTGACACCGACAACGACAGGATGCTGTTCCCCTAGTATTCACAGGACCACTACCTGGCACTTGTATGTGGCGCTTTTCGCTGTTCGACTAAAGCGTGAAACGTGTCGAGGCGCGGCTCGATTGACTGCGTTTCCTTTAGCACGGAATCTGCAGATCCCACCTTCCAGTCTTGGAACTCAGAATCGCTGCCGCACCCAAGTTCTCTCGGGCTCGTTGTCACTTCTGGTGTCTAGCAGGCATCCTCCTCGCAGATGAGATACCGGTAGTGATCAAACGCAGCGAACAGGAAGACGAGCACGTGCCTATCTCGTTTGCGGCCCTATGTGCACAATTGCTAGTGTAGAAAAACTGTGGAACTACGCCATCCACCGCCAGCGGTCAGTCTCCCTCCGCCCTCGAGAATGATGAACAATCGAATCGAAAACTGGTGCGGTCTCAAGACTCCTCGTACTCTAAAAGTTGGCTTTGAGGAAGCAGAAGTAACACCACCATCAGAGCTCGAGTACGAAGATCTTCCTCAGTGCCCAGTGGGACAAAGAGTGTGAGCGAGAGTTTGGCAAGCCCTGAAATATACTTGAGTCCTTGAGGCGACAGGAGCTCGTTGTGTTCGTTTGTATCTGTCGCTTGTGCGTTTCTCCTCTTGCTCAGCGTCTTGCCACAGGTTCAACGGTTCAATTCTGTCACGTTGTTTTACTGATGTCTCTGTATTTTCGCCTTCTCCCTCGTTTGCTCTCTCCCGCGACACCCCTCCCTCGCGAACGAGCTCTCTGTCCTTCGAGGGAACAGCCAAAAAGATTGACAGGAAGCGCATCTCTCCCGTCGGGGCTAAAGCCGCCGCTCGTTGCGAAGAGGGAGAGGAGGCGGTTCTTCTCAACGCAGAGTAAATATGTTTGTCTACGTTCAGTGAATGAAGGTAGTCTGATGTTTCCGAGAGCGGATGGCATAACAGAGTTTGTGGAACTGCGTTTCTGCATCGTCTTGTTTCGGTTCTCTACGGAAACAGGTCAGGGCTGGTAATAACGCCACCCTCGTTTGTGCATTGGGTGTCAGTTGCCCGTCTTCGGTTCACCAAGAGGTCCCTGACACCGTACTGTTTCAGGTTATTCGCTACGCGTGCTTGTATAAGCATTTGTTAACTCGCTCGTCGAGAGGGTAGACGGCAGCTCCTTATCTTGCTGGCATTTGCTCCTCCGTCTATCTTCTTTCCTGTCTCCCTCTTACGTGAAGCACAAGAGGCAGACAGGCTTGAGAGAGAGTCAAGATCGCGTCTGATAACTCTCTAGCTTGCACTTTCTCTGTTCCGTCCGTATTGGTTTGTCGGGTGTGCGTATAAACCAAGGTCGCAGGTACTCTTTTCGTGTCGTTTTCTCACGTGTGGACAGTGTCACTGCGGTGCGCGGGACATGCCTTTCTCAGGAAAGATTGCATTCCTGGAGTGTTCAGGAGGGTACCAATAAGAGAGGCGTCCGTGTCTTGTCTCGCTTCCTTCGAAGCCAGGAAGTTCTGTTGTTGACTTCGGCTGCCAAAGGGCAGAGCGTGAATACCCGCGGTTGTGTGAGTATTCCACAGTATATATACATACTTGTGTATGACCTGGTGAAGAGTATTCACTGCCACCATGAAGGCCTTTCGCTCTTTCTTGGGCTCCTCGTCGCTGTGTCTCGCTCTTTTCCTGAGCGGACTTGCTGTGCGCCAAGCTCCGGGAGGACTGCGAGGCGGGAAGCTGGCGGGCGTCGCGGCGTTAGGAAGCGCTGAAACAAACGTAGAAAAGACCGCGTCTGCCGAGCACGAAGCCACAGAAACAAGTGAGCTAGAATGGAGCGCAAGGCACGAGCAATACTTTTGAAAGGGCCTGAACTGACACCGAGGAAATCTGCATGCGGTAACGTGCTACCACGAGCTGCTCAGAGATTCTAGTAGAGTGATACCCTTGTGTATATGAGTCTATTCATGCTAGTCCAGTTCCGTGCATTTATTTAGCTCACTGTGTACTAAGTATCAGACCACGAGTAGTGCTAGGAAATAGAAGAGCGTGGATTGATTCTTGGGAAAACGACTTCATTCACCGCTTTATATCTACGCTGGATAGAAACCATGCTCGATTCCTCTGCTGAAGTCGCATCGCACGCCACACACACGTTATCGTCGTCAAAACATGCACAATAAGGTTGTTCACTAATATTTTGAGTGAAGATGGAACGCTACACATCCGACGGGCATTGTACTTGGACTCCCGCCCTTCGGTTTGACCTCAAGCGGTAGCATGGGCTCCCACTGCGACAACGCCGCGCGACCCCTGGTGTTTCCGTCGCCGGTGTTTTTCTGCTCTCAGTCTTGAACATCCTTTCCTCTACAGAACGCAGACTTAACCCCGAGGGCGACAAGGTGAGCGTCCCTAAGAAGGTATCCTCCTCAACCTCCGCTCCTCTCTACCGAGACAGGAGCTCCGTTCCTTGGCTAGAAAGCTGAAAGGACCGCAGTCCATACCTCCGCAAGTTTTCGCAAGCGAAAATGCTCTTCGCGCCGGTTATGCGAGCGCACCGTCAGATGGCAGGACTTCCCTTTGAATTGCATTCGTAATCAAGATCCAATGCATGCACAGATTTATCCACGCTCTCTATGGCACATGCCCTATATCGCCCTTACCAGAAAAATCTGAAAGATGAGCTCCGGTAGTCGAATGGGCCGAGTAGAAGCATGGATGCATATGCCTATCAGCAAGTGCTGAAACTACTACGCACACGCCCAAACACGCATGCGACACGCGTCAGGACATATATAGCAATATACGAGGACCCTGACAATTCCCTCTAGACTGTCTAGAAGGCGTACACCGAACTGAATGCCGCGGTACACACCCCCGGTGTAGACAGGTCCCACTTCCGACTCTGCGACCACCGAATATGGACAGACCTCGTGCTTCCCTCTATTGTCTCCTGCGGCGTACGCATTCGCTTCCTCAGACTGCCGCGTCACCCTCCAACTTGGTGTTGGCCGCCGCCGCACGCCGTCTTCGCGGAACTACGACGCCCGAGACCTCGGAGACTTTCTCCGGAGTGTCCTCGCCTTCCTCGCTCGACTCGCATTTTGCTTCATTCCACGCCACTTCCTCTCCCGTCCGCTTCACAAAGGAATCGAAGAAGCGACTGCACGCAGATGGAAAGGCAACAGCGCCTTCAGCGCCTCCGGCTGCCCATGCTTCGGCTTCAGCCTCCCGCGCGGATCCAACTCTCATCCCTGTGGGCCTCTCCACTCTCCTCAGCCCTCTGTTTCCGGACCCCAACGCCCTGGTCGCTTCGCTTTCTCGCTCCGCAAGTCCGCTGACGACTGCCGTCGACACGCTGGGCAACCCGTTGGCATTGATCAACGGCTTCTCGTCTGTCGCAGGCAGCGGCGCAACAAGTTTGAACGATCTCTCGGCGCTCCTCCGCTCCCGCGGCGTGCCTGCGCCAGACTTAGCTGCCCTGGCGCAAGGCGCCCTCACCTCCGTCGGTCTGACGCCGGCGCTCATCGGCTCCGCCACGCGCGCGAGCGAGGAGACCGCCGGCGTCGCGGCCCCCGAGGGCTTGTTGAACCCCAACGGGAACTCGCTGCTAGAGAGCGTCCTTGGCGGCGGAAACGGAGCGCTGGGAAATCTCGGCGGAGACCTGCTCGGTGGCCTCAACGACGGAAATGGAAACGGCGGCTTGCTCGGCGGCCTTGCCGGCAATCTGCTGGGGAACGGCGGCGGTTTGGGCGGCGGCCTCTTTGGCGGGAATGACAGCCGAGAAGACCGATTCGACGCGCTGGGCTCGTCGCCCAGCCGACCAACTGGAAACGGGCTCTTTGGCACCAAGAAGAAGTGCTGCTCCGAGTGCAAGCGCGGCGACCTAGACTGCCTCGCGGACTGCGAAAAAGGCAACTGCACGCAATCTTCCACGTAAGACTTACATCCATCTACCTCTGTGCCCCACGGGGGGGGGGGGGGAACTCGCGCACGGCTACGTAACTCGACCTGCCTCACCGACACACACGTCTGTCTACATGCGTTGTTCGTCTGCGATTCCACCGAGGCTCTGCCGCCTCCACACGCGCTCGCCCGCGTATGCTGCAGATCTCTGTCTCTCTCCGAATGCGTCTGGCCTTTGCTCCATTCCAGCATCCTCTGCGCAGACAGCTTTTTTCTGCGGAGGCGTCTGCGTGTTTCCAGATGCGAGGCAGCTGAAGAGGGGGCGTATGCGGCGTACTGCCAGGAGCGTTGCGGCTCTTCGCTTGGCGGGTTCGCAGCTCCCCGACCCCTCGCACCCGGGAACTGCCGCAGCAGCTGCGCGGCTGGCGTGGCCCTGCGGTGCCAAAAACGCATGTGCAAGGACTACGGATGCACCGACACCACCTGCGCACGCAAGGCGCCTCTCATGTGCGGCTGAAACTCACACACGAGAGAGAGCGGATAGGCCCCTCCTCCTTTGATCGACACGGCGCTTGAACGAGTAAGGGAGGACCTGGCGCTGGCTCCGTGTGCGCAGCAGGGTGTGTCTGAGTTTGATGGAGCGGTCGAGGGGGCCAGATGCCGCTTCTCCACAGGTCTTGTGAACGCAGACGTGCAAGCGTATACCAGCTTGTGCGCTCTCCTAGATCAATGTGCATGTGCGTGTGAACTCGTTTTGTGAGCCGCTGCGTCGCGCTCTGCGCGCTTCAAACGAAGAAGAAAGAGACAAAACGAACGCGTCTGTCTGCGCTCGAAGCCAAGCAAGGCCTCGCGATCTGGGCGGTGCTACGAGCGTCGAAGGGCGAGCGGCCTTTCTTTCTGCAAAAATGGATGACATCCCTCGAAGTGCGAACCAAAGGACAGCCCTTTCTCCTCTCCTCTCCCTGTGTCATTCGCGCGCCCCTTCGCTCGCCGGATATACGGGAATTAAAAAAAATGGGTCTCCCCAAACTCAACACAAGCCCAGACAGCCGCAAACACGTGGAGTCATGCGATGCACGCGCCGCAAAAATCTTTTAACACTCAATGACACGAGCTAGTTCAAGCTCTTTCAAGACACACACACACACACAAAACGAAGATCACCCCACGTATCATCCACGCTCGTCCACAGCACCTTCGAATACCTGCAGACTGCAATGCCCGAATAAAAGCCGAAGCCCCAGAGCTGCGGTCGCCGCTTTATGACCGCCACGCAGGGCACGCTGTCGCCCGCGGGCTGTCTATTGGAGAGTCCATCTTGCTCTTGGTTGCACACGCGAAAGAGCTTCACTGCGTTTTAGAAAACTCAAAGGAGGGAACTCTCGCCAGGTCGCGGAAGCGCTTGACAGCTTCTTGCAGAGGAAGAAGTTTGCCTTGGGTCGGATCGTCGCGCTTGCCGTCCTCCTCAGGCGACCGCCGCCACGTCCTAATGACACACGCAATGCGCAGAGGAAAAAATCTGAGACGCGGGCAATACGTTCACAAGCATGTAAGGAACACTCACACAGATGGCGACACAGGGATCCACAAATATATACACGCACATATGCCAGAGGCACACGGATGCGATACATGTACCCCGAACCACATATGTATACGTATGTGTATGTGTGAAAGTATCAGTGCATACTGTGTGCGGGAGACCGCCGTTCGGGGACATCTTCACGAGCTCCTACGTGTTTCAGTGGATGCTTTTCGCTGCCCTCTTTTCACTCTCGACCTCGCCCGCAGCCTCCCTTTCTTACTTGGTGAGGACGGTCACGCTTTCGGTCTTGGCTTCGCGAGGCCCGACCAGGAACACCAGCGGGACGCGTCGACGCGCGACTAGATCCCTGAGGACAGAAGAAACTTCAGGAAGGAGCTGCAAGAAAGAACTCAAAAAAGGAAAAAACCTTCACTGCACTGCTGCGGGAGGCGTATACATGTCGCGACCGCGCACGCGGCTCCTCGGCCGTCCTGCGCGCCCGCGGGGTGTGCGGCCCTGCACAACAAGGGCCTCGCGGGGCAACATGACCCTGACTACCTGCCTCCGCGCGAAGATAAAAAGGGCTTTCGTCCTCTCGCATCCTTCGGCGGTGAGATACGAAAGCAAACACTAAGTGAAACAATCTGGAAAGACGCCGCGGAAGAAACAGGCAATGCACACCGCCTTACTTGAGCTTCGTGCTGAGGTGGAGGGGCCTTAGGTCGAGGAGGATGTCGCCGGAACCCAGAGACTCACCGCCCCCCGCGTCTGCATCTGAAGCGTCGTCGCCAGCCCCTACTTGAGCTCCAGATTCGAAAACCGAGACGCTCGCTCTGCGAAGAAGACGGGCGACGCGACGCGCGTAGTTCTCGCATGCCGAATCCACACCAGCAGACCCCGTAGCGACTACAGCAGCCTGGACGAGAAAAACAAGAGAAGACACCCAAGCGCTGAGCGGCAAGGAGGGACACGCGACGAGGAGATAAGACGACGGCGCTCTTCGCTGCCCCCTGCGCGCCAAAAGCCGGTCGTGCGCCCACCGCAGACCAGCGACACCTCACGCGCGGCGAGAGACGCTTTACAAGGCGCTCACAACCCCCCACCAACGGATCCAAGCAGAGGAAGTCTACTCCACAATGAAGAGCTCCACGCAAAGGACAGAGCCCTGTTACGTTGAGTTCATGCGGACGGCGAGAATGGATTTGTTTTTCAAAGAAAAGGGAGTTTTACCGTTGCTGAACTTTCATTGACATGTTAGTAACATACATACTAACAGAGCCCCACTCTTCATGGGATTACTTTTTACCCGGTATAATATGCTAAAAAGGGACAGGACCGAGCCCGAACGAGAGAGGGCACGCGGACGAATCGAGAGGGCGGAGATCGAGGGAGGATCTCCACGAGAGCGGAGAGCTTGCGGCGGACACCGCGTCCTGGGTCAACTCACCTTCACAGGAGCCAGCCAAAGCGGCAAGTCTCCTCGTCGCAGCTCGAGCAGGAGGGCGAGGAAGCGCTCTAGCGACCCAGCGGCAGCACGGTGAATCAAAACGAGCGGGTACGCGAGAGACGAGGCCACGCCGGGGTGCCGCCGAGAGAACAACCGCTGCAGACGTTGCGGCTGGAGCAGGTCCACCTGCGAAAGGAAGGCAAACCGAGGCCCAAACAGAGGCGACGCCGGCGCGTTTCTTCGTGCGCGGGAGAGGGAACGAACATCGCGCCCACACAGCAGCATGTGAAGCACACACAGCGGATCCTTCCCGCGCTGTTTTGCCAAGCATCGGCGCTCCACGCACTTTTCACTACCCTTCGTCGCTCGCTCTTCTGCTCGTCCAAGACCTTCTAAGACCCTGAACCCTTTTGCGACCGTATCTCTCACCGCAGTGCTCCCTTTCGCTGTCGCATCGTCCTTCTGCTCTGGTGGTTTTTGCGTTTTTTCTCGGCGTGCTCACCTGGATCGTTCCTGTCTGCCAGCGCCGGCCCTGGCCATCGGGTACGGAGAAGTCGAGCTTGGGGCCGTAGAAGGCCCCGCCCTCCTCGTCTCGCGCGACCTCCACGCCCGCAGGCAGCACGGCTGCCGCGGCCTCGAGCAGCCAACTCTGAAAAAACGAATCTGCGACGGCAATCCGACGTGACTGCTCTTCGTAGATGCGCAGACAGATTTTTTTGAACCTACTAGGATCGATGCACACGGTCGCTCGACGCCTGCCTGGGCGCCGCCGCGGTTGGCATAGCTGCGCCGCTGGAGTGCTCAGGCGCGTTGCAGATGCCGCACGCCTCACTGGCTCCTGCACTGACAGCTACCGCGCAACCTCTCAGCTAGGGAATGAGACACCGCTGGGATGCTCGCGGAGGAAAGAGCCGGCGAAGAGCGCCGAAACGCGACGCTTGAAAGCCTCAAAGGGTCGACGCCACAGAGCAGCCGCACCCGACAGACCGCGACTACAGAAGACAGGCCCTTCACCGCCTCCCGGTCCACACAGGCGGTGCGGGCTGGAGAATAACAGAGAAATAAGAGGGAGAAACCAATCTAAAATGGTAAAACGAGACAATGAATCGTCGTAGGGGAAAAGGGGACTTTGTGTGCACTCACCTCGGCTTCGTTCCAGTTTGCGGCGAGATCAGAAGAAAGTGCAGATTGAGACCTGGCAATTGAAGACAAATGATCAAAATGCAAGAAAAACAGAGAGAATATCCTTCAAAGTGAATCTGAAGGCCCCACACCAACGCCTGTATGCACTTCAAACTCGTGCGGGTAAAATGTCTGAATGCCTTGCTTGGCGACCAGTCACGCACTGTGAATGACAGGCATGCCCATGCAAAAATAATCTAAAGACTCTTGCTTTTCCCTCTTGCTTTTCCTTGGTTCAAGGCAGTGAAAAGGCGACTCATGACCGAAAGCGCCTACAGCACAGCGTCATTGCGGCGGTGGAAAGAGTGCTTGTTCCTTTTCCGCTCTTCATCCCCTTCCACGCAGGTCTTTGCCCCCTGTGCACAAGCTTCCAAGCCTCTCGACAGGGTGTTCATCGCGGAAGCGAGGCGACCACAAAGCAATCTTTTTCTCGGTTTTTTGAGTCTCCTATTATTCGTTCCGGCGCGTGACGTCTTACCGCGTCCCGAGCGAGACCTGGATCAAGTCTCGGGGGATTTCGAAGATCTCAATGTACAGATGCAGAATCGCCGAAAGCTGGTTCTTGATTTCCGGGACGGCCTGGCGCCGCGTGCAGAGAATGTGCCCGTCGTCCTGCGAATGAAGTCGAGAGAAAAACGGGAGAAAACTGGAATTCGAAAACTCCGGGCGAACGCGAGGCGAACGAGCCAAGACGAGCGTCGCACGCGTCAGCACGCCCAGCAGGAAATGGCGCAGGCGACGCTTCGCCGCATCGAGAAAGGGGAGGAGAAGGAAATAGGGATAAATGAAGAAAAATTGGGAACGCAGAGGGGATAGAACAGCCAGGCACGGAGCGAATCCCGAGAGGCAGTGAGGAACACCTCAACACGACATCGCACGAGGAAAAACAGCTGAAAATACTGGAGCTCAACTGCGGCACCGAGACTCCTGGGGTTTTACAAAGGCTTTAAAGACTCGCGGTAGTTTTACAGACCACCGAGCATTCATCCTAGTTTTATCGAAAGCGTATAGACCTTGAAAGTTTAGGGTTTTGGGCATCCAATGCGGATCTGGAGCATGAATCACTTTCTCTAGAGCGTGGGGTCGGTTTTCTCCCTTGTGAAGCGAAGTCGCTGTGCATAGAAAACTGGCATCTGAAATCCCATGAAGCATCACTCTCCCCTGCCCTTTGTCGCACCTGAGTGAATTCTCGCAGGCGGAAGAGTCCGCACAACGCGCTTCGCCGTTCTCGGCGGAAAACGCGTCCGAACTCCGAAATGCGCATTGGCAGGTGTCGAGACATCTCACACGACTGAGGCATCTCTTGCGAGTCGCCGTCGGCCTCCGCAGCGGCTGAGGACGACCCAGAAGACGCGACAGCAGACAGATCTTCAGCAGAAGACGGAGGCGACGAAGGCCGCGGAGCTGCGTACGCTGCGGAGAGCAGAGAGGGCGACTCCTGCAGAGAGGATGCACAGATGGAAAGGCCGCACTCAACATAGGTGTAGGAGACGTTGAGAGGGATTGTGAAGACCGACCGGAGGGGAAGAAGAACCTCCTTCGTTTCGCTCATTATCGCCATCCAACGCGTCATCCCTCCAGCACCCGCGCGATCGCTCGCCTGCCTCGTTGCTGAAAACGGGCATCCCTTAGCCCTCCCCCTCAGCCTTCTCTCCCTGTGCTCGCTGTGAGTCATCTCGCTTAAGCATTTTCCGCCCCTCCTCTTGAGCTGCTTTTTCGCTTCTGCGCTTCTTTTTCTGTCGCTGTCTTGCCTTTCTTGTCTGTCCCTTCATCTCCATTCGGCCTTCCGGGCTCACCAGCAAAAAAGGAAGCGCGTAGTCCAGATGCATCGGGCAACTCATGGGCTTCAGAGACAGCCGAAACGCCGCGTCTCGATCTTCCCCCCTCTCCGCTGCTTGGCTGTCCTCTTCTGCTTTCTCCTCCGCCTCCTTGTCGCCGAGTTCCGGGACCCCTGCAGCGACGTTTCCTTTTTCTAGAGTTCTCTCTTCTGCTTCCGCGGGCGAGTCGATGCTCCACATGTTCGCGCGGTAGCGACTCCAGTGGCCGCTACGCTGCCACAAGCCGCTCTGCGCGAGGGACGGGGTTGAGACCTGAAACAGAGCGAAAAAGATTCGAAGGCTAGACAGAGAGCGCATGCAAATGCAGCTTTACAGGTGTAGACAGAACAAGTTTTGGAGAATTTTGCAGACCAGTGCACGGGAGACGAGCGCACTGCGCGGCGCCTGCGACTCAGTCGAAACCGCGCGTGATGGCGGGCGCCGTTTCCCCATGCCTGCACATATATCGGCCTCGGGAGGAAGCGAGATGCGCCACTCCACAGCACGAGTGGAGACCGATTCCGCACGCACGAACGCGCCTCTCACAGCATGCGACTTTTATTCTCCCGCACGCAAGGGCGACATTCTGCAGGTAAACGAGGCGACTCCTGCACGGTTCTATGGTGTAGCGGTTAGCACTGCGGACTCTGAATCCGCCGACCTGGGTTCAAATCCCGGTAGGACCTAAAGGCGCCTCAGTCTCTGCATGTATTCGGCCTCGAGCCGAGGAGAACGAGGAGAAACAGCCTCACCGTAGCGCTCTTCAACGCCCTGTTGTCTGCAGCCCTCCGCAGGCATCTCTGCTGGCTGTCTACCCTCTCGTAAGCGCAGCCGCAGGCGCCTAAACGCTTCGCTTGCCCCGCCTTGTGGCAGGAATGCCCCCCTGCCCTCACACGCATTGCCACCCACTCCACCCGCCTAGCTGTCGCTCTGATCTCGTTTTGCAGCCACGCATCGCTTAGAGACGGCCTTCCCTCCCCAGGTATATTCATGTGCACGCAGCGCAAAATCTAATACGACTGAAGCCGCAGGCGACTAAAAACCTTGTCAGTGACTTCGGAGAGGCCGGTGTTTTTTTCGAGTCACGCGCACACAGATAGAAACACGCTTGCGGACGCCTCTGCAGACCAGAAGACACATGCACGATGCAGGCGACCCCCTCTGCGTTCCTCAGATAACCACACACATATAAAAACACTGTACATATAATACGTCCAAGCATGCATATTTGTCTATAGAACCGCATAAACATATATATTCGCGAATATGCGTGGATATTCCCGAGAGAGGCGCGAGACGATCGCCGCGCAGAGGCCGAGGAGCTGCGACTGGGTTCGGTTCGTCTGTGCGGCTCTCACCTCTTGGAAGCGGAAGACGCACTGAAGCCTGCGCAGGACGTTCTTCAGATTCTCAATCACCTTCCAGCCTTCAGGCAGGAACACAGGCCCCACCGCGCCAACGTCGCTCGCAGGCGGCACGACGAACAGCCCCATTTCCCGCCCCAAAAGGCGGTGATCGGTGCCGCGCGGGGCAGACGCCGGGGCCGCGCCCGAAGGGGACTGCGGGAGGGGCCCGGCGGAGGCCGCCGCCGCGGAAGCCGATTGTGCCGCGCGGGCAGACGAGAGAGACGACAGACAGGAGACAGAACACAGGGAGGACGACGCGCCAGAGGGAGCCGAAGGAGCTCGCGACTGCCACGACCGACGCGCCCAGAGCGACGCGTGGAGGAGAGACGAAGTCGAGCAAAAAGAAGAGAGAGATGCTGCGGCACCCAGCGCCGACGCCGAGAACCGGCTGACGCGCGAGGTGAGGAAAGAAGCCGCGCAGAAAGGAGCAGAGAACGCGGGTCTCGTGGTCGCCCTTGGGGCACCCCCTCCCCGTATGAAAGGGGAGACTTCCCGCTTGACTGCAGAGGAAAGCAGAGACGTCGCGCTCGCTTCTCTAGCCGAGTCCGCTGCCACAGCCTGACTCTCAGATCCGCTTTTTCCTTCTTCTCCCTCGTTCTCTGCGGCGGTGGCTCCCTCCGCCTTCCCCCGCGCCGCAAAGGGCCGCTGCTTCTTCGCTCGTTCGTCGGCGAAGCGCGCTTGTTCAGCCCAGAATGCAACTTCTCGTTCGCCCAGGGCAGACAGCGAGAGCGTTTTGAGGCCACCGGCGCCCGCCGTGTTCCCACCGATCGTGTGGTGGGGCTTCCGCCGCAGCTTCATGTGCCGGCGGATGCGCCTGCTTTTCTTCTGGCGCTGACTTCTTCTCTTCTCTGCATGGCTAATTTGACCCCCCGAGCCACCCGCCGCGTCGTCTGCCTCGGAGGACTCTTCCAGACTCGACTTGTTTTTGAGTGAGGCAGCTGCGCGGCGGGGTGCCCCGCGAGCGTCTCGCCCCGGTTCGCTCTTCCGCGAGGCTCCCCCTTCTGCTGCCGCGTCTTCCGCGTTTTTCCCGTTCTTCGAAAGCGGCGCGCGGCCTACGCGCTTCAAAGCCACGCGCGAGAAGACCGGCAGATCCGGAGGAGCCTCCAAGAGAGGCGGATTCGGATTCGAGACTGGAAAAATCCAGCGCACAAACAGCCGCGAAGAGAAGGGGCGAACGAGAGGGCTCGAAGACCGCGCCGCGAAGGGCAGCGGACGCGCAAGAGAGAAAAACGAACGCGGGACGAAAGACAGACAGCGCCGAGAAACCGACGAGGAAGACGGAGACAGCAGCAGACGAAGAGACGGCGAAGCGAGGAAGGTGTGCATCTGCGGGAGAGGAAAAAAAGAAGGCCAACAAGCCTTTTGATAAAACAAGCGATGAAGAGAGCGAGGCATGCAAGAGTGAGCAGAGAGGCAAGGGTAGTTCCCTACGGACGACGGAGAAAGAGAAAGACCGGCGGCAGAGAGGAGAGGAGCAGACGGGCCAGCGAACACCGCGCGTGATGCGCAGTTCGCGGGAGACTGCAGAAACGCAGACGAGAAGTGGAAGCAAAAAACAATAAAGCAAACGAAAATTTTTCCGCTCCACCTGGGCGCAGACGGGCGGAGACAGCCGCAATTTGAAACAGCCGCCACAGAACTGGAAGACCAACGAGAAGAGGGAGAGAACGACGAAGAGCTCAGCGGCACACGAGGAAGCGAGGCAGGTCCGCAGCTGGGTGAGGCAGCATCAGACGGCGCCAAAAAATACCGTGGAAACGCCGCCGAGGATGAGGGCTGCGGCACGCCCGCGACAAGAAGAGACATCTTGAATTGTCTCCACAGCCTTGCGACGGCAGAGGCGCGCGCCTTCGGCCGTGCGCCGCGAAGAGATCTTCCCCCCCAGCCCAGAGGACGCCCTGCCCCGACATGTCGACGCACACGCCGCAGAGCGCGGAGAAGGCGATCGCGAGAGCGATACGGCGGAAAGAAGACATGAGATCTACGAAGAGAAAACTGTGCCGCATCAAAGGCAGACGCAGAAGGCGCTTCAGGAGGGACATTCGCAGAGGAGCAAACGGCCACAGTGCGCCGCTTCTCCCGACGAGAGGACGATGAAGTGCGAACCGACGAGGACGCCGGAGTCGAGAGGCGACATGCGCAAGGAAATCCGCATGATAAACCCGCGGTTGCCGCGCAAGAGGGAGAGAAAGAGGACGAGGCGGCTACCTGCAGAGAATATTCGCAGTTTGGAGCGCGTGAGAAGCGTTCGGCGACTGGAGAAGACAACCGATTCGGGGGGATCCTTGTAAGGCCTCGCCCGCCAGTGCACTCTTTCTCCTTCGGGCCCTCCCGGCCTCGCTGAGAGAGGTCTTCACTCTGCATCGCCTGTGAACTTCGGCTTCTTTCGCCTTTTCGGCTCTCTCGCCGCGCGCGCCTCCTGCGCGGAGGACCTGAAAGCCTTCGCTGCGCAGTCCGCATGACCCCAATTCTGCTTCCCGCCAGCTTCGCCTTCTTCATCACAGAAGAGACCTGCGGCCCGAATGGGGAAACGATGAAAATCAGATGATCCCGGCGTGCATTTTCCCGCTCTCTGCCGGAAGGTGGATAAAAAAAAGAAGCAACGAAGAGCCGGCAGAACGGGCCGAAGGAGAGCGCCCGCGAGGCGCGACTTGCGAATGAGGGAGGCGAATCTACTCGGCTGGAAAATCAAGCAAAGAGTAACAACTGGTTAGGCAGGAGCATGCCCTGCGGAGGAAAAGAGGAAACATCGGACCGGTTACTCTTTTCTTTGATCGATTGACGCGCAGATCACACACTTTCACTCCCAGCCCCTACTGGAGTGTATGTACACCCCAGACAGGGGGGCCGGTTTTCGCAGCCCCAGCGCTAACGAAGACAGAAGGGGGACGGTGCGCGTAAAAAGTGCCTTTCTCGGCGCTCACTCTCCTCTGCTGCCGTGTGGCTCCAACTGGAGACACCACTGAATAGAAAGAGACGACCCCAGATGAGGCGTGTGTCTCTCTCTTCGTCGTCCTTGCGACAGCGCTGACTATCGACGCTCGGGTGCACACGTTAGTGGCGAGCATAGGAAAAGAGAAACGGAGGTCACGTTAATATCTCGCGTTTCTTTCGCTGGAATTGGCGAGACTGAGTATCAGAGACTGTCGTTCTTCGCTCTTCACTCCGGTTCTTGCTCGCTGAACGGCAAAACGTGCGACCCGCCAGCCCGGTCGCGTGTCCTGCGGCTCCTCCGCTTTTTCTCCGCTTTTTGCTGCATCCTTGCATGCACCGGCGAAGCGTCAAACGAACCCACGAGAGGTGAGAGTTCAGCACATTTGTTTACCGTCCTTCTTTCTACAGGGATCCTGGGAGACTCTGGAAAAGATTGCGACAAGGCGCGGCGGAGACTTCGCCGCTCCCTTTCCTTCTTCCTTCCCGGGAAAGTGGAAGCGAGCCCAAGCGAGCTTCCTCCTTTCCGCAACTGAGGCGGCGCTCCCTTCGAACTTTCCGGCCTTTTCTTCTCTTTATGCAGACAGAACCTTCTTCAGCATGAGTATCGCCTACTTTGTGCTTTCTCTGGGACTCTCTTCCTAACGGGAAAGGCCAGAGAGAACGCGGGCACTTGGACTGGGGTCATGCGCGCGCCCTTCTTGGCTCTTAATAACTATATCTGGAGTTATACATGCCTCGGGACATGTTAATTAAGGGACACAAGAAGGCGAAAGAAGCAGTCCTTGACTCCAGAGACCTCTGTCGTCACCCGTTCCCTTCCGCCTCTTCATCTCGCTGCCTAGCTGACTCCGCCCCTTTTGCTTTCCTTCGCCCGCACCTTACCCAACGCCTTGCACTCGTGCCGTCGGTCGCGACTCTCCCAGCCGGTCGTACTCTCGCCCTCCTCCCGTCGTCTTCTCCGTGCCAGGTCTTCTCACTTTTTTGTCTTTTTTTCTCTTTTGGTCACAACATGGTTCGCGTGACAGTCGAGCCCCTGTACACCGGGGGCCGCGGCAGCGGCGGCAGCCACGCGGCGATTCTCCGCCTCGGCCGTCTCTCTCTCCTGATGAACTGCGGCGCGACAGATCGCCTCGATCCTCGAGACATCGAACCGCTTCTCCCGTGAGTGAAGACTTCCGCGGCCCGGACGGCAACTTGGAGAGAAGAGAACAAAGAACAAAGACTGCGAAGCAGCTGAGGCCGCGAGAGTCACCTGTCTAAATCGAACACACGATGAGAGTTGTGGTTGGACGCGTGTGTGGGCTCGCGTGGTTTTTTGCATCTGCGTTTTGCTGTGTTTTTGTCCCTTTGCTCCCTCTCCCCTAGCTGCCAGCTTTATCTGAAGTTAAAAGCTTTCTGCGTGTGTGTTCTCAGCCACCTAAGCGACGTGGATAGCATTTTCATCTCCCACGGCTCGCTGCGACACCTCGGCGGCCTGCCGCTGCTGCACTCTCGCCAGAAACCCGCGCTGTCGCGCCCTGCCTCGCCCGCGTCTCCTGGGCTCTGCTGCTGCTTCTCCGGGGGCTGCCGCGAATGCAGCGTGCCCGCGTTTCTCACGCAGGCGAGTCAGCGCCTCGGCAAAGTGGCACTGGAGAGTGCGGTGTTGAGCAACGCTCAGAACCGGGGTGTATGTACAGCTGAGGACGCCCAGGGCGGCGGCAGGGAGGCGGGCGCAGCGGGGCTGAACGCGCTCAAGTCTTCGCCGACTGAGGGAGGCAGCAGAGAAGAGCGCGGAGAGGGCGAGGAGAAGTGTCAGGAAGCAGGCGCTGCGGGTGAGCCCTCCGCTGCGCAGACGCGAAAGGGGGATTTGCCGGCGGGCACGATTCTCTCCGCGGATCCTCCTGTGTCTCTAAAAGACGTCGCGACCATCATGGAGGCCTGCCGCGTGCTGCGGTACGAAGAGCGCGTTCGTCTGTTTCCGCGCAAGCGAGAAAGAGCGTTCAGAGGGCACGCCAGCGACGAGGTTGGGGAGGGAGCGGAGGCAACCGGCGCGGAGGCCGCGGGGCGAGAAACGAACTCCGAGGCAGGCGGAAACGCCCAAAGAGAGAAAAAAGGAAGAAGCGCGGAAGCTGAAGGCAAAGACGACGACCCAAGGGATTTGGAAATGGTAGCAGCGGGAGGGGATTCGGTCTGCAGAGACGAAGAAGATGAGGATTCGGAAGAAGATGAGACCGAGGTGTATGTACACTGCATTAGTGCTGGGCACGCTCTCGGAGGCGCCGTGTGGCTCTTTGACGCAGACGGCAGGAAAATCATCTTCGCCGTCGATCATTGTCTCAATCCCCTTTGGTAGGTCGGTTCCTCCAGGTCTTCATTCCTTGATTTCCGCTTGCATTTTCGCCGTTGTGTCGCCCGTTGCGGGCTGTTGCCGCCATGCGCACGTGTCTCTGTGACGTTTCTGCGTTTTTGTGGTTTTTTTTTTCCTCGCTTTCTTTCCTTCAGGCACGTGGACGGGAGCGCGCTGCTCTCCTTGATCCCGACAGTCCTCGCCGCGCCGTCGACGCCCTCGCCGTCACCCTCCTTTTCTTCTCCCTCCCGCGACGCCTTCTCGTCACCCTGTCTCTTCGTCTCGGATGTCCACGAACCGCCGACGGGGATCCACTCATGGCGGTGAGGCCTGTGGACTCCGTTTTGCTTTTCCAGCGTTTTCGCTCTCGAGGGACGCTCCAGTTGCTTGATTCCTTATCTCCTAAGCTGGGATTATTTCCGAATTTTTCATTAGAGAAGTGCGCTACCTTGCTGAGAGCTCACTTTTTTTCCTGCCACGCGCCTCTCTCCGCCTTTACCTCCGGGTTTTGTGGGCCTTGCAAGCCCTCTGTCCTCTCGCGCCTTCTGTGCGCGTCCCGCCCGGAGGCTGCTTTTACGCTTTTTTCCTCCTTTTTCGAGTCCTGCGTCGTCTCTCTAGGCTGCTCACTCGTGCTTTTCCCACTTCTGTGTCTGCGCGCAGGACATCGGCTCTCCGTGCGCTTTTCCTTCAAATTGCCCAAGTTCTTCAGAGGGGCGGCGACGTCATCATTCCGATGGATGTCGGCAGTAAGTCTTCCACTCCACGGTCTCCCGTCCGTATTTCGTATTCTTGCGGTGTCGTTTTACTAGTCTGGGTGTGCGTCTCCTCCAGCATGTCTGTCGATCTCGCGTGCACGCGCTAGGTTTTCCTGATTTCTCGGTGCTGCGTGTGTGTGTGTGTGTCTCCGCAGGCCCTCTCTTGGAGCTTCTGCTGCATTTGGAGGCCTTGTGGCGGCTCGCGCCCTCGCTCCACGGCTTCCCCGTCTTCCTGATCTCCCCGGTCTCAGTCTCCTTCCTCCTCGCGTGCCGGCCTCTGCTTCCCCAAAGCACGCAGCGGGCGCGGGCCGTGTTCGCGTCTCAGCGCATCAATCCGCTTTTTTCGGGCTCCTCCGCGTCGCTTTCTTCGCTCGTCGCCGCGCACCGCCTCGCAGCCGCGTCGGTCCCTGGAAAAACGAAGAACTCGCACTGGCTCGTGCGGAAGCAGACAGCCGAGGAGGCTGCAGAGGCCTTCCCTATCCCTCTGCAAGCGCCGAAAGCCGCACAGGAGGGTGCGGGCGACAGCAGAGAGAAGGACGCGCTTATCGACGGATCAGGGGAGCACGCAGCGGCCACAACGGCCCTGCTGGGCGCTGCGGGGGTGCCAGCGACCGCGGCGGTGTGGAGCCCAACTAGCGGTCTCCTCCCCACACCGGCGCCAGGCCCCCTGGGGGGGCTTGAGGGGATGGGGGATCGGACCCAGCCTGCAGCCAACGCGGGCGCCAGGAGGGAGCCAGGCGCGCAAGCAGACAAGAAGGGAGACGAGGGAGGAGAGGGCAGCAAGGCCGAGAGCGGTGCGGCTGACGCAAACGCCGCGCGAGGGGCCCTGATGTTAGGCCCCGCGTTGGTGCCGGCGGCGGCGCGGCTCGGGTTGGTGGGCGCCGTCCCCGCCCAAGGCGCGGCGGGGGCCGGCGCGTGTGGAGGCGGCGTCCCCTTCGGGAACCTGAAGTTCGTGAGGCTGCTCTCCACGGAGCGAGAAGTGGAGTCTCTTCTTCAACAGAAAGAAGGCTCGGGCGAGCGCGAGGCGGTGAACACCCAAGGCAAAACAGAGGAGGGGCGTAGGGCTAGTCGGCGGCCGCCGTGTGTGTTCATCTGCGTCCCAGCCAGCTTGGATTCTGGTTTTGGCAGAAGCTTGCTCATCCGAGAAGCAGAACGCGCAGAAAACGTCTTCTTTTTCCTCTCAGAGCCATGGCCCGGTAAGACTCCATATCCAGGACCACGCACGCGTTTGCCCGACGTGTCTGGCGTGACTCCGTGTCTCTGTTTTTGCTTTCAGCGACTCCTGCGCCCACAGTGTGCCTGTCCAACGTCTCTCTCAGCTGGCGTGAGCGCTTCGTCATCCTTCCTACCGCGGAACGCATGGGCCGCAAGGCGCTATATACATGCATATATATGTATGCATACATATATGTATGCATACGTATATATGTATATATATGTATACATGTGGATATATATACATATGTATATATATATATGCCTGCACATATATATATATATATGTATATGCGCCTCGATGCATGAGCTCTGCGGTTCCGGCACCGATTAGCCCTGTCTGAGCGTCGCGGCTGGGCGTGGCTTGTGCAGAGGCCTCTTCTTTTTTGTGGCTTCTGTGTCGGTGTACCTCCTCAGGCACGACGGCGCACCGAGTGTGGAGGATGATGCAGGAGAGCTCGTGCTCGGGCTCCGAGGCCCCCGTGCGACCGGAGGCGGCTGGCGAGTTGGGCGAGAGGACGCACGGGCTGATCCACGACTCGTCTCGCGCGGGCGCAGCAGCAGACGCTCCCGAGCTCCTGCTGACGCAGACGCGCAGCGTAGCCCTGTCTGCCGACGAGCTGCTTCGGCTGTTTGAGCGCGAGAAGGAGCGGCGCGAGCGCGAGGCTGAGGAGGCGAAGAAGAGACAACGGGGCGACGCGGGGGAGACGGCGGCGGAGGCGGGCGCGGCCGACGGCGAAGGCGAGGAGGGATCGAAGGCGACGAAGGAGGGGGGCGGTGGCGGCGACGAAGCCGAGGGTGGTGAACAGGACGACGCGGACGCGCAAGATGCTGAAATTGCCGAAGACGAGGAGGAGCCCGACGAGCCGCTGCTGCTGCGCATCGCAGACGAGGACCTCGTGGACTACTCCGACGACGAAGACAGCGCATTCGTCCACTTGGGTGCTCAGAACCGGACGTCTTCTTTCTTCGCATCCGACCTCGCGCAGGGTGAGGGCACAGCAGAGACTCCGCGGCACGCAGAGTCGCCCAGAGAGGAGACGGCAGACGAGGCTCGGGAGGGCGAGGGCGGAGACGTGAAGACCGAGGGCGACGATGGACCGGCAGGCCTGGAGGGGGAGACTGCCTCGCTGGACGAGGCGTCGTCCGTGGGGTCGGACGGTGACAGCGACTGGGCTGAGCCCGCCGGCCCCGCCATGGAGGGCGACCGAGACGACTTTGCGCAGCCGGAACTCTTCACGGAGCGGCGCAGGACGAAGAAAGCGAAGGGCGAACAAACCGGGAGGCTCGACGGGAAGCCGTGGGCTGCCAACGGCGACACAGGGGTCAAGAAAGAAGGAAAAGAAGAGACGGAGGAGTTTGGCATTCCCGTCAGTGCCGAGCAGAAGACCATTTGGACAGCTGCAACTCTGGTACGAATTTATTTTCCGGGGTTTTCAAGGCCCTTTTTCGCTGGCATGCATGCTGCGAGTTCGTAGAGAAGGGCAGTGGGACGCGGCGAGTTAAGAAGGGCGCGGTGTCGCTTTCATTTTATGGTTTCGGGCGTTCAGTGATGCCGCTGACGCTCCCCTCACCCTCGCGAAACGCACCAGCTGTGCGGGCCCTTGTGCCTGTCCATTGCTGCCGCTGTCCTTCCTTGCCCCTCCGCCCGCAGCTTTCGTGCGTGTTTCTTGTTTCTGTGCCTGCCCTCGTCGGCTGGAGAAACACGGTGCAGAGGAGAGGGAGCCGGTTTCTATTTGCCGCTCTCTTCTTCCGTCTGCTCGGATTCTTTTGCAGCTGCTGTCTGTTGTCTATTCCTCACCGGGTCGACTCGCCTGAATGCCAGGCCACTTTGTTGCGTCGCCTTTTCGTTTCGCTGTCTTCTGCTTGCTCCCTCGAGACTGCTCTCTGCATCGATGTGCGTCTCTTTTCTCTCTGCTCTCTGCAGTCCATGGGCACGACGGGCTCCGCGGGCGCCGCCGACGCGGCCTCGGCGGCCAAGTCCCTTTGGGAAGGAGGCCTCTGGGGCGGAAACGAAAGGCTCGCCTTGGCGAACGGCTTCGCGCTGCCGGCCTCAGGGGCTTTCGGGGCCCCTGGGGTGTACAGACACCTCGCAGAGGGAGAGAGGCTGCTTGCGGGAGCGCCGCGGAGAAGGTGAGAGAAGGGCCACGAATGCAAGATGAAGAAGAGAGGGGTGCTGCAGGAGGTAGGGACGCAGGCGGGCAGCCGCGGATGAAAACAGACCTCCTCAAAGCTCTGCATGCTTCTTCCATACGCTGCGTGCCGCTCGCACCGATCCACTTGTCTGTCGTTTGCTACTGTCACGCCGTTTTCTGGTGTTCCTTCTGTTCTCTTCAGACAAGAGCGAATCAAAGCGCAACTGCGTTTGGCGACCTCGGCAGGAGGAGGAGGCCATCTTCCTGCGTCGCCGTGGTCGTTTTACTCGTCGTCGCTCATGGTCCCCTCTGCCTTCGGGCTCTCGTCTCCGTCGCCATTGATGGGCGCTAACGGCCTGATGGGCTCTAGTCCCTTTCCGACCGCTGGCGCCGCCTACCGCCTCCAAGAACGGGCCCTGCCGGCCTGGAGGAGACAGCTAAGGTATGCTGCGACGATCAGTTTTGAGTCTCTGCGCAGAGGCAGTCTGCCGCTTTCCCTTCTGTCCTTCTCTGTGCTCTCCTCTTCGCCGCGCTGTGCGGCCGCTTGACACTTTGCTTGTCGCTTTTTTTTGTTCTATTTGGTGATTCGTGTAGTATCCGGAGTTGTGTATTTCACCGAGTCGAGCCAGCTGCAGACGGGGTGCAGCGAGGCAGAACGTGTGGTGCAAGAGAGGACGGACTGTCTAGAAACAGAGCTCTTCACTTAATTCCAAAGGCGCTCCCTCGCTTCCGTGTGGCCCTTTCAGTCTCCCTTTTCTGTTTTCTGGCAAGGGCAGCACCACCTGGATCGTCCATCTTCCTATCTCAGAATCTCATGTGTTCGTGCTACGTATATACGTATATATGTATGCATATATATATATATATATATATATATATATATATATATACGTATAGGTTTGTGTCTTGTACGGAGTTTATGTGACACGCGCGTGTTCTTTTCGGTTTTTTCTTCTTTCTTCTGCCAGTTTCCCTTTTTCCTCCCGTTTGCATGCCCCTTTTCTCTTTTCTCCTGTGCGCGTTTTCTGGCGTTCCCCCAGGCAGTGGTGCGGCGGGGCGGATCCAACGGGGCTGGAGAGCCACACCGTGCGCGTTCCCCTGCGCTGCCGTGTGCAGTGCTTCTCTGGGGGCCTCGAGGGCGTCACAAGCCTCCAGGGCTTGCTCAGTTTCCTCTCTCTCCTTCGCCCGCAAAACGTTTTCCTTCTCCCCTCTACTTCGGGCTCTCTGGCCAGTGGCTTTGCGCAGCGCCTCGGGCAGCGGGGCGAGCGAAGCCGCGAGAGGGGGGACGGTGTCTCCAGCCACTTTGCCGTCGACGGAGACGGAGGGGTGCGTGGAGACCTGCAGGAAGGCGGAGCCGCCCTTGGGCCTCCTTCCGGCGCAGAGGCGCTGCAAGTCGATCTTGGGCACCGACTCGTCTCCGATCTCCTCGCCTCTCTGGGCCCCCAGACCCGCGTGCAGCTTCTGCTGCCCTCTTGGCCTGGCGCGTCGTCTCTCTTTCAGCCCTTTGATGCCGCTCGCTCTTTCGTTAGCAACGTTGGAGTCTTGGACCTCCCTTCTGGGCAAGCTGTGCTGTGCCTGGATCGGCGCCTGTGGGCGGAGCTCCAGGCGCACGCAGTCCCTGTCCCTACGACACGCTCGACGCGCGCGACGACGTTCGCAGGCGCGGTTGGGCTCCAGGGGGCGCGGAAGCGGGGCCACGCCGGCGGCAAGCGGCCTGACGGCGCCGACAGAGGCGAAGAGCGAAACTGGGGGCAGCGCCTCTGCTTCGTCGCGCGCGCCCGAGGCACCTTGCAGCCGCTCGCTGACGCCAAGGGCCAGGATCGAGGAGCTAGGCGGACCTCAGACGGCGGCGCTGTCGATGCGGCGCCCCAGGAGGCCGTTCGCAGCAGGAAAAGGTGCGGATGAGCGCGCCATCACTCGCGCATCCTTTTTCTCACTCTCGAGAGAGCGGAGAACTCGCCCCTCACGTTCTTCTCCTGCTTTGTGCCTGCCGCCTTTACATATACCTATCCACGTGTGTATTTACGTATGTGTGTATGTATCTATCTATATCTATATCTACCTATCTATACCTGTCTATATCTACCTCTCTATACGTATCTATCGATTATCTTTATCTATATCTATCTGTCGATTATCTATATCTCTCTATACATGTATGTCTATATCTGTTCATTTATTCCTGCCTGTTGTCTGCCATGCTTCTATCGTGGTGCGGTGTGCCTGCGAGTGTGTGCTCTCTGGAGCTCATACGCCACCCTCTCGCGTTTCTTTCGCTTTGCCCCAGGTCTCGCTGTCGCCGGTTCGGCTCGGCAGACGCCTCGTTCGCTTCGACTGCGCAGGCGGGGAGCTTCTGGTGCCCCTCCCTGCGGCCCTCGTTCCGCTTGGTCGCCTCCGACCCCACAGTCTCCGAGGCTGCGGACGCGCCCGAGGACGGGAAACACCCCGGGGGCGAAGGCGAGCGGCACTCGAGAGCGATGGACGGGCTGGAGGAGGATGGGAAGACGGCACAGAAAGAGGGCGACAGCGGCGCGGCGTCTTCTTCGGCGTCGCACGCGAAACGAAGACTCTTTTTGGGCGGCGGAGACGACGGGCCCGGAGGCGCCGATCGAGGCGCGACCCTCCTGCTCGGCCGCCTCCACCTGGGCGACGTGGCAGACCTTCTGCGGCGCGCAAGCGGCTGCGAGGGAGGCGAGGACGCGGCGGGAACTGACGCAGAGGAAGAGCGAGGTGAAATCGCCTTCGCTCCGCAGGGCAAGGTGCTCACGCTGGCGGACTGCGCAGCTATCCGCGTGATCCAGGTAGGAGCTGCGCGCGACCGAGAAGAGAGACTTACAGATCATTCTTTTGATATGGAAAAATCCTTATTCTTCCATAAAATTTTGAATTATATATTCTAAAGATTTCAACAAGCTTTATCTTCAAGAGACTGCTCGTAGGCACTGAGGAGGGTCGTACGCGACGCTCGCACGAGTGCACAGAGCCCGTGGGTCGCCACACCCGAAGAGGCGACGCGGCGTCCATAGGCGGGTGATAGGCGGATGGATCTTTGTCCGCAGAGGTCCGCTCTCTACGCAGGCAGTCAGACAGCGTCTCTACGCGCTTGCACGTAAGATCTCGGTATTGTGGAGCAGGTCTGAGCCTGGCATACACGTTGCTGTTTGCGTCATGTTTTGGCCCTCTCCCGTGTCTCTTGTGTGTGCAGGATGGCCACGGCAGCCGCGCGGCTCTGTGGGAAATCGAGAGCAGCGTGAATCCGTGCTTTTTCTACCTCCGGCGGCTCTTTGCTTCGCAGCCCTTCGCGTTGCCGGGTTCTTGAGGGGACGCAGAGGCAGGAGGGGCCCAGAGAGCGCCGTTTGCTCTCCGCTGTGTTTTAGGCTGAGTGCGTTTAGATGCCATTCTCCCCATTCTCTTCTCGATGACTTTCTCGGTGCCGCCTGGCGAGCTTCTCCCGTGCGTGACCTCTGCTTTGATCCGGTATCTCTTTGTCACCCCTTTTCTTCTACAGTTCACTGCAAATGTGGATGCCTTCTGTGGTTGCCTGCTGCGGCAACTTGTGGACTGTGCAATCGATTTCGCATCGCTGGGTAGCGAGGAAGAGCGCTCTGCGGCAATGGAGAGGCTTGCCCTCCCGCGTAGAGTGAGCGAAGGAGAGAGCTGCCGCGGCTCGGAGCGCACTACGATGGAAAAGACACTTCTCGTGAGGCCATCGCCGCCCGACTGACAGTTCTTTTTGAAGTAGACCTGGCAGACGCTGTTTTTTCAAGATCTGTGGCTTCCGGAGGGCAGTCTAGACATTTCCTGTGGACAGGCGCGGAAGCCGTGAGCTTCGCGCATGACACCTTTGCGCAGGAAGAACGTTGCACAGAGCCACGCACGAACTGATGCATCAGAAGTAGCGAGACAAGCGGTTAGGTTAGGTACGCGCGCCCACTAAAGTCAGCTAGCGGGAAGTCAGCTCCGCCCCTGCGTGGAGCGAGGCTTTTACCTCGGCAACGTCTGGCCTTGTTGCGAAGCGGGCGGGTTCGAATCGCACGCCTTTCTGAGACGATTTGAACAACGCGACGCAACACGCGGAGCGGCCGCCACCTCCCAGTCGATTAGAACGAGGCAGTTCGCTCCACGATTGTGCGCCTCTTGGCGTACACGGCGGCCCAGATCCCGCCGCCTTTGTCTGCGCCTTTTATCCAGTTGCCGCCCCCCAGAATGAGTTGGCCGTTGGGCCCCACTGCGTAGTCTTCGGGCAGCGGGTCTTCGGCGGATTTGCGGCTCGCCGAGGCGTCGCGGCCCCCGCTCTCCACGACAGAGTCTCTTCGCCCCACGAGCGGAAACAGGTGGGGAACGTCCAGCTGCAGCGAACTCTCCAGTTGAAGAGCAGCTTGCTGCTCAGCCAGCTGCTGCTGGCGGGCAAGCTCCTTGACACGCATGTGCGTCTCCAGGAGGCGCCTGGCGCCGCTGACTGCGGGCGCCACAGTTCCGTTGCCCATGAAGGCGCCGACGGCCAGGCCCTCCAGTTCGCCCAAGTCCACGTTCCACAGAGTAGGGCGGCCAGAGCCGAAGTCCTCCTCGCAGCCCCCCCGCTCGCCTGCAGCCACAGGCGCGCCTCTCCTCGCTGCGGCGCCTGCCGCCCCACTCGCTTCAGTCGTCTGCAAGTCTCCAACGAGAGTAATCGGCGGCCTCCCTTCGCATGGAGGGCCTAGACCGCTCTCTGCGGAACTCTCGCGGCACGCGCCCAGTCGGAAGCTCGACGCGAGACATGCGCCGCTGCCGGCCGAACTCCAGGGGGCGGACGGGTCACCCGCCCCGAGAGCGGGCGCCGCTGCAGCCCGGAGAGACTCTGTCTCTCTCGGCCCCAGCCGGAAGCCTGGAGCCGGAGGAAGAGCGAGCGCTGTTTCGTCGGGCTGCAGAGACAGACAGCTTCGAGGCGCGTCGCCGCAGAAAGACTCCCGATAACCGCGGGGCGCGGACGCGAGAACCCCGGGGACGTGGGCGGCCACCAAGGCCCCCGACGCCGCGCGCTCAGCCTCTGCCAGATCGAGGAAGAGCGTGGGTAGGGCCCGCAGCGGAGGCCCTTGAGAGGGAGAGAGACCCGACACGTCCCACACGCGGGCCGCGCCGTCTTCTCCTGCTGACACCAGAAGCATCTTGAAGCGCGGCGAGGCGCCTGCAGGTTTCGAGGGACTGCCTGGAGGGGGGCCCGGGGGCGACTTGTCCCCCGAGGCCCCTCGCCCAGAAGCGTCGGCCGCGGCCTCGCTTTGCGAGGTTTTTTGAGCCTTGAAGCTCCCCAGATGGAGAAGCTGGAGGCTCTTCACGCTCGCCCCGTGTGCCTGCCACAGGCCGACGAGCTTGACAGGTGCGGCGGCGAAGAGAGCCGGAATTTCGTCGTGGCTGAGAAGTGGATCCACGGTCGGCCCAGCTGCTGCCTCGCCCCACCATCCGCCCCCGGGGTATGGCGACGCAGGGCCTCCGACCCGCGAAAGGAGCGACCCCCCAGAGGCGCCGCCGCTTCCTCCCGCGCCACGGGCAAAAGGCGACCCACCCCCCGAAACACTCGCGCGGAGTTCGCCGCCCGCGCCTCCAGCGGACCACACGCTCGCAGATCTCGCAGGGAGCTCTGGCGGGGCCGGATCGCCCGCCGCCTCGCTGCTGCGGGCTGCGTCCCTGGACTTTTCACCTCGTGCCCCCGCTCGCGGCAGGCGGCCCCTTCCAGCTATCGGTGGCTGAGCCTCGATGCGCGTGGAGTCTCTGTCTGATGAAGCGGCATCCCCGAGACTGACGCTGCTTCGCTTTCGCCGAGACAAGTTACGCCTCATCTCCGCCGCCCGTGGCGTTGAGCGCGGAGAAGTCGACCCCGCTGCTTCTGACGGGAAGGGAGCCACACGCAGACCAGACGCCGCGTGAAAAAACGAGGCCCCCGGGGCGGGGGCATGGCTGAGTCCCCGCGAGACAACCGAGCCCAAAAGGGGCTGTGCGGGTCAGGCGCTGATCGTGCGCGCTGCCAACGCTGGCGCTATCCGCATACACGACACTTCACGCCACATGCGAGATGAAGACGCAGAAGACTCGCTCGCTGCAGACGATACTACGCGCCTCTGCAGGCTTACGCGTCTGAGACACCGCTGAAAAGACGCAATGGCTTTCCACACGACCGCGAAGTTCAGTAGGTACACTCCACGAGATCGTGAGGGCGCGACATCCGACAGGAGGTCCGCTCCGCTAGGCTGCGGCGACCGGCCGAGACACAGAAACGCAACCGCAGCTGTGCGACCCTCTTTCAGGCATTGCGGCCGGCTTATATACGAAGGCTGAGCTCACATGGCGCGCAAAACGTGACGCGTCCAGCGGTCACTCGCGGTAACTAAGCCTGCTGCACACGCGCACGCAGTCCCCACTCACGTCCCCTCTCACCTCTCTCTCTCTCGTCAAGCGTGGCGGCGGCAGCGTCGCCTTGTTCTCCAGCAGCTGAAGGCTTGGCTACGGGTGCGAGGTTTCCGCCCCTCGCTGCGCTGCCCCACGCGGGGGTCGCACCCACGAGGAGACGCGGAGGGGCGCGCTCCGGGCTCTCGGGCCGCGAGGCGTGCGAGGGGGGCGTCGGCGAAGGCGCTCCAGAGGGGGCCGCCGCCGCCCTCCAGTCGAGAAACTTGACTCGCCGCTGCAGCTGAATGACTTGTTGGAAGAGGTGCACCGTGCTGTCGCGAAGATCCGCATGGTACACGCGGTGGGGCTGCCAGTCTGTTTTGGCCGTCACGGGTTCGGTGTCTGGCAGGAGCGCCAGGAGGACCGAGACATCCCAGGCACGCACCCGCCCCTGCTCATCCCCTGCGAAGATGAGGATTTCTCCCCCGACTCTCCGCTCCTCCGAGCTTGACCGCAGCAGCAGGCCGTGGGCCGGGGTAGGCCTCGCCCCGGCGTGCGCAGCGAGCTGCTTTCCCCCGCCGCGCGATGCCTCGATGAGGGCTTCGGGGGCCCAGGGCGCCACGCGGCCGCTGACAGCGGCCGCGGCCCCTTCGCGGCGGTTGAGGGGGTCGCTGCCGTCGCTGCTGGTAAGGAACGTCGTGCTGTGTGGAACGCCGGGAGTCTCCGCGCTGGCGTCTTCGGGCCCAGCCGGCCTCGACTCGCCGCCGCGCACCGCAGGGTGCCCCGCCAGGGGGGCGGATAGGGGCGGCGTGGCGTGGCCAGATCCAAGGCCCTCGGTCTCCTCGACGCTCGGGCTCGCGGCGACGGCAGTCGAGTCGGCGAACCGGAGCGTGCGGCCTCTGCCGGCGCCGGAAGGGTCCCAGGAGTGCATGCGACAAGCGACCGCGAGGGAAGTCAGCGCTGTCGTCGAGCCCACGCGCTCCATGTCCACCATGCGCACAAGCAGCAGCGTGGCGAGAGGATCGGCGCCTCCTCGGGCGCTAGAAGCCGGCCTGGAGGCACGTGCTGCTGCGCAGGGCAAGCCCCAGTCCTTCTGGAACGGGCGGTCGCCAGCGCCGTTCGCGAGTGCAAACGGGGTGCTGCCCCGGGGACCCCCGTGCTCGCCTGGCATAACGGCAGATGCTTCGTCACTTTGAGCGGTTGGGCGCCACAACGTAGAAGCGTGCGTTTCTCCGCTTGTGGCAGGCGCACCCGAGGGCGACGACGAGGCGCGGCGCGGCTCGGCGCTCGCTTCCGGGGATGCGAGAGGCCCACGACGCGCGCCACAGCCGCGAGGGCCCTGAGGAACCCATGAGAGCGTCGCGACGCCCTGATCTGCCTTCCAGGGCGGGGCGCCATTAGCGTCTTGACGGCCCTCTCCACAGCGTTCGCCGAGGCTGTCAGCTGCGCGACTGGCTCGCCCACCGGCGGAGCTGCTGAGCGGCGCGGCCGCGCGCACGAGGTCAGGCAGCCTCACTGTAGACGGCTGCGGGCCCAGGAGGGGCGAAGAGAGGGTCTCGAGGACCTGGATCGCGTGGGGATGGGGAGGCAAGACCCAGACGCACAGGGTGCCCCCCGCGTCCGCGGAGCAGAGCAGCGGAAGGGGCTCAACAAATGCCAAGCTGGTGACGTCGTGTTTATGGCCAAAGAGACTCGTGACGCGCCGAAGGCGCTCGTAGTCCCACACAAAGATGGCGCAGTCTGCGCTGCCGGTCGCCAAGAGACCCAGACGCCGGCTGAACGTGCAGCACGTGACATCGCCCAGATGAGCGTTCTTCACCATGCGCCACACTCTCGCGTTCCTCTCCGCCGGCATGCGCGCAGACACCCCAGCCCCTGCCTTCCCGGCCGGGCTGGCGGAGGAAGGCGGCGGCCGGAGGGCGGCGCCGGCGCCCGCGCGGGAGCGACCCACGAGGCTGTCGAGAAGGTCGCCAGAAGGGAGCTGCTGCGCCGCGCAGCCTTTCTCGGCGGGCGTGTGCAGGCCGCGAGTCTTTGCGCCGGGGCTTTTCGCCCTGGGAAGCCTCTGTCCAGCGGCGGGGCTGTCTACGACCTCCCGCCCCTCGCCCCGCGGGTTTCCCGGCGGGTGAGGCGAAGCGGAGCGGCTCGCGCGCGCGAGACTCGCTGCAGCGGCCGCCAAACCCCCCGAGGGATGCCCAGCTCCTTCTCCGCAGGCGGTCTTCGAGGGGGCCGGCGCGTCGTCGTGGATGATGATCGAGCGGTCCCAGGAGACGGAGATGAGATTCTTGTCCTCGCCGCCGACGTAGAGAAGCTGCGCGACCTCCGCCTGGTGGCTTCTGAAGCGCTGGAGGAGCTGCCCAGTGCAGACGCTGTAGGCGCAGATGCAGCCTTGCTGGTCGGCGACAAACACCTTTCTGCCCTTCTCGTCCATGCAGATGTCGCTGACCGTGTGCTCAGGCCCTTCGCAGACATGCTCGATGGAGGACACCAGCGCGCCTCGACAGAGATCCCAGACCCGCAGCTGCCGCCCCGCGACGGTGACAAGGACGCGAACGACGAGGTGGGCAATCGCCTTCGACAGCACCGCCTCTCGTCCGCCCTGGCGGCTGTCGTCGCGCCTGGGCCTCGCCGCTCGGCAGGTCGCCGAGCCGAGCGCCTTCTTTTTGGCCGTGCCGAGGGGCCGTGCGTCCCATGAGGGGCGGCCAGAAAGTCTCGAGGCGCCGCTTCCGGAGCCACCTCCCGAGCCCGCAGACCCCGAGGCCTCCTGGCTGCGGCCGTATGTGAGCGCGACGAGGCGGCGCCCGGCGGAGACCAACGCGCGATGCTGGGGCAGAGCGACGACTGCGCGAACCGAAGCCAAGTCGTCGGTTACCAGCGTCTGGAGGCACGCGGACGTGCTGAGGTCCCAAGCTTTGACGATTCCCTCTGAGTCAAAGGAGACGAACTGCCGACTCCGCACACCGAGCATGCAGATACTGACTACCGGTGCAGAGTGCCCGCGAATGGTGTGCAGCTTCTTGCCTACGTAGGGGTTCCACGCCAGCAGCTTGTAGTCGAACCCTCCAGAGAGAAGCACGCGGTTTTCGCTGTCAAAGCAGAGCGCCCGGACGCCTCGCGCGTGGCCATCGAGCCTCCGCTTGAGCTCGCCGCTGTTCGCGTCCCACAGATAGACCTTGCCGTCCATACCGCAGGACGCCAGCAACTCCATGACCTGAAGCTCTTCGAGAGCCGTCACGATGTCTCCGTGCGCGCGGTATTGCCTCCATCGGAGCAAGTACCCCTGCGGCTCCTGGGGGACCGCTGAACTCGCGCCGACCCCCCCGGCAGAGTTTCTCCGGTGGCGGGCCAGCAAACCCAAGACGCCCGGCGAAGAGATGCTGTCAGCGCAGGACCGGGCGCCTTCACTGGGCATGGGCGACAGATTCTGATAGGACGAGCTAAAGGGCGAGCCCGCAGCAGGCGTCGCCTGCGATTCCCTTTCGCGGCGAGTGAGACTCCCATGAGGAAAGAAGGCTGACGCTGAGAGCCCCCCGCTCTGAGAGCGAGAGCCTGACGTCCCTGTCAGCGCCCCGCTGCAGCTGCTCGCGGCGCCGGCGTGACTACGCGATTTGCAAATCCTCCCCATTGTGCCGGGGTAGGAAGGCCAAGGCCCACTCTTTTGGCTGCAGGCAGCCGAGACTCCTGAGTTCGTCGCGAACAGCCCCAGGCTGTCGAGCACTTGCTCACTGCCTTCGCCTCCGGCGCCGATAGCGCGGCGAAGGCCCGTGGACACTCCGGAGCTGGAAGGGCGCGACGCCGCAACGGCGTCGCTGGCGGATTCTGGCGAGGTCGGCCGCGACTTCAGACAAGGCCCCCGAAGCAGACTTTGTGATGTGCTTCCAGAAGCCTGGCGTTTTCCGCCGAGGAGATGCTCTCTGCACGCGCCATCGGAGCCCGTGCCCCCGTCCGCCGGGGCCACGCGAGCGGGGCTCCGTCCCACCGTCCAGTGGCGAGGCCGCCGGCTGCCAACGACGATCGACGGCCTCCCGTCATCGGTGAAGGATTCAAACGACGACACGCCCTCCAAGGCCGAGCGCTCCCGCGCAAGGGATGCGTCTCTGCTTCCGGCTGCACTCCTGACTCGCCCCTCGCTCTTCCCGCCCACAAGCGGCTGCTGGCGAGGCGCGACCGACGTGCCATAGGCCGGCGCGGCCGCAGCGAGGCCCCCCGGGCCCGCTTCGGGCGCGTCGCTCCAGACAAGACCCGCAAAGCTGCTCCTGCCTGACGTGTGCGGCGACCTGCCCTCGAAGCTCCCGGAGCCCGGACTCGTCCCTAGAGTGGAATACTCCCAGCCACCAGCAGGAGAGAGCGTTGTGCGGCCGGCGCTGCTGCCTCCCGCCAACCGAGGCAGATGGAGAGGCAGCCCGGGGAGTCCGGAGGGAGGGACGAGAGAGGCCAAGTCAATCGCGCGATCCTCGATCCCCGTCCGGGAGCGAGGACTGTCTGTCCCCCGAGCACCTGCCAACGGATCTGCCACGTCGGCCTCGGAGACACCCGCGGAGCCCCCCGGCCGCCCACATATTTTCTGCAGGTCCCACGCGAAGATCGACCCCTCGTGATCGGCTGAAAAGAGCCAGGGACGCGAGGACGACGGGAACAGCACAGTTTGCGAGGTGCGAGTTTTTAACTTCCGGGTCACGTGCCAGCCACCCAGGGGGTCTGCCCTCGTGCGCTCGGCGTGGCCTCCTCTCGTCGCGGCTCGCGGGCTCCCTGCAGGTGGGAGATCTGTCGGGCTACACGGAGAGGGCATCTGAAACCCGCCTCTGCCGCTCGATCCGGCGAGAGTTCCTTTGACATCGTAGAAAGTCAGCGACAAGTCTGCGGCGGCGACGACGACTTGGTGGACGAGGGGGCAGTAGGCCAGCGCCGTGATGCTGAAACTTTGGGGCAGCGGCGGCAGGTTCGCGAGGGGCTGGAGGAAGGGATCCGCCAGCTCGACAGTCTTGGAGCCTTCCTCGCAGTAGAAAACCGCGTCGAGGCCGATCGCAGGGTCGTACGCGAGAGCGAGTCGCTCAACGGGGCACACGTGAACGCGGGGGTCGTGAAAGTCCGCTTTTTCCACCCGATGCGTGTGCAGCCGTTTCAGCGCATCTTCGTTGCGGCCGCGATCGACGACGAAGCTCGTGAACGCCTCCCACGAGACTTTCTGAGTGTCGTCCACGTCGATGAGGTCAAACAGCTCCATGAGCCGACCGCCCTCCTCCAGCTCCCTCTGCATGGCTTCATGGTAATCCTGGAGCGCGTAGACACTTCCGCGGCCTCGAACCCAACTCTCACTGACGCCTTGCTCCGAGGCTCTCGCCTCCGGTAGAAGGCACAAGCCTCGCTTTCGATCCTCGCCGATCCCGTTGAGCACCCGGCCCCCGCCGCGAGTTGGGAACCCCGCAGTTGAGGAGCCACAAACAGACTCGCGGGTTGCCGATTTTCCCTGGATTCCATCGTCTGATGCCGCCAAACAGCCTCCTGCGCCGATTAAACCCCCTTTTCCGCTTGCGCGCGGCGGCAAACCCGCGACAGAAGAGGAGGGAGGAGGCACCCATCCTGCGAGGCGGCTCTGAGCGTCGCCCACGCGCAGCGCCAAATAGGAGGCAGTGTCGGCGTCTTGGCTCTCTCGAAGCCGGCGCCCCAGAATGTGAATGAACTCCACAACGTCCACTTCCCCATTACGGGCGGCGAACTCGTACTGGATCTCCGCGATGTTTTGATTCGTGAGCCTGTCGAGAATCTCTGCTTCGGAGAGCACACCTTGGCGCGTGCGCTGCTTCTGCAGTAGTTGCTTCGCGACCTGTTCCGCGTTGGCGTTCTCAGGCGCTGAGGCCGCTCCCTTACGGTCGTCGCCGTGGCCCCCCACGCGGAAAGCCAAATATCCGCCGGCAGCAGCAAACGGGCTGGTAGCTTGCGCGCCGCCTACAGCCTCGCAGCCCCATCCAGAGGACGAATTCGCTCCACGACCTGCGAGGCTTCGGCAGGCGGTGTACCCTCCCAGCAGGCTTAGGCGGCCTGCTTCGCCAGAGGTCAAAGCAAGCGCCTGGTGATTTGCTCGACCGGCATGGAGAGGCCGGAGCTTCCTGCTGAGAGGCGAAAACACTCCAGAGGGCCCCCCTGTTGCCCCCGAGGGCGAGGCCGAGAGAGGAGGACAAAGAGGGTGTAACCCCTCTTCATTCTGCCGCAGAACGTAGTGGCATTCGGCAAACGCGTTCACCAGCGCATCCCAGGCACTGCTGACGAAGGCATCTGTGCCGAGTCTCCCTTTCTGGCGAAAGGCAGTTCGGCTTCGCTGACGCGGTAACTTTTCCTCTCCGCTGTCAGATTTGCAAAGAGGTTCGCATCTAAGGTCTCTCTTTCCCCGTCCCCGGACGGTGGACGTGGAAGATGTGCGCGACAGAGCCGAGCCCGCCTTCGGAATAACCTGCGGCGCACCCGACTGCGCCATTGTTCAAATTAGTGAATCGAGCCTGCTCCTCTTGTGGAGCAACATGATGGTGGAAGGGGCCATGCATAAAGCGAGGCATTTGTACCCACATGCTGACCTGGCGGCACGTACCCGTTCCTGTCTGGCATGCTTGGCTCACGCAAACAGAGGCTGCGAACGCCTGGGGTCAAGGCAGACGCATCACTGTGTCACCATATCACCATAGTCCCAACTACAGGGAATCTACGTTTGTTCGCTAGCAGGCTCGAAAGCTTTGCGCAAAATGTGATTCGTAAGCTCTACGATATATGTATATATATATATATATTGGGGCGAAGCGGAGGTGTGAGAGGCTGGGAGCGAAGTCGACTGTTGACATGCACACCAGCTTGTTGACTCAGAGCTAACAGGCAAAGGAAAGCCGTCAACTTAAGGCTCGTTTTCTGCTCAACAGAAACTCAACTCTAGTAGAGAGGCGGCTGCGCAGAGCGGCAACGCATCAGGACAGGGGGATGGCAAGCAATTTTTGTCACTTTACGGCCTCACCCCACACATCCCAGAGGGAGGCGGGACATGGAGGGTGCTTTCGTGCCTCGTGTTACTGTGTGGGCATGCATAAGACATCTGCTCTGGTCAGGAGACGCACCGCGCTGGAAACTGAAGGAATATGGCATTGAGAAAGGAAGCGAAGCACCATGTGGAAAAACCTGGTCTTGAGGCTAACATACGTGTAGTTTGAGACTTATAAGCCAAATGCATAACGCACCCTCGTGGCCTTGTCGTCTAACAGCGCCTGTTCTGCCAACAGCGGAAAAGATATTATCGTACTCTCTGAGAATGCTGTGTAAGCGGCAGGGGCGAAGGCACCAATCGATGACGCATTGCCTTGCTGAAGAATGCTTCAATGGCCGAAAGTTACGTTAGTCGTGGCCATGCATGCGGCGGCCCCACACGGAACTTCGACCTTTCAAGTTGCCTGATGACTCAGCTACTTTTCAAGACAAAACTGTTTGTAAGTCTTGACTGCTGCTTTCCCCCGCGAACACAAAACGAACTTAAACGCTAAGCTCTGCCAAAACCTCACTCACGCAAGGATAACCACACTCGTTCAAAAAGAGTTTCCCACCGCGCTCATGGCAGCTGAACGGGGCCGGCTTCGCTAGACGGCACACTCGTCATCACTAAAGCAGAGTATTGTCCTAAAGCCTCAGCGAGATACCACTCTCTATCATAAGCTTCTCGCTTCCGGCTGAGTAGGCTTTACACCACCACCGCGATACATCAGGCATTCACTACACTGACATAATGTATGAGGGCGGTCCGCCGCGGCAAAAGGCAGAGACTCGGCAGCAGCTAGGCTCGTCCCTGTGCTATAGTCTGCCACTGCGACTAGAGACGGCCATGTGCTCCACATGATCTATGGGATTCTCGCGTATGAAACTCTGCTTTGGATGGCTTGAACTAGCCGCACCCATTCGGGTGCTGCGACGGCTAGGGAGTTGTTTGCTAACGAATGCGGGCACGCCTCCGCCCGTGTGTGCACACTCTGTCGCCCCCCCGCATACACGTACGTGCAGTCCAGGAATTTTCGCGTAGAGGCCCCAGCATCATGGCGAACAAACGTCTGACTTCACAACTGTCCACTACTCAGGGCTGCGCCGCGCACGCTACCTTTGCGTATCCGTCATTTGGCGCTGACCCGCGCTCCAGCGACCTCTAGATCGACGACGTCTGTGCGCCTCTCTCTTGCGTTTTCTGGTGGCTGTGCACGCGCAGGCGGACTCCGCCTTTCGCTGCCTCGAGTTGCTCAAGACGTCGGGAATCGAACATGGCTCGAACGCAGCACTGCATGCGCGCTTGGTGTTGCCTGTCTCCACGAAGCACACGGCTGTAGAATTGTGCTAGGCACACGTACCGGTACACCCTTGAAAAACAGCAGCCCCGCGAGGTAAAGCAGAATCTAAGAGATCCGGGAGAGCACGCGGGTGCTCTAGACAAAAGTAAGAGGCGCTCGGGGCTCCTTTCTCGCGAGTTGAACGCAGCTGGGAGCGCCCCCATTGTGGTGTCTCAGCCGCGGACAGTGTCACGTATTTGTCTCCATAGGGGTGATCCAGTGCTAGGGATTCGAATACAATTATCCTTGAGATTGATGCAACTCCAACTGGTTTCCATATTTCGGCGAAACACTAAATGAGTCCCTGTGAGGTGCGACAACTCAGTTGAGATTTTGGCGCACTGCCCCGTGTGAAACAAACTCTTCCTCAGCACAGAGAAGGGAACCAGACATTATGCACGAACTTACTTGAGCTGCTCCGACACGGCATCGTAGAGGTCCCTGGCCTCGTGAAAAGCGCCGTCGAGGAGGCAGGCAACGTGAAAACTGCGGGCGGCATCGCTGAGGTATTGAAGGCGTTCCTGTGCTAGTTCGCGCATGAAGAAGACCCGACTATCGAAGTTGAAATATAACGGCGCAAGAAACACACGAGACAACACCACTTATAGTCTGCACTTGGGTTTCATACGCACGAAGCCTCGAACGGCATAGAAGACGATAATCGGCAAGCTCCTGCCGATGCCAGAAACCTCCATAGGGAGACGCTAGTTGACCTTTTCCAACTTTGGGCGTGTACCAATACAGCCTACGTGTGCACACAGCGAGATAAGGTAGAGTATGCACTCCTCCAAAAGCTCAAGTTCTACCCTCAAGTCCTAGCGCATGCATTTTGTCGTCATTTTGACGCACGTTTGCACCTCTGCCTCCTTGCTGCGGCAGGATTCCCGCCCCTGTCTGTCTGCTAGAACAGCCGTACCACAGGGGATACACGCGCGCGTGCCTCCAAACCGAAGATCTGTGTAGTCATCGCCAGGCGTACATCGCCTGCAGATACCTGTTTCGCACGCGCTGCACCCCTTCTCCTGTCTCTTTCATGTGCCGCGAGAACGGCTGCAGCTCTAGCATGGGTCAACGCGTATTTGAGGGCTCCCCTTCGCTTCTTCTCTGGCACTGCAAAGAGCACGAGAGATAGGAAAGACTCGGTCCCGGGAAGTATGGCAGGAGCAGGAAGGAACACGGATAGGAGCAACTGACGTTTTGGATGGAGGGCAAAGGCGACACCACCGGGACAATACCGCCGTCCGAGGAAAAGACGACTGCCTCCAAGTGCCGGCAAACAAGACACGGAGGGAGCCAAGATGACAGAGAGTGACTACAGAGAGACCGAAACCGCGACTGAACGCAATCACGGGTGCGTCCTCCAGAAAAATGTTTTTCATTCATGCAGTGTAGAGGCACGAGCAATGGAGCTATTCGTCATAGCAAGAAGGGCGTTCACACACACGTTTGCAGATTTATTTCGCTTATAAACATTCCTATGATACAGTAAGGGTCCCACGGCGCTACACTACGCACTACATGTTTTCCAAAGGTAACGGCTTCCCTTGGGGCTTGACCGGGCTGGTAAGAGCCTAGACAAGCCACGTGTCTGTGAAGGTCATTCTTACCAAATCGAGAAAAGAGCGAGACTTCTCGAGGACTTTCTGAAATAAGTCTTCTTGTGTTGCCTCAATCCGGCGTCTGGCCTCATCTGCGAATTCTATCCGCTCTTCTGTGCAGCCGCGTTCTTTTCGTCTTCGCCATCTTTCGTTGTGTTCGTGGCCACACCTCCTTTCAAGAGGTTCCGGATGAGGCAGCATTGCCTTGCTTTGCAGTGGTACTCTATTTCGCCGCTCCCCTTTGAGGGACCGTAGCCGTTCCAACTTCCTTGAACCTCTCCTCTTCCTCTTCGATATCATATGATTTGCTTCTGACCAGTTCTTCCTCTTTCTTGTCAACTGCTGTGCGCTGCAGAAACATCGCCCTCTGTTTCCCGCTGCGTGCTGTTCCTCTGCTTGCTGTATCCCGAGGGAGCATGACCGTTCGCTCTAAATGCTGAACAACAGAATCTTTTCCCCCTCGCCGTCGGAAGGATGATCGGTGCGCATCATTGCATGAAATGCGTTCACGATTTGTCAGCAACTTCCCTTTTGATCAAAGAATCGGAGACGGGAGGCTTGGCCTCGAGGCAGAATACTTCTATTAGGCCGTAATAAGTTACGATTACAGGCGCCTGCACTGCAAATAGAAGCGGATGTCAGCCGAGACGAAATAATGGTTTCCGTAGTGCTAGGGAACGCGCAGGGCCTTGCGTGCCAGGGAAACGCAAGAAGTTGAATGGCGACTTCGTGTACACATACGAACCCATATAATCGAACATGCGCGTCATTGTACGGAACGCCGAAACGAGAAAAGTGAAGGATTCCCCACACTCCTCAGACTATAGTGACACGAAAGGCGATCGACACAGAGGAAATCAGAACGGGATACTAAACGAGGATACTTTCAAGACTACAGCTCGAAAAAACTACAGCAGCGACGGGAACACGGCAGACGTAGTGAAGCCCGCATCCACAACTGGAGAACCACTGCACATTGAAATCGCAAAAATTCGAATAGCTGGAATTACTGGGTAGGGAAAAGGTCCACGAAGACTTATCTGTGTGGAAGCAAACTGTAAATCCAATAAACCAGACGCGTTCTGGTAGGAGGAAAGACCCAAGCTCAGAAACAAATTGGATGAAACCAAGGCGTACAATATGGTTTCCTAAGCACGTCAATCCCCCTAGAAAAGGACAGAGAGCATGACTGGTGGAAAGCGATAACACGAAAAGCGAAACGAAGACGAACGCTGTGCCGGCAATCGTGTCGGCTTCCCCGTGTCAGCACACGTTGCCTTGTTCCCAACCCGCGCGAAATCCGGGAATGCGAGGGTTTTCAAGTAAGCACGAACGGACTCAGCAGAACGAAAGGGAAAACACGAGACAACGTTACACACTCACCCTTTCTCTGAATCTTCCCGCTCAAGACGACTTTCCAGGGGGCTGGCGGCAGAACACGAGCTCTGTGCGTATCGCATACCAACGGCGGCACAAAGCACCAGGGAGCCGCCAATGAGTATTCACAGCCCCAGAACTGGCTCACACCAGATCTAACAAAGGCGCAGAAAAGGTTGGCATCCTGGGCTTGGTGGTGCTTGTTCTCTGGCCGTTAGAACAGGGGCGCGTTCTTTGAAAAGCATATCCACGTGCTCGCTATGACCACGCCCTCCCTCTCTTCCTCTCGCCCCGCAGTCGATCCAGATTACACACACCAACGCGTCGGCCGCATGTGCCATTGTCTCACGAGGTGGGAGAGCGGATCTTCACCCTGGTCTGCGTTTTGTATATAGGCAGAACCTTCAATCCATATGCGACATAATACCAGGTTGGGACATCTCGCGTGAAACCGGAGATATGGAAGCCGCATCACGCACATCACCTCGATGTAGCACACGAAGAAACCTTTCTCATGCCTGTATATGGTACACACTTCTCAGGTATTTGCCGTGCGAACTTTACGTCTCTCCTCGCGCAACGAGCGGCTTCACCGCTTCAGGCACCTTGACAAACGCAGTCCACACACGTTTCCGCGCCGTCCCTGCCCCGTTCGCTTTCGCGGAGAATCTGGGCACATGTTTTGCGGCTCCTCTGGTGCTCTAAACGTTTTCTAAGTAGCAGCTGAGTGAAGGTCCAGAGAATCAAGACCTCGCTACGTTGACGCGGCGAATTAGACATCAGCCGCATCTGCACAGAGTGAGACCATGTGTGTGTGTGTGTGAGCACTTGTCAAGGACGCGGGAATTGCCAGCGGGCGGTAACAAATGCGCATCCTGTCTTTAACGCGTTGTCCTAAAACTGACGCAGTAAACGAGCTACCACAAGCTTTCCGGCACTAAATGTGGGACCAAAAACACATGGTGTTCCTCTCGGCGCCTTCCCGTAGGTTGTGTGGACACTCAGTCTGCGGGGGCATGCTGCGGTTACTTGACCTGACCCGCAGCCATCGGCGACACGTGTCTTCGTGGACTTGGGTAGTTGGAGGTCTGGTGCTGAACTGAGTTTGTGGAAACTGCAGGCTTCAGCATGTGCCTGACAGGTGCATCGAGAGATTCTCCATGACGCAACATCTAACGCCACATAGTCTCTCTGTACTTCCACACATAAGGAAGGATCATCTGTGTGGCCCACAACCAAGGGCCCGCATGTGACTGGCGAGCAATGAAAATTATGGAGACGGTACCTGTTCCTCCTTTGGCAATCGCAAATCCCCGGCTGCCAACTCATGATAAGTTGCAATTTCTAGGATGTGACGCAAGAATCCACATATGAGGGACACAACTTTAGTCATATCGGAATTTGAGGGCAAAGAGGAGGTCACCGCTCACCGCGCAGATCCCCTGCAAGCTCTCTACTCTACGGTGAAGAGCGGTGAAGTTGAATCTGATGTCAAACTGGACATGACTATTGCAGGCCTGCTGGCGAGCAGGACGCGAGGTGAGCGTGTGCTTCTGTTGCCAAAAGGTAGGAAACGACTTGCCAGAAGCTCTCAAGACATGAATGCGATGACAACTGTAGCTGCGCAGTTCCGCATACGCGTTCGATTGCGCTGCACCTGTCGAGAATGTTGCTGGCTTGTGAGGGTCTGCCTGCGGCCCAACCCCCCCGCCGCCCCAATCCAGGCTGCGCGTCACTCCTCGTTCTTGCTACATGCAGGAAGTCTTTTTTCGGATGTTTGCCAGATTATTCTGTGACGAAACGTTTCGGGATTCATGTGACAGCCGCATGGGGCTATGACGAAAGCCCGCTCGACGAGACGGCTGCACAGCATCGGCGCACGAATGTGTAGATCAGCGGAAAGGCTTCACCGCCTAGGAACGAACAGGACCAGAATGCCGCTCAGCTCTTGGGCGATTGACACACCAGCTCAAAATGCTAGGAAACGACAAACCCTGGGCGCTTGTGTGATTATGAAACCGCGCCGGAGAGGAGTAGCTCTCTCTTCCGTGAGGATGTCTTTCTCTGCTTGGGAGCTGCACCGGCCGCTTCGGTCGAGCCACCTTCAAACTTAGTTATCGGCGTGTGTCTCGAATAGGCGAGGAACTTACACACTAAAATGGAGCTAAGCCTGACGAACTTCGCTGTCTCAGCGCTGCCCTCGCGGGGTGAAGGCGCATGCATCGGACTCAACAACTCAAAAACACGCACCTGGTACCAAACTCCCCGTCCTAGTCTAACCTGGTTTGGCACGAATGTGCAAAGCGTACTGCGTGTAAACTGCCGAACCAACCGTTCAGCCCTTCCCGCCACCTGCACCTGCCTCGAAACCACACCTGACCTGCCACAAGACCATGCACGCATACATACGGCTAGAGACACCCCTCCTGCCCCTTCTCACATTTGGGTGTACCCGCTTCCTTTCCCTCTCTTATGTCGGTACCGCAAATACACGCGCCTCCACCCAAGAGCGACGCCACGAGAGGCTTTGCTCGCGACAACAGGCAAAGAAAACTTATCTACGCCGCTCTCACGACAGACACATCCATAGACGGACCGGAAGGGCACCATATGCCGCAGACACTGCCAGGTCTTCCTCGCAGCCCCCCCGAGCCACTAGCATTGCGCTTCCCTTTTACTGTCGAACATCGAGAACACCTCCTATCCCTCTCTTCTCTACTCTCCTCCTCAGCTCTTAAAGAATAGACACAAACGTGCCTGCCCTCCCTGCGCCCCTGTCCTTGCGCCTCCCTCTCTTATCCATAGACAGGACAGACAATGCCCATGTGTCGTTGGCGTACGAGGGTAAGAAACCACGTCGCGTGCTGCGCTTCCCTCTCTCCCCTTCAACACAGGCCTACACCACGCTTGTCTTCCCTTTGTCTTGATCTCTTCCCCGCCGGCAGTTCCCCGGCGGGAAAATCCATCACGAAAGCTACGGAATGTTTGTCTCAGTTGTCCCTTGAGCAACCGCGGAGCGCTGCTTCTGCTGAGCCTCGGATGACGGCTAACAGCCTGACGCGCTGCTGCTTGCACAGACACCTGCAGCTCCCCATTCCCTCTCTTTTGATCACTCGGCCCCCGCCTCCTCGCGCTCCCGCGTCCTGTCGTGTTTCTCTTTGTCATAGCCGCTGGCGACGCCAGAGAGGCCTTCAAGAATCTCCTGCGCCGGCGGGAATCGTTCGTACTTTCCCTGCTCCTGGACCGCCTCCTCGCCAAACGTGACACCCTTGTAGTTCCGCGCGGCATTCGTTCGAAGCACATCTTGCCCCAAGACACATTGAAGCGCATCGGAACCGCCCCTGAGCGCCACCTCCCAGCCGTTCGCTTTCTCCTTCGCGACATCTGTGTGTGCGCGCTGCTCTCCTGCACTGCCTTGTCCAGCACGCTCCACAAGGTCTTCAGAAAGCTGTTCAGACAGGGAAGCGTAAGCGCTTTCGCCCTCTTCGCGCTTCTCTGGTTCTTCGGGAGCGCGGGGGGCCTTGGGGCGCTGCTGAGACGCACAGACTGCGGCAATTTCCTGGCTGAGTTCATCGGCCTCAATCATCAGCCTTGACGGCGACCAGGGGAACGCTTCATCTGTGGCGACCAGCGCATCAATGGGGAGGACGAGGAGCTGAGAAATGCCGCGATACTTTTGTTCCTGCTGGAGGCGAAGACACAGCTCGGGGCAGCCAAAGAGACACGCGGCGTCGACTTCCTCGAAGTTCAGAAGCTTCGCAGGCGTCACCTCGCCCATGGCGATGCGGACGACGTGGCGCGGCTGCCTGTCGTCGTCTTCCCTCCCCATGTCCTGCAGTTTCTTCTGCACGTACGCCAACACGCTTGGCTGGCCGTAGACCTGCGACCCCAGAAGCAGCAAAGCGGCGCAGGTTGTGGTTTCCGCGAACGGCGTCACCCGCGCGTACTGCTTCTGACTCGCAAGCGAGGCGCGATCGACTTCGTCCAGGATGCACAGCGAGGCGCGGAAGTAGTCCTTCTCCTCTTCTCCCACGCCGTCGAGCGCCGCAAGTTCTTCCTCCTCTTGCTGCGACCAAAAGGACGGGGAGGCCGCTCTCCTCCTGTCGACCCCGCCAAAGAGCGTCCGCGGTCTGCGCCGGCGCCTGGAGCCCTCGTCAGGCAAGTCCTCAGCCTCGTCGGCGGTCGTGTCGGGGGAAAGCAGAAGCAGCTCGGCGTCTTCTTCCTCGCGCTGTTGATCCACAAGCTGCAGCCGCTGGAACTGCTGAACGAGGTGTTCCTGGTTCGGTGGCCCCGTGAAGAAAGTCGGGTCGTAGCTCAGCACGCGCGCGCGGTCTCCGCCGCCATACCTCAACAGGAGCCGGAGGAGAAGCGGAGACGGCACGAGTTTCCTTCGCATCTCCCGGTAGCTCCGCCACCCTGCCAGCGTCTCGTTGCCTTCAAACACGCGCTCCACGACGAGGCTCGGCGAGGCCTGACACGCGCCGCCCCCGGCAGGCCCTTCGCCGGAGACCCCAGCCAGCGCCGTCGCGAAAGAGTACGCGGCAGGATGCGACGCAGACGTATACGTGAACCGCGCAGCGCCTGCCGGCTGGACGGGCTGGCTCTCGCTGGGCGCAGAGTCCACTGTGGGGCCTAGATAGAGAAACGCGACCTCGCCGCCGCGCTCGCGACCCCCGGCGCCGCAGTCGGCCACCGCGGACCAACCGCCGAGCGCCACGTCGATGGGGACGAACTCAGGGCGCGCCGAAGGCGCCTTCGCCCGCTTTGAGGAGGACGCTCCTCTGCCGATGCAGCTCGGGAGCGGCAGCACCGGCGCCAAGCCTACGGTGCGGTCGAAGGTCCGGTAGAAAACTTGGAAGACGAAGCGCCCTGCGACTGTCGTGTACGCGTTGAGCGACAGACGCAAACTCGCGCCCGCGGCTCGCACAGAGAACCCTTCCCCTCCTCCCGCCTTCCCTCCTGCTACCCGGGCCGCCGCCTGCTGCTGAAGGAGCCTCTGCGCCGGCTGCAGCTGCGGTCCCAGAAACACCAGCCGCGGCGTCCACGAGAAGGGAAGCGAGAACAACCAAGTCGGCGGGGGAGCGGGCGAAGGCGGCTCCGCCGAAGCCGCCGCAGGACCCGCCGAAGCCGCCCCCGGCGTCGAGGCACTCTGGAGAGTCATCGAAGCGCTGGGGCTTGCGAACGAGATCGTGAGCGACGAGAACTGTCTACGCTGCAGCTCCGAGGGATCCAGCTCCTCCTCCTCCTCCAGTTTCTCAACCTGCTCTTCGGCGCTGCGGCTTCTTCCCGAGTCTCGTGCCTGCCTCCCTCCTCCGGCGCGTCCCTCCAAGCCCGACGCACGCGCCGCTCGCTGGCTCAAGGGCTCCAAAGTGCGGAGGTTGAAGCTCTTCGAGGACGGCAGGCACGCACTCGGCGCCAACGCCACGCACAGACTGGTCGGTTGCCAGTCGCCTGCGCCGCCGCCGACGCGCTTGATGAGGTCTGAGGACGCGGAAGGCGAGGGCGAGCAGTGTCTCCAGTCGCTGCCATCTCGCTCGGGGGACAGTTCTCGAGGCGCAGCCGGCTGCATCGCGTTGCCGACAACAGCCATGCGCGAACCGCCTCCACTGGCGATTTCACAGCCGAGAACGAGCGGGCCGCCTTGTTCAATACCGCGCAGGGGTGCCTTTTCCCTCTGCCTGCCTCGGTCGCCGAGCGCGGCTTGGTGCTGCTGCCCTTCTGCGGCCGCGAGGGCGTCGGCCGCCGCCTGGAGAGAATGTTCGCTCGTTGCACAAAATGCGTAGGTGCGCGGCGAGGACGAGCCGGAAGAGTAAGCCGTCCCTTCGACTGAGTCTCCTCCGTTGCTGTGCGGGGCGGGGCTGCGGACGGGATGCAGCGGCGGCGTCCCTGAGGCCGGGGAAGACAGTGGCGGCGTCGTGGAGACAGAGGACGGCGGCGATGGCGCGAGAAAGAGCGAGGCGAGGTGCTGCAAAATGCAGGGCAGCGCGTACTGATACCTGACATCGTACACAAGAACGAGAGGAGCCGACGCGGAAGACCTGAAGAAAATCCCCCCGCCGGATAGCGAGGAGACAGGGCGGAAAGTGGAGGGCGGCGCCGTAGGCCCTACGCGGCCTCGGAACGCCAGAGACGACGAGGACTGCTGCAGAGCGGCGGAGAGCGAAAGACCGTCTCCCAGAGCCGAAGAGACAAACGTCAGCGACGGCCCGCGCCCCGTTCCCTCGCCCCGACTTGCGCTCTGCGGCGCGTCTGCTTGGGCTCGACGCGGGCTGCGACCTGGAGACGGCGAGCCCCCCCGCGAGTGCGTCCGCGGCTCGACATCTCGCCCAGCGGCCTGGTTCTCAGCGCGCAGCTGCTTCAGCCTCCGACACAGCGAACACGAAAAGTGCGACACATTGAGCGGGAGAGACGTGTAGCGGTACAGAATGGGGTACGGCGGGCTGGTCGCCGGCCAGCTCACGCACGAGTAGCCGTAGTGGATCAGAGCGTCTGAAGAGAAGGGCCCCGACAGAGAGCAAAGCCGACACACATCAAAAAGATAGGGGGCATGAGAGAGCCGAGCGGACGCCACGGACGCATACGCGGGAAGCAGCAAACAGCAGAACACGCATGCGCGACGTACCCTCAAGATGGGCGTGCGAATGACCTCCCCGTCCTCCGCGGCCGCAAGCAAACCACAGCAGCTCTTTATTGCACATCCTCCGCCAGCTTCACGCGTTGACGGGGAGATACTAAGCTCACGTCTGACTGCGCTTCGAGGCAGCCCTCGAGAGGCTTACGGGGCTCAATGTGGGAGGCGGCGATCTGATCGGCACAGCAACTGCTGTGAACAGTGTCTCCGAGGAGAAAAAACGTCGGCGCGACGCCGCCCTTCCGCTTCTCCTCTTTAGCCAGTACGGTGGCGGGCTTGCATCTGGCGGGGTCGTTACCGCCGCCGCACGTCTCCTTCTGGTGAGCGTCCGCGACGCCCCCTCCGTCCTCGGCCGTCGCTCCCGGTTTCGAAGCATCGCCCGCTTTCATTCCCATCTTAATTCTCTTTCGGAGTTGGTCTTCGGTTTCGATTTCCTCTCCCGCGAGATTCGCCCTCCTGACGGCGGCGCCTTGCGGCGTGGCCGCGTCCCTCTCGGGCGCCCCGCGCTCACGAGAGACGTCGCCACCCCTTCCGGCGGCGCCCGGACCCCCGGCGCAAGCCGGCGAGGGCGTCTCCGCGCCGCGGGCTAGCACACTGCACAGAGAGTCTCGACTGTTTTTGCAGGCCGTGCGGAGTCTGTGAGAGAGCCAGGGCGCCTCAGCGAGCATCTCCGTCGGCAGCTGAACGGCGACGCGCGTCCATGAACTGTTGCGGCTCAAGAGGCACGCGAGGTCGTCGACTTCGAAGAAGTCGTCTGCGGGCTCGACGGCGCGCCCTGGCGAGGCTCCGCCGGCGGGGAGGCGGGCGTCGCCCGCATGTGCATGCGCGCCGGTACAGCTGCTGTTGGGGCGCTTGGCGGAGAGCGTGGAGAAAGACCGCGCAGGGACACTCGACGCCGGCGGCAGCGCGAAGCACGCGCAGCTGCTGCAGGCGACGCTGCTGCACAACGGACAAGGCACGCGAATGCCCGCACCGCCCAGACTCGTGCGCCGAAGCAGGGTCTCCATGGAGCCGCCCGGCAGCAGCAGGGAACCCGCAGCCCCGGCAGCCGCAGCCGAGGAGGAGCTTTCTACCATCGCGGCTTCTCGCGGTGCGGGCGTCTCGAGAGGGCGCCCAGAGAGGGCTGAAGGCACGCCACGTGAACCGTGAGTGAGCGGAAAGAGCAACTCATAAAAGGGAGTCCAGGCACACACCTGGCGCACGCCGACCCCACTTCAGAGTCCGGGGCCTCCGTCCCATGTGGTGGCGAGAGAAGAAAGGGTTCGAAAGTATGCAAGAGAACAAAAGTCGAGTCTGCAGAGAATCAGGCGGGAAAAACGGAGAAAGGAGGGCTTGCCTCACGTTTACGCACAGCGGCTACCAGCCCAGCCTGAACGGCGGACGCAGTTTTCGGGTTCCTGTTTTGCACACCCCGCAGCCCACGTACCGCGTTTCTGACGTCTGCCCAAACACGGGGAACCACAAAAACAGCTAGAAACGCTGAAGAAATCTCTTATCCCGGTGCCAAACGACGGATAACGAAAGGGCAAACACGGCGCCGCTTCCGTAATCCGCATGCGGAGAAGGTAGCACGCCCCGGCCGTTTGACGCGGAACGATGCAGCGGACTGCGAACAGAGCCGAAAAAAACGCAGGAGAGCGGCTTAGTCAACGAGCACGCGGTCCGCCCAACACCAACGAAAGCGACAAAGAAGTCGCAGAAAACGGGGAGAAATAGAAAACGACTGCCCGCAGCGACACCGCGGGTGAAGTGTGTGGTGCGCTGGCAGTCAACGTCCAGGGCGCCAGACAACGGCGAGAACCGACAAACGAAAATCAGAAAAAAACGCAACGGCTTCCTTCAGACCTAGCAAAGTGACGGTGGAAAGTATCTGCTCTTCGAAAACAAGCCGGAAACGCAGGCAATCGAGTCTCGACTCCTCCATGCGGGGATGCCGAATTTCAACATTGGCGCTGGAGCGGCAGATTCCGAGGGCACCGGTTGCAGGTCGAGATTCCCACAAAAAAGGGCTGATAAATACTTTCGTGTAAAGCCGCAGAGCAAACTACACTTTCACGGAAGGTAAGTGGATTCTTCACAGAGAATCTCGGGCGAAACTCCACCCAGAAAATGGCGGCTGACAGGGCGGCGGCCGGGAGCAAACCCCGCCGCGAAATCTCTGAATTCGCCCGTCGCTAGCACAGCGTACGAGTTGGTGGAGGGGGGGCGAGACAGAAAGGCCGCGTAGAGTTTCCGCGAGGGCACCAAAGGAACAAAACACAAAAGCCGCCGACCCGCGCGCGCGCCTCTGGACGCCCCCGGAGCTGCTGCAGAGCTTCGAAATACACAAAAAGCCGAAAACCACGTCAAAAGACGACACAGAAAGCCTGGGACCGCCTGCCGCAGCGACACGCGCAGCGCCACCGCCAGTTGCACATCATGTGCAGCCCTCCTCCCTGCGCGGCACGACGAACGACCTGTCGCCCGCCCGCTTCTTGTACGACTGAAGCCCGCGTCCACGAGCGCGTTTACCGCTCCCTCAAAAGGACAGAAGGCCTCGAAGCACTGAAGGAGTCACTGTCCAGAAGCAGGCACAAGTACTTCTGTCGCCACGCTTCTTCCGCTTTGTCGGGTTCCTCGCGTCTGCTGCTCGACACGGGGGCGCGAGCTAGAGACACGCGCTCTCAAACCCCGCGGTGCACATCGCTGCAGGAACGCGGAAAATGCAGCTTGTCTTCGCAGAAGGGACGCGCTCAGAGACTGAGGTGTGCCGAGTGAATCGCGGAGGCAGGGGCGTAAGTTGGGCGCGCTCGCGCCTCCGCCGCGCTGGAAGACAAACCCCAGAGAAAACCAGCTGAAAAGACCGAGACGCGGCTGGCAGCCAGGCGTCACACGTGCGTTGCCTCCGTCCCGCTCAACGGCGCGGCGGCGGAGTGAACAGCATTGGAAAAGGAGCGCTGGAGACTACAGCTAGAGAGCGCGACCTGCGGAAACGGCTCTCAGGCAGCTTCCACACACATACATGCGTGAGGCCCTTTTTCTACGGCGCATAGGAGAGTCACGACAGAACCGCGAGGCGTTGTACGGAATCCCCGCGGAGAACATCTCCGGGGTAACGCGAAACAAGCACTCGGCCGAGAAAGAAGCGACCGGAGTGCCCTCGCGCCGTCTCTTTTAACTGCCGAGGGGTTCAGATGCCTCCTCGCCAAAGCTGCGATGTGTGCAGGCCTTGGGGTGTCGCGCGCCGTTGTCTGGCCGCGTCGCGCGCGACGCGGCGCATCCCCTGAACAGCGAAACAGGAGCTTCTGAGTGCTAGAGAGCGCGGCAGTGGTACGAACAAGGCTACCGAGCGTCCTGCGAGCCAGGTCTCTCGCGTTTCCGTTGCAATTCGCAACCGTGCGCATTTCCGCACTGCCCACGGGTGTATGCTCGAGCGACCGGGCAAGGGGGCGAGACACGAGGCACGAGGCACATGCATGTGAGATGACCCGGGCTTTGCAGAATTGTCTGACTCTCACTGTCAGGAGGGTCTTCCGCTGACTGACTGCGGGTCGTTTCTTCTGTCGCAATTCGTTTTTCCATCCTGTGCCGACGAGAAGTGGAGCTCGCGCGTCCGCAAGGCACGATGATGCCGCAGCGCGGAACCCGCTGTCGCCTCCATGTGACATCTCCGCGCAACGCCTCCACGCGTCAGGGTTAGGACCTTTTGTCGAGTTTCCGCTGATGAAAGAAAACATCCGAGGGAATGCCAGCGGCTATGGACAGCGAGACTGGAGGAAGGGCCCCGCAACACTCGGGTGGGCAAGCCCGGGGCGGCGTCTCCCGCGCTTGACCGGCACACCGCGGCCGCCGCCGCGACATTGACTAGCCCCGCTGACTCACCCCGTTTGGAGGTTTCCTCACGCGCTCTGTGGGCACGTATAGCACAACGAATCTGTTTTTTCAATCCTGGAACCAAAAGCGCGCCGCCCCGCGAGCTGCTGCCGCTGGCTGGGGCGCGTCGAGCAGGCGCGACCGCGAATGAGAGGCCCGCGCCTTGTATAGGGAGGGATCCCTTGTCTTTACACGAGAGTGAAGGCGTGGCTGAGTCTGTTGTCGTTTGCGAAATGAGCGAATAGGCTCATCCTCGGGACCAAGTTCGTGTTTTTTCCGCTCGAGGCCCCATCCGCCCCATCCCAACACTCGAATCAGGGCTTTCCCCGCGTCCATCTCAGTCACCATGACGACCGCGGGTCGCCTCTGTTCTCTCCCTCTCGCCTCTCAGCGCCGCCGCTCAGCCAGGAGTCGGTGCTGCGGGCGTCCGCGGCCTTGCTTCGCGTCTTGTAGCAAGCTTTACGGGGAGGCCGCGACGGCAGCGCACACTAAAATTGGTCTGCACTGCAGTCAGGCCGCGAATCTTCTTCGCCGAGAACTGTCGTTTTCCGCGAGTATCCAGAGTCTCACCCTTTGCCACGCGGCCCAATCGGTCCTGAGAGCCCTGACAGGAGCCGCACGCGATGCATCCTCGCGAACTGGCGCAGAGTGCGGGACGACGCGCGCTCTCTGCATCGCCTCCGCAACGGGGCGACGCGATTGCGCCACGCCTTCAGGTGGAGCAGAGACACTGAATGGGAAGCGAGGAGACGCAGGCGCGAGAGCCTGCCACAGCCTGAGCAGCCCAAGTTGCAGTCTTGAGGCCGGCGCGGAGTTCGCGGCAGAACCCCGCGACCACGACTGCAACGGCGACGCCTTCATCTCGCCTTCGACGGGAAGTATCCTCCGACCAAAAACAAATGCTGCCTGCTCAGCGTCGTTTCCATGTAGTGAAACCCTCCTTTTTGAACAGCCGCCGTGCACTGTGATAGACCCGTGGCAGCACCTCGAAACCAACAGGGACCTTCTGCAGTCGCTGCTGCCCTCCGCTGTCGGCGCCCCGGACGCGCAGGAGGAGAGCACAAGTGAGGGAAACAATGAATTCGAGGTTGAAGGTGCCCCGGCCTCCGCGCGGCGGAGGGGGGGGCGCTTGGAGGCCTATGGGGCTTCTGGGAAACAGCCAGAGATCTGTTGGCTGCAGAGCGAGACAGAGGGGCGAGGCGACCAAAGGCAAAGCCTGGCGCGTACGCGGAGACTGCTGAAATCTCCTCTTGATCGCTACCTCGCATTCATCACAAAGCACGCTTCTGCTCTCGACTTCGTTGAGCAGAGTCTCGGCTCAGCCGTTGTTGCAGCCTCTCCTTCGTCTGCGTGCGATGAAGCATACGCCCTCGACGGATTGACGCTTTCTCGGCCGGCAGCCCCTTCTCCCGGGTTCTCGCCTTTGATCCCTTCTGTGCGCGAGGCCTTCGAGGAGGAAGAGCGACGAGTGCTTGAAGCGGTCTGCGGAAAGACTGTGGGAGAGATAGCGAAGAGTCAAGCCATGGCGGCTCTCTGTCGCTCCCCTAACGCAGCACTCCAGGCAGAGGTGCGTTCGTCTGCATCGCACGCTCCTTCACCCTCAAACTCCTGGCCAGCGGATCTTGGACCATCAGACGAGTCGCAGGGCTGCCCGCGAGATAGGCCCTCGGCCACACATGCCGCGGAGCGAGGCCGAAGGAAGGCGTCAGAAGAAGGCAAAGCGCACGGCGGTGAAGCTGGGGAGCGGCAAGCTGAAGGCGGTTGGCGCAGAGTCAGAGAGGCCGCGCTGCTACAAGTTGAGGCGGCGGCGGAGGCCGGCGAGCTGGCTGAGGCGATTCATGTCGAAGTGCTGGAGGGGCGCATGGTTTACTACGAGCGCCCTTCGCCGTTCTCGCCTGGGCATGTCCTGTTCTGCCGGCGCGCCTTGCCGGGGAGAGACGTCACTTTGGGCGACATTTCGAAGCGAACGCACCCCGGCGCCGCGGGGGAGGCCACCAGCGACCAGGAGGCGCCGGCGACAACGAGGGAGACGCGAGGAGACGAAGCAACGAAGGCGTCTGAAGCTGCCGCGCTGGAGGCTCGTTCCGACCGGACGCTGACGCTGGCGGACGTGCTGAGGGCAGAACGGCAAGGGCGGCGAAAGGCGAGGGAGGAGGCTCTCGAGACAGAGACAAACATGCATGCAGAAGACGCGGGTGCGCTGTCGCCCTTCCTCCTCGAACGCCCAGGAGTCTGGACAGCGCTGGATGTCCTGAGGAGCGAGCAGCAACTCATCGACCTAGGCTGGTTGGCTGCGCGGGCGCAGCGGCAAACTCCGCCTTCGCCCGAGGCGCAGAGCGAAGAGATGAGGCTCGAGGGAATGGAAAAAGAGCTTACAGCGACGGATGCAGGTGTCTGCAGACTGGGAACAGTCAAAGTTTTTGAAGAGGCGGGTCTCCTAGGTTACACGCGGTGTCTAGACAGCTCAGACCGCTATACACTTCACTTCAAGGACCTCAGGCACCCGACGCCTGCGGGCTTGTTCTCCTCTGCCGAGATCCCTGCGACATTTTCCCGCCCTTCTTTAATAATCTCCGCTCTGTCAATGCGTTCGCCGGCTTCCTGTGAGCACGCGGGAGACGATGCGCAGCACCAGATAGGCGACAGGCTCCCGTCTGCCCCGTTCGAGTGTGAGGAAGTGGCAGGCGTCTCTCTCGGCTTCGTGAAGGATTTTGAGTTTTTCGCATGCACGTCAGAGAGTGTGGAATCTGGGAAGCGAGACGATCCCACGCTGCCTGGGTCTAAGCGAGCCGGCGATGAACTGCCGAGAAAGGAGGTACAAACAAGGTTAGGCGCACGCGAGGGCATGGAGGCGCAGGAGGAACCCATCTTCCTGGGCTGCCTGTACTCCGCAGTGGAAGCACAAAGTGGAAGACCTCACATGCTGCGCCGGTGCCTTTTGGCTCTGTGGCGCCTGAGTCGAGCCTCGCCGGCCGCAGCAAGGGATGCAACTCCAGCGGCTGCGCCCTCCACGCCCGTACCGCCTCGTCTCGAGCTGCTTCGCGACGAGCTTGTCCTCGATCTGGTGCGGCACACACAATCCTTCGAAAACCCTGCGATAGTGAAGTTACAGGACTGAATCAGTCTGTGTGGGGAGTTCGTGCCTGCATAGGTATTCGCGCGTACCGGGATATTCGCGGTCCCCACACGGTATTTTTCCAAAGATCGAAGCTGATTTTTGTTTAGTTAGTTTCCACCTCTTCGCCGATACTCTCGCAGGTTCTAAAGGAGAGGCGACGGAGCCCTTCTGTAAAGCGCTGCGGCTCCTCTCACGTTCATGAATCCATACACCCATATATATATATTATATATATTGGAATGCGACCGCGCACAGATTGGAGCGTTTTCCTTTCAGCGCCAGCGTTGCGTGTTTCCTCTCCTCATTTATCGTGTCTTTTCTTGCCGGTTTCTCTTGCGTGCGTCTCGATTCGCCTTTTCTGTCCTCTGTCTTGGGCACAGAGCGACACTGCGAAATGGAGCAGCATGCACCTCGCGCTCAGCAAAACGGCCGACGGCCGCTTCTTCATCATCACAGCGACCTCGCGCTCACGCACAGCCACCTGGATTCTGAGGTGAGATGAGACACGCGAAACGCGCCGATTCGCGCGCCAGTAGCCTGCTTCTTCGTCTCGTCTCGCGCATCCGTGTGCATATCTGTGGATGGCTATATGCGCCTGGGACGCAGGGGTGACTGCGCATCCCCGTCGACAGCTGCGTGCCTTCAGCCTGGTCGCGTTTAGCAGTGCGCTACTTGCATGAACCTGCGCGCCGGCGTCGATGGGGTGTGCGCGGCTGAGAACTGGCTGAACTCCTGCTCGCTTAGCGAAGGCGTTCCGTGAGCGATACAGTTCCGATGCGTGCGAAAGGCGGCAAGGTTGGAAGGCGTGCGGAGACCGAATACAGCGCGTACAGATCCTACGTATGCATGCATATATATTTGTCTATGTCGCTTAGAAGAGTCCTATACTTGGATATTTGCCTCTGAATGAATACATGTATATGTGTATATGATTTCAATCGAGTGCACTCCTCGAGGTGAGCACTGGGCGACTCCGACGGTTTGTGGTGTCGCCCAAGCGTGCAAGGCTCCTTTTTAGGTGTTTTAGTGGCTCGCAGAGTCGACTGTAAAAACCAGGCTTCAGCCCTGCGCGCTAAGGCGACCCGCGCGTGCTCCCTCAAACGGCCTCAGTGTATGTTTGTGTTGCGTAGCTGCGCGCGGCCGGTACTCCTCGCACCGCGTCTGTTTCCGTCGACTGTCAGACGAGGCCTTTACGTGTGTTGCCTCGGTGTCGCGTGCCCAACGATGCGAGAGACACGCGTCACTCGAGACGCGCTTGCGTGTCTGCTTCTCTGCAGCGCCTCACACCCTCTGGACAGTCTGCGGCCGGTCGTGGACGGTCCTACACACTGCGTCACAAGCTGGTAAGGCCTTCGCGCAGGCCCGAAGCCGTGTGCATACAAATGTTTATGAATATGCTTGAGGGCGCATGCAAACGCCGGGGTGGAGCTTCGCGCCTTTCGGCCTGGGCAGTCTCACAGGCTGCGCGCGCGAGCGGAAACCCGAAGCGCACTTTCCCTGCACCGATGACGGTGCGATTGTCTGCCTATCCGCCATACGTTGACGGAGTGTGGACTCTTTGTGCGTTTGTGTCCGCTTAACAGGAAGGATCATCTTCTTCTCTTCGACGTTTCGAGCCCCGGCGCTCTCTCGGCGTTCTCGCTGTCTCTCCGAGCTGTCCTGGAGGGACGGGGGATGGACAGCTGGATGCGTCGTCGCTCTGCGCCTCTCGCGTCGTTTTCCTACCCGGCCTGCGCTGAGGTGCCTGACGACGCGCGGAGGGAAGGGAGCGCTCAGTTGCTTTTTCAGCTTTGCGCCTTTCACTTCTCCGACCTCGACTGCACTGAACACGGCCTCGCAGTATACGGGCTACGACCCCCGAGCTGCCCAGTGGTCATGAAGATCGACCTTGAAGAAGAGACAAACGGTTTAGGCGCCTCTGAAGATCGTTGTCGGAGCCCTAAGCTCCAAGCTGCGTGTGTGCCACCCTCGCCTCCTCCGTGCTCGCCGTCTTCGGCTCTTTCATCGTCTCCTTCTTTGATCTCTTGTTCCTCCAGTTTGCCTGAACTCTTGGCGCCTGTCCGGTCGTCTCCCGTCTCCTCGCTTCGCGCTCGCATCTTCGAAGTTCGACTTCCTCTGCCGGCTCGCAGGCCCATTGTGGGCTGTCTTCAGCCGGCTGCGAACAGCCAGTTTTCGTCGCCGTCTCTTCACTTTTCTCTCCAGTCGCCCTTCGAGCCCTGTCTCCACTATTCCTTGAATCTGCGCACGGCCCGCGTGGAAGCTCAACGCCTGCAGGAGGCCGACCGCGAAGTGCTCCAAACGGCTGCCAGGCTCTTTCACTCGCGTTTCTTTCCCGCCGCTGCATCGCCCACGCCGCCTGCCCGGCTCTCCGCCCTCGCTTTCGCTTCGCCGCCTTTTCTGGCGCCTTCCTCGGCGTCTGCCGTGCGAGGCCAGGGGCGCCTCCTCGAAGCCGCTGACTCTATGGGCGAGAAGCATGTGACGCATGGCATGTTCGCCAGGGCTGGGGGGCGGAACATGGCAGAGGCCTCGGAGATCAGCGAGAGGGACGCGCGAGGAAACAACGAGTGCTCAAGAGAGAGGACAGTGGACTCTGGCAGCGAAACGCCGGCAGAGGCTTTGGCACCTGCGGAGAAAGTCGATACTTCCCTTGGGGTAGCAGAGATCGTCTATTTTCCATCGAGGGATGGAAATTATCGCATCCCTGTCACGATTCTTCTCTCCACAGCCGATGCAGAGGACTCGAGGAGGACGCGGATCCTGGGGAAGCGTGAAAAGAATTCCAGCGCAGACGCGACTGGAGAGCGGGGCACGATATGGGCGAGGCATACGAAGGAGGGGAAGGCGGATGCACAGACGGCGAAGCAGCCAGAACCGAAGACGGGCTTTCGGGAGAGCGCCGGCGGCATCCCAGAGGAGCTGCACGTCGCGCGCTCCCACAGTCCGGCGAGCGACTTCCTTCAACTGCATTCGCTTCCTTCGCCAGGGCCTGCCACGGGTGGTGCCGCGAGCGCGGCTTCATTCTCCATTCCGGTCGCTCCCTTCTCCTCGTCTTTCTTCCCTGCACCGTATTCTTCCTCTCGATCTTCTCTCGGCTATGCGCCACGGTCGCCACAGTTCTCCTCGCATCCTGCTGCTGCCCACTCCGCCGCCGCTTCACCTTCTCCTTGTTCGTCTGTGCCTCTTCGTGAGTTCGCCTCTTCGTGCAACTGTGCTGTCGCGTCGGCGCCTCTCCTCTCGTTCTCGCCTTCTTCTCTTTTCCTGCCGCGAGCGCCGTCGCCGCTCTTACTTCTCGCCTATGGAGCCTACAAGCGGCCTCTGTCTGTCGCCTTCTCTCCGCTGCATCTGATGCTGCTTTCTCTGGGCTGGCGCGTGGCGTTCGTTCACTGCCGCGGCGAGGGCGCCGCGGAGAACGAGGGCACGCACAACGGGCGCGGCCTGCGGAAGCACGAGACGCTGGACGATCTCGAAGACGCGCTGAACGCGCTAGTCGCGCTCAACGTCTCCAAGAGAGAGCAGATTTTCCTCAAGACGTCCTCTGCCGGCGGCGTTCTGGCGGGCGCGTTTCTCGCCTTCCAGCACATGCGCGGTCAGGTCCGGGCCCTGGTGATTCGTCACGGCTTCTTCGACGTCTTCACAGCGATGCAGGCGCACGACGCTCACGACCTCGCGGCTGAGGACGGCGAGCGGCGGCAAGCGACAGACGCGGTGCGTGAGACCCAGACGGCGGAGCGAGGCGAGGCGACGCCGGAGGACGGCGGCCTGCGGGCGCTGGAGGAAGTCGAATGGGGGAATCCAAATGTCCGCGACGCGACTTCAGCCGCCGAGAGAGACGAGCGGCGGCGCCACCTTGCCAACATTCTCTCCTTTAGCCCGTACAGCAACTTCCATCCGCCGCGCCGCTTTGCTCACGCCCTCGCAGCGCCGGCCTGCGCAAGCTGTTCACTCGAAGGCAGAGAAGGCGACTGGCAGCTGCGCCGCCTCGACGGGACCCTGTCGCGGGCTTCGGCCCGCGTACCCAGTCCCAGGTCTCCTTTTGTTTCAGGCTCCAAGGGGCCTCCCGGCGGGGCGGAGCACGGCGTCGCAGGCGCGCTGAGATGCGCCGCAGAGCGCCGGCCGCCCGCGCCAGAGGAGGCAGAAAAGAAGCAACGCGACGGTGCGCCTCTGCAGGCGGCGACAGGCTCTCCGTCGAGCGAACAGACGCATGCCTGGTGGCAGCGAGCGTCGCATCCAAAGAGAAGCCGAAGGGAGTGGCCTGCAGTCTTCTTGACAGCCTCTCTAGGCGACACGATCGTCAGCCCATGGCACAGTGCGAAGATCCTCGCGAAGCTCGAGCGCATGCGCCAGCTGCGACAACGCATGCAACTCGCGTCGCACTGCGCGAACGACGACCCGCGCAGAGCTGAAGGGCAGGGATACGGGCCCCCTCGCAAGAAGCGACAATCGCAGCTTAGCGCGGAGACAGGAAGCGAGAGCCCTGCTGGAGAAAGAACATCAGGCGCACTCCTGAGGGATGCCGCTGAAGGAGTGGAAGCAAGGGACGATAAAGACAAAGCGGCTTCACTGAAGAGGAAGACAAGTAGATGGACGGTTGAATCTGCTTTTGAACACAGCCGGGCGGAAAAGGGTGCGGGCCGCGACGACGAAGCTGAAGCTTGTGAACGCTCCGAGGCTTCGCATGCGTTCTTTGCCAAGGCCGTCGAGGGCCGCAGCAGAAAGAAGAGAAGCAGCGAAACAAGAATCTACAGCTCGAAAGATATGCGCGTGGCCTCTACGCGAGAGCAAAACGCCTCTGAAGACGACTTTGTTCTTTTCAAACTCAGCGGAGAGGAGGAAGGCCACTGCGGCAGAGGAGACATGCTTTCGCGGTTCCGCGACGAGGCGGAGGAGCTTTGCTTCTTCTATCGCGTGCTAGAGGACGACAAGGCTTCTGCGATCAAAGAGAAAGCAGCTCGTCAAGAGTGCGGTGACGCGTGATCGACAAATGCTCAGCGACATGCTTGGCGCCCTCCTCTATCTAAAACCAGAAATCTCTTGTGACCGGCACCGCACGCGGTTTGATGCTCTGCGTTCACGTCTGTGCCCAAGGGCCAAGGCGTTGCCTCAGGTTTTCACACGATTTGTGATCAGTAATGATTTCGCAGCGTCGATTGGGGAGTTCGATGCGGCGTTTGTCGTTGACTCCATGCCTCTGTTCTCCTTGTAATTCGCGACAACGAGCCACTAGCGGACACGCTGGCTGCGTGCCGGCGACCAGGCGCGCCAAGCGGGACTCACTGCTTACGGCGGCAACTACAGCATGTGTTCAGGGCGTTGGATTTTGATATTGATCTGTCCACATGCCGCTGTAGTGTATCTCGACGGACAAATCATGGTAGATCAGCGACGCCGCCAGTCCGCACCCGTAATCTGCTGTGGCTGCCTGAGCACTCGAAGAGAGCCACCCTAAACCCGATAGACGACAGAATTTAAGTTAAAGACATCTGCACTGAGCACGATCCGAGTCGAATCTCGCCGGATGCTACGGGGCGAAGTCTTCTTTCTAGGCTTTAGCGCTTAGGCCTGTGCGGGCGAATGGCGCACTCGAGCCTCGTTGTCTTCTGCATCACGCTAGATAATCGAAGTAGCTACGAAGGAAAAGACCAGGCACTTCGCCTCTGTGAAGCATCACCATCAAGGCTGCTCTGGCGAACAAGCGTGCCGAACACTCTGCAGGTCCTACTGGGATTTGAGCCCAGGTCCGCGGATTCAGAGTCCGCAGTGCTAACGACTACACCATAGAACAGAGGTCGGTGGGAACGAATAGCTCGACTTAGTTTGCTCGTTAGCTGTTGCGAGGCCGAAGAAAACTGACGGCGGCCTGTGCCTGCACCTCACGCGTTTGCCACATGGAACCAGCGACCGGGGAGTTTGGGGACTCTATATCTGCACATTGAAAGGAGATGAGGCTGAGCAGGAAAATCAGATATACAGGGCTACATGCCTTGTAGGGGGAATAATCGAAGATTTCGTATGAAGGTGCATACACTCAGGCATTCTAAATCAAAGGTAAACCCCCGCAGTAGTCCTACTGCATCCGTCCTGGGCAGTGGCGCGAGCAGGCATGGCTAGATTTTCGAGAGGAAAGGCCCTGTAAAGCAGCGACTGAAGGCAGGCGCTTCCAGCGCGTGTAGACAGCACAAATCAAAACGTGTTCTGTCCTCTTCTACAGCAGAAACCCGTTTGGAAAAAGGTGAAAACTAGCCGGGACGCATACACCCCAGGTGCTGAATCGATACACCAACCATCTTGACCTCAGAAAGCGGGGCTGTGCGCGCGAACTACCAAGACCTGAAGAGGTGCGGCAGACTAGAACGCGCAGGGATACGTATGTGAGACTACTCGTATAGAGAAATATAAACCAGCTTGTGAGTGCATCGGTTTTCATAACTGCATTCGGCGGCATCGGCGTCCTGCCTAGGGACCGCTGCGGTCGCTGACAGCGAGAGTGAGGAAAGCATCTCCTGGCGCAGGCCTGGCGGCCTGTGTCCTCGGATCTCTACAAAAACTGGAAGTCACCGTCGGGTGTCTGCTGCGGACTACCGTGGTGCTCAATCCGTTATACATATATATGAACATGCTGCCCTCGTTCTCTTGCCGCCACTCTGTGGTGCGTGGGGGGGGGGGCGGGGGGGAGGGGAGCGGCTACCCTGGAGACTCCCCATGGCGATGTGTGAGAACTGTTCGTGTGTTTGAAGCTGGGCGACTTCAAAAGGATTGCGCTCTAGCCTACATCTGCAGTGACGCAAAACCCGACAGCGAAAGAGCGCTCGCGTCCGAACGCGCGACCGAGATCGGCCCTCTCGGAGTACATGAAAAATGATTTTTCTTGAAAAAGAAAAAGACGGGTTAATGCCCACCACTGTTCGATCGCCGCTTCACCTGTCAAGACGCGAGTCATGCCTCGCAGGAACACCTCGAAGGCGAGGGAACTCATACTCATGAGTCCCGGAGCTTCGCGCTGAGTGCGCGCCACCCGCGGAGGGTGCGGAACGAAACTACAATGGCTTGTGGCAATGCCCAGAAGGAGGCCGTATCCGCTTTACTCACGTGATGAGTAATACAGAACGCTGAACACCTCCAGCGCTCACACGTCTCTGCGAGTTCACTGAAAGACTTCGTTCTCTCTCCCATAAGGAGCGATGCAGGAGTGAGAGGAGATACGACACGGCAGACCCTTCTACTGCGCTGCCTCTGCCCTCGCCGTGCTATCCGCGCCCCCCCCCTTGGAAAAGAATCACTAAAATCGATTCCCTCCGCACGCCGTCTCCCACACAGTTCGGGTGCCGTGTCTGCGTCTCTCTCTTCCGCCCTTCGCCTCGCGCGTCGCCGCACGCCGCGCCAAGAACCGGCTACGCACTGCGAGGCGAGTTTGGGGTTTGGGCTGAAGACCGCGCGCCACGCCCGCGATTTCAACATCACGGTCACCATGTTTCCTTCGAAGCTGCAGGCACTGTCACTGTTGATTTAGTACAAGCATAGAGCCAGTCCGGTCCCTTCCAGCGACCTGTGCCGCACTGCACTTTACGCGCGAGGTGCAGCCGAGTCGTCTCATCGCTCTGGAGCCCAGAGTCGTCGGATCGCCCACGCCGGCTTCGCCCCTTGCTCGACTCACGCGAGGACCGGCCTCACGTCGTAAGCGCGCCGCTTCAACTCAGCTCGAGCCGGTCGCTCCTCTCCTCCCGCGGCGCCACTGACGCAGCTTGGCGCCGCCCCCCCCCCCTGCTTCGCCCACGTCCGTGCCGCCCAACTGCGCCTTCCGAGAGGCCACAGTGGGCAGCGGCGCGGCTCCGACCAGCAGCATCTCGTAGTGCAGCTTGCCAGACTTGTCGCGAATCGCCCAGACGCCCCTCGCGTCGGGCATCCCGTAGGAGTGCGGAAACGCGCCGATGCGAGCCGCCGGCGCCGCGTCGCCCGGCGCGCCAGAGACCCGTCGCCCCTCGAAGGCCGCCAGCGCGCGCTCCAGAAGCGCACACCCCGGGGAGCCGCCGCAAGAGGCAGGCGCCCGCGCGAAGAGCGCAAGCGCCTCAGGCGTTGGCTTCAGCCGCCGACCGTCGGCCTCCGCTGCACAGAGAGAATACGACGCGACATCGCGTGAGGAAATCACACGCTCAGAGGCGAAGCATACTCAGCAATCTGCGCATGAGAGCCTCTCACCCGCTGGCGCTTCTGGGCAGTGCGAGCCCCATCGCGCGTTGCGTTTGACAACTGGACTCGCTTGCATGCTCGGCTTGAGCTTTCGAGCTTCAAGACTTGCCGCACGCAATGCGCCTCAGAATTCGCACGCTGCTATCTCAGCGGTGAGCAACCTTTTCCCCGAAGACACGCAGTTTGAAAAAGTGGATTTTTTCAACTGAGTGACGTGTTCGCTTGAGTATCCCCGTTCTCGCTCCAGACGCGCAAAACGCGCTACCAATATTGCTCCACACTATTCACCTTTCCGTGACCACACACAAGCTTCGCGCTGCCCTTTTGGCGGAATCGCCTGCGAAGACGCAGCGTCTTCTCGAACTGCGGACGCTTCAGGCGACAAACTCACCCGCGATCCGCGCGGCCTGCCGGTTTGCCTCCGCTTCTTCAAATGCCTTTGACCAGATGAGGTACTTCCCCAGAAGACCGTCTTTGACGTAGTCCATTCGCCGCAAATCGAAGGCGTGAGTTCTTCGCCGGCGGTCCTTCTGGTTCTGTTCGTCTTGTCTAACCACATCGGCTATCAGCTGGAGCTGCAGAATACAGAAAAAAATCCCGCCGTGGAGCCCAATGACGACATGCATTCATACCCGCAAAACCACACACACATACACGAATACAGATATACATATCTATATATTGGTATATCTATATATAAAGATTGCTTTGGACACACACGTATGGTAGCGGATATCTACAGCTCGAGATGTCCGATATGCGTGCGCACGAGGATCTCCACTGAACTGCAACGACAGAAAAAACGGTTCGTTCAAGGAAGGGAGACGACCCGTGCGCGAACGAGGAGACTTGCCTGGCGGAGCCGCTTCACTAAGGCATTCATCCACACGCGCGCTCTCTCCTCCTGTTCGCCCCTCCAGCACAAACTCAGGAGAGTCCTGCGAAGACAAGAGAGACGATCCTGCGATGCGCCTTTCGTAAGGCACCACCCATGCCTCTATACATACCAAGCGTATAGGTTGATACACATGGGAGATCAGCCACTCTTCCGCATATATATATTTTGATATATACTAAATAACTACCGTGACTCTCGCAGACAGCCGCCCTCCCTGAAGCTTAAATGCGCGACATGCGCGGGAACGCATGTGCCTGCTCAGCGAGACGAGAATGCTGTGAGTGCTCAGTGCCTAAATGCATACGGAGATGCTATGCCTGCTCGCGTGTGTCCAGAAGCTATCCAGCCACTCCGCATTTTCGCCGTACAAGAAAGTCGATACGTAAGACGTGGAAGGCGGAACGTCGCTGGTTTCCTGAAGAACTCCGTCCTTGTTCCCATCGGCGACGTAAGGAGCGAGCGACAAGACGACAGACGCGAAGAGAGCAAGCGCCGGGCTCTCAAGGAAGTGCTCAAGCTCGCGCGCTGCCCAGCTCATCTGGTTCTCGCAAGGGACGCCGCTATCCTGCAAGAACAAGGCAATGACAGGCACTCTCTGAACACGCTGCAAAAACCGCTGGGAGACGGCGCGCGTCTGGAAGACATCCACACCGGGTTTTTGCCACATACCTCCACACCTATACACACGTACAAATCTAGATATATGTAAACATAAATTTATATATGCACATCTAATTTCTCACGCAGGCTCGGGCTTATATCAACGCACACACAAGCTCGATGAAACATGCACACCCTCCACGCATATATATATATATGACCGGCGGGAGGAGTGCTTGCGGTTTATCGTTGAAGAACTACGGAAACGCGAACGCAGGGGGATATCGCACTTTCCTTTCGTTGGAAGGCTCTTCTGAGAAGGGACGACTCACGCGCGCAAGCTGCTCAAAATACTCCTGAAGGTACACCCGAAGGACACGCTCGCCCGGCGGAGCCGCGGTGATGGTCGCGTCTTCGGTGCCGCCGAGCGCCCGCAAGATCTTTCTGCTCAGAGTCGGCCCTGCAAGAAAAACAGGAGCACCAGCCAAGCGGGACGCATATCGACATCTACAGCGTGGCCATCCACTGCATGCGCTGGCGGAGAGATACGCAAAAGAAAGAGAAAGATGAATGCGGAGCCGGCACACATGCACGTCACGCGCGTACGTGCCTGCCGCAGCAGACATACTCGAGAGACACCTGGACGTCAGCACAGATGTATCAGACGAGTGCATTAGTCCCCGCATACGTTAGCCGACGCATCTGGACATCCGCGCGCGCGCATGCACATCACGTGCTCGACGCGAAAGTGACTGGGAAGTCCGTTGGTTTACCTGTGTAGCCGAAGTACTCGTAAAGGTCGTGGAGCAAGGCGCTCTCCTCTCGTGTGCTGCCGCTTAGGACTCTGCGCACAGAGACACCTCGAGCACCAACTCGGAATGCACTCAGAGATGTACTCAGGCACTGCCGCGCAGTCCACGGCAGCTGTCTGACCGCGCGAGCACTTGCGCTTTTCCGCTTACGATGAGCAGCCCGAACAGCACGTCTGCACAGCACACTCGTCAAGTCCTAGAACGGCCCCTGAGTGCAAAAGTGCGACAGGGACGTGGCACCTCCACGCTCTGTCTCGCATGGCGCACAGACGCTCCTCCGGATTACCAGGGTGTGCGCAAACCCCTACGCGGAGAGTCGAAAATAGCATGAATTCCGTGAGTCCTCACGATCTGGGCGCGAAACCGCCCACGCCTCTGAGGCAGGGCGGGCGCCCCAGAGACCAGCAGGCACCCCCGGCGAAGCGGCTCCGAGCTCCCCAGGGCGCGCGGCTGTGCGTGCCTGCAGGCCTGTCTCACCTCTGCGTCCAGTAGATGTGCTCGACGAGGTTGGGTCCCCAGACGTAGAGACTTTTGCTGCAGTGGTCAGAGCAGCAGCAGGCGTAGCCGATGCATGCGCGGACGTACTCGACGACGGAGGTTCGCGTCGTGAGACCCTGCGCGCCCGCGAGGTATGCGACGCCGAATCGGTAGAGACTGGTTGGCGAGCAGGCGCGCTCGGCGTGTTTCTGTGTGTAGAGCAGCTGCGGCACATGCGCGGGGACATGGAAGGCGAGGTCTGGCGGAATCGGCGGCGGGACTGGAGCGACGATCTCCGACTTCTCTCTGTTGACCGCGGGAAACGTCGAGGCCTGCGTCCACCCCTGCGCCTCGTACACGCTGTAGTGGTGGAAGAAAAACATCTCTGCGATCGTCTCCAACGTCTTCGTGCCGATCTCCACAAAGTGCTCAAACAACCTGCACACATACCCGCGGACGCCCACGGAAGCGACGACGTGAAGAGACCGCCCAGATGCAAGAGGGGACGAGCCCGACCCAAACAGAAAGCCACGCCTCGCTTTCTCTGCCTGAGCACCTCTTGGCGGCCTCAATGCGCGTCTGCAGCTACGCAAGTCGCGCCCCCCCCAAGGCCCTTTAATCAGTTGCGTCTCCCGTGACAATGTCTCTCCCTCGATAAGCCGTTTGAACCGCCCCTCAAATGTCTCTCCCTCGATAAGCCGTTTGAACCGCCCCTCCTTCTCCCCCTCTCCCCACCCCCGCCCCTGCCTGGGTCTTACCCAATGCCGTCTTTCCTGACGGGGATGAAAGCAGCGTCGAACTCGGGCTTGGAGAGGTCCCTGTCCTCGAGGCCGAACCAAATTTTCAAGTCGAGCCAGGTGCGGCAGCGCTGCGAGGGACAGAGGAGGCCCTTGGCGCGCCCCGTGAAGGCCTTTCCGCGCTTCAGCTGCGCGACAGGGTCGTCGCCGCCCTCCCACTCCTCCTCCTCTGCAGCGAGAAGCGTCGCCCAGATGGAGGGCACGCAGTCGTCTGCCTCGGCTTCGCGGTCGCGATCTTCGACCGCAGTCGAGTCCCCCACGCGCGCAGGCCCCCGCCCTGGGCAGCACTCGCACGAGAGGCAGTGCGGGAGCCGCGACGCCGACGGGTGCGCGGCCCTGCAGGCCGTCGTCGCCATCTCGAAGGTCGCGAAAAATGCCAGACGCAGAACGACGGAAAATGTGGACGCTCAAGAGGGGGGGGTAAAGGGCACCGGAGGGGGAAAGAAAGAAGAAGGCAGATTGAAGGGAGGCAGGGACGAGGAGACGCGTGGCGCAGGCGCGCACTCGCTGAAGGCCCAATCGCGAAAAACAGAGGTCTCTATCTGGAGAGGATAGTGACGGAATTGCTCAGCCGAAACAGAAGACGAGCGCCAGAGAGAGAGGAACAGACAGATAGAGAAAGGGAGACTGGAGACACAAAACAAGGTGAGATTTTGAGCGGTTGCAGGGGCGAAGGCAGGGAAGAGGAAGAACCGTTGCCAGGGCGTTTGATGCCCTTCCTGACTCCCCTTCTACTGCCCTCCGCCAGTACTTTCCGCGGCACTCGAGCTCCTGCTCGCGGGTGACTCAGACTCGCGGGTGACTCAGACTCGCAGCCCTCTCTTCCCTTGCGTCGAGACCTGAAACCTCTCACCAGGCAGATTGCTCGCTTGCTTCCGCGGAAACCCCGATTCATATATATATATATATATATATAAAGTATATCATGTATGCTTATTATTGACATACATATCTCCAGATGGCTAGTGGGATGCGGAGACTGCTTATACGGAAGCTCTGCTGGTCGCTTTGCAGTGCCAACAAGAGGAAAATATGAAAAAGGCTTAGCCCAGGCCAATGATGCTGCTGCCTGTTTAACACGCGCATGCCCCTTATGCGAAGTCACGCCGCCGTGCGTCCAGGGCGCTGACCACCGAGCGGCGCCATAACCGTGGGCCTTCGCGACGACAATGAACGCGCAGATCTGCGCAGCATTTGAATCTCCACTCAAAAGAAGAGTGCAAGAGATGAAAAGAAAGTCCTTGAGTCGAATGCACGAGCATTTAATTCCCTCCTCGCTCGAGCGCGCCCCGCCTGAGCACAACTCGACGCGAATGGACCCGTGGAGGCAAGGCGTGAGACTGCCGCCGCAGGAAATCGAGATTCCTCCTCTGTCGCTGGGTCTGCAAGGAGAGGGTTCATGTCTTTCGCGGTCAAAGCGAAAGGCTGTCTCAAAAATCCACGAAAGAGTCCGCAACATGCAGTCACAGCTAGACGCTCGCGACCACAGAGTCTTTGCTCATTGTGAGGTGTCTGTACACCTCAGGCATGGGGCACGAAACCGCGACACAAATCTCGCACTCTTGTCATGCGCGTTATCCAAAGGAGCAGAGCTTTGTCAGATCTCGAACAACAGTGCAAAGCCTTGTGCAAATCAGGAGAATTTGAGTCGCAAAATCGCCGCAATTTTACGCGTCTTTGACCCAGGACAAGGCACCTGACTAGCCAACGTCGCCAAAGGGGGGAGAAGTACCGGTCTTGCGCGTCGGTTGAGATACTGCGCACCCAACCAGTTGTTCTGCGCATGCGACTCCTGGCCGTATGTGCCTTCGAAGCTGCGTCTGGATTTCCTGGTAGCAAAGGCGAAACGCGGGACATCGCGAGGAATTTCGCGCACACAGAGGCCTCAGACGAGGTCTCACAACAGAGCGGCGTTTTTCACGGCTTTCTCGGGCTGTGCATTGCCACAGGCGGGCTTGACTTAACTGCGCGAGTGCCTGCGCTTAACTCGGTTACCCGCCTTCAGCCCCAGCGGTTTTTCTCTCGTTCTACACCTCATGAACTCCGGCGGCACAGGTTCTTCATTGCTCTGCTTGGCGTGTCTTTCCGCAGGACACTTGCAAATTCTTCCCCAGCTCCGCAATTCCCCAATGCGGACGTCTCAACTCGCGGTTTCTGGGTTTGCAACGATTCTCTCCTCACACTCGTCGCAGCCTGCATGCTCCACGACCACAACGAGGGGCTTTCTTCCTGTTTATTTCACTGTATTCAACTCGTTTACTTTCTTATGTGGCCTCGCATGTGCGGTTTTGTCGCATTCTGGAAGCAGGCGCCAGGCGCGTCTCTCACCCCGCTTGGATTCGGCCGCACGCTGGACGGTTCAGGAACCTTTGCTCCCTTTTCTCAGTGAAATTCCATCCCTCCCTCTCACTGCATCTTTATCATCGCTCGGTCTACACTTTGGATCAATTTCGCCGTTCTCTCGAGTAGTCTCAGTCTGCCTGTTCACGACAGCCGCCTCACGCAGAGACATGGAAGGCTTCTCACGGGCGCCCAGTTCTCCGCAGGCGCGCATCGCGCACGCTTCTTCGTCTCTTCTTTCCGCCCTCTCTCTCTCTACTTGGCTCCTCTGCCTAGCTCGCTGCCGATCTAACGCCCTGGAGTTTCATCGAGATCCCGACTGTCTGCCTCTCTGATCCCGCAGGCTGGGCTGCGCGAGCCTGCCTGCCGCTTCGCATCTCCCGGTCTTTATCCGCGGTTTTGTCTCGATGGCGTCGCGGAACCGCGTCGGGCTCTGGCGGCGGCCTACCGGTCCTGCTTCAACCGACGTCCTGTACCCCGCCTCCGCTCCCGCCTCTTCTTCCTCCTCTTCGGCCGGCGGGGGCGCGTGGAACTTTTCGCCTTCTGCGCAGTCTCTGAGTCCGTGGCAAGCCGGCCCGGGCGACCTCGACGGCGGGCTAGGCCCGAGGCCTCTGGAGCAGTTTGGCGGCGCCGCGCAGGAGAGCGGGGCGCTCGGCGACGGCGTGTCGGGTGTCTATACACCCCACGGCCGGCGTGCGGAGGAGTGCCTCTTTCCCGACTTCGTGCCCCGAACGGAGTTCAACCTCGACCGATCTCTCGCGTGGTTTCCGCCGCACATGAACAAGGCGACGGTCACGATTGAAAAGCGTCTCAAGCACGTGGATTGCGTCCTCGAGGTGAGACCGTGCGGCGCGGGGACTCCCTGCCGCATCAGCCAGCTGCGCGTGCGCGCTGTAGGCTTCAGGGTTTAGAGCGAGACACAACGCGCGAAACGCGGAGAAGATTGGCAGGCACCTTGCCTCGGCGGGCGCTTGAATTGCTGTATTCTGGGGTTTCGTTGCGTCCGTTCGGTCCTGGTCCTGTCATGCGAGTGGCGCTGTGTGTTTGTTTGGTGTCAGGTCCGCGACGCGCGTGCGCCGCTGACCAGCGGGAACGCCTTCCTGACCGACAGACTCGCGCGAACCGGAGTGAAGCGGCTAGTGATTCTCAACAAGGCTGACCTCGTCTCGAAGCGCGACGGCTTGGTAAGAGGGGAACTGCACAGCGCGCCTGCGTCTCTACTCTTTTGTGAAGAAGGGCAGCTCAGTCGACGCCGGAGCACATGCTTTGCTCCCACTCGTGCCGGCATGGGGGTTTGGTGGGGTGTCTCCTCTTCACTCCCTCGGCTTTCTTCGCTGAGGTGCTGCGCAGGTTTCCACGCAGCGATCCAAATGGCACACCGAATTCTTCACGTCCCGGTGGACGCGCGGCTGTTTTTCTTTTTGTGTGCAGCGCGCCCAGGCGATTCTTGAAAACGCAGGCCTGCCGGTGAGTATGCGCCCACTGCCAGGCAAGCAGGCGCGGGGGAGAGCGAGCAGCGAAATCGGCTGCAGAAGTGCTGAGATTTGCTGAGAGGCACCGGAAGCGAGACGCGGGGCAGCGGAGAGCAGGCGAGGGTTACATGCCGAAAAGAGACACACACAGAAACGACGCGAGCGAGAGATGAAGCGGGGGCTTTACGGAGGCAGTGCACCATCGCAGATAGACAGACCGAGGGAGATTAGGCCCTCCTTGAAGGCCTTGTTCACGTGCCAGGGTAGTCGTCGTGTGTCGTATGGCTGCCCTTGGCCTCAGTGCGAATAGGGTCCGGCTTGGGATTCTTTTGAAACGTCCGCTCTCTTCTGCGTTTTCAGTGTCTCCTGACCTGCGCGCCTGAGCTGAAGCGCGTGTCGAAAATCGTCGATTTCGCGCTCGAGAACGTGCGGCCCAAGTTCAAAACGATCGGCGTCTGGGCGCTTCTCATGGGCTTGCCCAACACTGGCAAGTCTTCGCTCTTGAACGCCATGAAGCGGCTAGCTCTAAACGTAGGCGAGGCGATGCGCAAGAGGACTGAGGGGGCTGCTTTCCGCGGCGGCGGGCTCGCGCCGCATCTTCGTCGTCGCGATTCTGCAGTCACGCGCATGAGTCTTTCGCGCAGCGCAGTTCGTGTGCAGCTTGCTTAGGAGCTGCCTTGTTGTACTGCTCAAGTGTGGATAGCTCCCTGCGCGCCTTTACATCTGTGTCTCCGTGGAGATGATCTCGTGCGTGTGTCGGTCGCCGAGATCTGTTTTGGGGGGCACACGTGTGTATTGAGGCTGGAATGCGCGCGCAGGTTCAATGCCTGGTTGGCCTCCGCCCATGGTGCGCCGCGCGCGCGGCTCCTTTTGCTGTTTCACGTCTCGAGTGTTTTTCGTGCGTCTTGCCTCGCAGGCTTCGCGCTACGGCAGCCCCAGCAGCAAGCTCGTCGAGGGCGTCAGTAAGTCTTCCTAGCTTTTAAGACGCTGCGTTTCCTCGCGCGTCTCTGTCTTTTTTCAACCTCGAGTCTGGCCGTATTCACCCGAAGTGTTCTTTCTTGCTTGCGGTGCTTCTCCAGTTTTTCTCGGTTGTCCTCTCGGGAGGTCAGAAGAACGCGCAGCCCTATGCCGCTTCGAGTTTGACTGGCGCGCCTGCGAGCGGCGAGGCTGAGCGGCTGGGGAAGGGGCGAGACCTCAGGCACGTTATCGCAGTCTGCGGAAGGCCGTGGAGTCTACCAGCCGCAGCGTCTTTTCAGTGCATCTAAACTTAGTGAGCTGGAGCGCTGGAATGCGGTGCTTAGGCCCATGCGTGTGGGCTAGTCTGGCGTTTTCGATTTCGCGGTTACCTTTTGTGGGTGCGGCAGAGCGAACGCGCGCGAAACAAGGGAAACTACCTGGCCTCACGCGAGAAGTCTCCGCCTTCCAAATCTCCAACAAGCCGCGGCTCTACTGTTACGACACCCCCGGGATCATGCTACCCAAGTCAGAGAACTGATTTCTCTTGTCGCTGTGGGGGTCACCGCGAACTTGACTGTCATGACCGGATTTGCAGCAGCTGCGAAGCAGACAGACGGGGCCGTGAGCGAGGGTTCCGTCGGAGTCGCGACTAATTCAGTTAAAAAAAAACTGCGATCAGCGTACACGCGTTTCACGTGCTAGAAAAATACTACACACACGCTATATATATATATATATATATATATATATATATATATATATATATATATATATGGGCATGCAATATGCAAATATGTAAGTATGTATGTATTTACGGGCCTGTGGTCGTGTACCGACACAAATGTCAAAGGCGCGTAATATCAATGCATACTGACTCGAGAATCGGCATTAGGGGATACATCGTCATGCAGATATCGCCTTCCGACGGCAGCGCTCGCTGAGGTGCTGCACATCAAATATCTATCCGCAGATTTCTGAACGCACGCGTGCGGGTTCGTCGCCGTCCGTTGCGCCACAAGGTGCGTTATCCGCGGTCCGCGTGTCTTCTGCGTCTCGGCGGTGTGCAGAATGAAGGACGCCGAAGTGAATCTGAAGCTGGCGGCTTTGGGCTGCATTGAAGATCATAAGGCAGGGGAGATGTACGTTGCCGATTATATTCTGTACCACCTCAACCGCATGCGCTGCTTTTCCTACGTCGATGTGCTTGGCCTTTCGAGCCCTAGCAATGACATTCAGGAGGTAAATGCGCGGAAAAGAGTGTGCACCACCCGATGCTCTGATGTGTTTTGAACGACGACAAGCATCAGACATGCCTCTCCAGGTCTCTTCCATCCACGCAAATACCATATGAAAGTACATGTGTATATTCAGATGTGCTGAGGGGTGGGAAGATGGATAATTTGGGCGGATTTGCGCGCTGTCCGTGAGCAGCAGGCGCCGCTTCTCTCGTGTTTTCTAGATGTTGCGTGTTGGTCGCGCTGCGGCTCCTTGGGGGCGATGGTTGTCCGAAGCGCCCCACAGAGACCCCAAGGTGGACTCGCTTTCGCCGCAGAAGCGGGATGGTGCAGGGGCGTTTGTGTTCGCTTGTGCTTCCGCGTGATGTGTTAGGTCGCTGCTCACATTTTCGACGTGGCGTACGCCCTCAAGACGAACCGCAGGCGCGTGCCCCCGGCTCCGGACCTCCTCAGCGGCTGCCGCTTCTTCACCGAGATGTTCCGGGGCGGCAAATTTGGATTTTTCTGTCTCGACCATCTCCCGGCGCCCCAGGGGCTTGACGGCGAGCCGCGCTCACGGAGGTGAGCTCTGCGGCGAGAAGACCAGGAAAACCGAGCATATTTGAATATCTCTAGGCCACACGCGCCTCCATCACGGGCGGGGGCTGGTCGTTATATGCGTTTCTGTGTTAGCAATCCGCGTTGATGAAGATACAGAAGCAGGTTTGTCTGCATCTGGATTCTTTAAAGGTATGCGGGTGGCACAGCCAGTTCTGGAGGAAGCTAATATCGAGAATGCCACAAGAAAGCCGCTATCTGAGGAGAGACAGTCATACGCTTATATGCTATCGCACATGTTCTACGCAAAGAATGCGGGAATACCGGTGAATATATCACCGTGAAGGTATTTAGTATACGCGCATGTAGGAGAGAGTCTGAGTCGGCATCCAGTTCCGTCGTAACTCGCTCATCAGATCTCACAGTAATCTGTCGGCGGGAATATATATTCTTGTATGTATGTGAGCATCGCCAGGAGTTCACGCCATTTTTTTTGTGTTTTCTTCTTTTTTTTCAGCGAGCCACCGGGGCCGTGGGGTCCGTGCAGTGCGGGCGCTCCGGTGCCAGGTCTGCTTTAAAACGAGGGAGAATGCAGGACAAATTACAGCGTTTTTTCTGGCGAATAGATCGCTCGTGTTCTTTCAAGTGGTCACGTCTAAGCCACAGATTCGGAGTTGCACTTCTTGAGTTCTCGGCACACAGAGGCGGTCTGCCTCCCCCTGGCCCCCAGTCACGCGTGCCTCGCTTCACTGTGTGACTCTCGTCTTCTTTCTCTCGAGTTCTCATCCCTGACTGAACCGTCGGAACGCCACAGAAGTTCTGTATCTCGCGCTCTGTCACGAGTGTTTTCGCCTATTCACAGCGATGTCGCTGCGGCGAGTTGCGGGCATATATCCGTCCGCTGTCGCCGTTTTTTGTCGTGTCGTGTTTGTGGAAAAGACCTTTTGGCTGTGCTCGCGATCGCATGCGGCAATGAAGAGTTCACTGTATTCCGGACATCCCGCTGCCTGGTAGAACAGCAGGATGAACACCTCGAGAGCGGAGCAACTGGGCGAGAGTCCCCCCCCCGCCCCCCCCTAGAGTTCCGCATGCTTTCTAGACCCGAAACGAAGCGTCTTGACCACAGCTTTAGTTGATTTGAGGAATTCGAGGGTTGAAGATTGGTAGTCCTTGCAGCCGACGCTCAGTCTAGGCAAGCGGAGCCAGGGGCTTTGCCTCTCCGCGGTCAACTCGAGAACCAGATTTTTCGAAAAGACAAGAGGTCGGCGTAGGCCCTTGGAGTGAGGACTGGCATGGAGAGCCTTTCTCGGCGATGCGTTGAAGATGCGCTTGTGCCGTTGCTTTCAGGAGCGTACTGTTAAATTCGAATATCTTATACTTCACTTAATTAGATTACCGGAAGGTCGATGCACACGCAAGGCATACGCGTTCAGGCGCCCGGCCTCGCGGGGTCTGTCCGCTTTCTGGATGCTGGCTTTCTCTCCTAGTCGGACGTCCTGCCTCTCTAGCGCAGAATCGAGTGCGAGGGCATCATCTGCGTCCTTGCATCTGCCTCTCTCTGGCCTCCGCTTTCCCAGACTTTGGGTCTGTCGCGATTTCCAAAGACCCGCTACCCTTGCAGGCGTGATCTAGTCTGCTGCTGCGCACGAGGCGGCAGAGACCGGTCGTGCTGCAACTAGGGCGCTCCTGTGGTGTCGCGAAGCTCCTGACCACGCGTCGTCCCCCCCGAGACTTGAATGTTCTCTAAAACCGCCCTTGACGCGTTCAAAGCGGAAGCCGGGTTTCCCGTTACCCGAGTCGCGACACAGGGTGACTGTAGTGCCGCAGGTTTCTAACCAAGGATCGGCTCGCTGCGGCGGAACATGATACTACGTACGCCTCAAGCTCTTTGCTGAGCCAGGTCTTCTGCCGTTAGATTCTCCTCGCCATGTCTAATAGGTTCGGTACTTCGTACGTTCTCTGCGGTGCGTGCGCGCGCTCAAGAGGCGTCTGCTCCACTCCGTTCCTGCGTGCTAAAGAGACTGGAACTCGACAAGCAGTCCTGGTACATCCTACAGCAGGGAAACTTGAGGCAGGGAGACTCGCTCCCAGTGACGCGCAGCTGGAGAGGCGCCCGAGATCGAGTGGCTACCCCACGCTGCGAGATTGCACGTGCCCGCGCGGCTGCCCTGCTGCTAACAGGCCGTGGTGGAGAGGCCGAGAGAGCGTCGTCGGCTCCACAGCAGGATTTAGCGGAGAGAGGAGAGAGGAATCCAACAAGGCAGCACACAAGTGTCTGAAGGCGCCACGATGTATCAGACCTGAATGACTGTCCGTGTGGGGTCACACTGGCGCGCTGCCCCCACGCGAGCGCTGGAAGGCGAAGAAGACTCGACTGCAGTCGTTTTCGCCCCTCTGCGGCCGGGTTCCTCCGCATTTTTCACCTTGTGAACTCGAGCGACGTGTTCCAGGTCTGGTGACAACCTGCGGCTTTTCCTGTTGGCGGTTTCTGAAGAGAACAGCGTTGTGAAGCTACTTCGGCGCGCGCCCGCCGCCGCCCGTTTACATGCAGCGGCTCCACGCTGTCTCCCTCCTCCCTTTGCGCGAGCGCGAAACCCATGCACAGCGGAAATGAGGCCTGGTCGCTGAGAGAAAGCGCGCTTTTCGACTGGGAATTCCACCGTGAAAAGAGTTCCAGGCAGCAAATTGACTGCAAGCGCTTTTGAGACGCGTTCTGCTCTTTCGGCCGTAACTGCCAAGCATTCTCAGGGGTGCTCTGCGCGAGTGAGCTCGCTGAAACCTTTCTCGTTCTCTGTCTCTGTCCCACCCGCTAGGGCGACAAGTTGCAGAGAATTTTCCCGCAGTCTCGTCTGTTCTCTCTTTTCTCTGCGTCGTCTTACTCTCCTCCCTTTGCACCGTCTTTCGTCTCTGGTGGCTTGTGGTGGAAACGCTCTTGCTCCCGGTTTAGCTCCTTTCCCCATTTTTGCTGTTTCACGTGTATGTACAGCTCATCGTGGTGAAGACCGGCATTCTGTCGTCAGTTCCTGCGCTTTCGAAAGCGTAGTTCTGTCGTTCCCGTCTTCTTTTTTCAGTCCTTCGTCGGCCCGCGGATCGTGTCGCTCGTCTGACGCCGACTCCCCGTTGGTTTCTGGCCTCCGGTCGCGCGCCGTGCCTCTTCGTCCCTGTCTGCGTGTCTCGGACCTCGCTGTGTCTCGATTGTTGTCATTCCATTCTCCTATTCTTCTTTTTCACGCAGCCTCCCCGCCCTCCTCTCGGGTTTGGCCCTTTCTTCTCTTCTCTGTCGCTTTCGGATTCAAAATGGACGGCGAAGGCAGCAGTGGCGTCAACGGGCGGGTCGTCGTACCTACCGGTGGCGCGCGGAGGAACCAGCACCAGGGGAACAGCGGATCGCGACCAGCGCCTGCCTGCCTCACGGCGACCGTTCTGCCTTGCGACGATGCTACGAAGGCCGAGTTCGCGCAGGACTGGAAGGACCTCGAGCAGGAGGACCTCTCGTCTGCGGACTACTACTTCAACTCCTACGCCCACTTTGGTATCCACGAGGAAATGATTAAAGACTCCGTCCGCACAGGTACGACGCGAAGAGTACGCGGCGCAGAACCGACAAGTCAAACATCCCACCACGCAGGGGAAGGGGGGGATGCACGGTGGGGGGGGGGGGGGGGCGAGGGCCGTGCCATGCGGAGGGGCACAGCGGAGACGAAGCCACGTCAAGCTATCCCCGCCGGAAAGGGGGTGGGTTTTGATGAGCAGACATAACAGAAATGTGCTTCAAAGGGTGGAATCGGGTCGCCGCCGGCGCAGAGAAAACCGACGACGAGGCAGCGGCAGCCCGAGGAGTGGCGCAGAAGGGCAAAGTCCCCACGAGGTGAACTGGGGCGCGTGCCAGTATCCTGCCGCTTCAGAGGCTTCGAGATCGCTTGGAGGGCTGAGATGGTCTTATATGCTTCACGTTACGCTGCGAAAAAGGCCAGGTGGTGGGGGGTGGGGAGAGGGTTTGAAATCGGAGAAGGCAAAGGGGGTTTGCAAGGGCTCGCGGTCCGATCCGAAGGCCGTGGTTCCAGGGCTGGCGACGTGGCTGGTAGGAAGATTGAGCACACGCCGCCGCGGGACTTCCTGATTGTGCGCAGATCTCTGAGCTGTTAAGATACTTACGCTAAAAGAGACTGGTCGGTCTGTCTACTTTGCCCCTCGGGCGTCTCGGAGCGGGTGCGGTGTACAGACACCTCAAATCCCGTCCACACACGCGTCCATCTACGCGCATCCATCGACCGCCATCTGTGTGTCTATATATGTTATATATATGTATGTAAATGTGTGTTTATGGTTGTGGCAGCTGCTGTGGGGCGGCGTGTGTTGTAGCGTGTATTTTGCGCTATGCTGTGTGCCTTTTTGTCTTTTCGTCTGCAGGGTGTTACCAGCGCGCGATCTGCCAGAACGCGCACTTGTTTGCGAACAAGGTGGTTTTGGACGTGGGCAGTGGGACGGGGATTCTCTGTTTGTTTGCGGCGAAGGCGGGCGCGAAACACGTGTACGGGATCGAGTGCAGCGAGATTGTAAACATCGCGCGGAAGATCGTGAAGGAGAACGACTTGGAGGACCGTATCACCTTCATTCAGGGCAAAGCCGAGGAAGTCACGCTGCCAGTCGACAAAGTCGACATCATCATCAGCGAGTGGATGGGCTACTTCCTCCTCTACGAAAGCATGCTGGACACTGTTCTCTACTGCCGCGACAAGTGGCTGCGCTCCGGCGGCCTCGTTTTTCCCGACACCGCTGCGCTGTACATCGCCGCCATTGAAGACGCAGACTACAAGGTAAGGGAGCAGGGGGGGGGAAGGAGGGGGGATGGTTTCTTTGTGGAGGAGGCCGCCTCCGACGCATGCAGAGGTCGCTTCGTGCGCAGAAAGATGCATTTTTCAAGCGAAGGCGGCTGTGCACGCGGGAGGCCGTGGAGAGAGCATGCCTGTTTCTGCACTGACGGTCGCTGAGTGTTTCGCGTGGGTGCTGTCAGGAGGAGAAAATCGGCTACTGGGGTAACGTCTACGGCTTCAACTTCTCGTGCGTGCGCCGCTGCGTCATGGAGGAGCCCATCGTGGACACCGTCGACGAGAACGCGGTCGCGACGACTTCCTGTTGCGTCTTGGTGAGTTTTCTCGTTCGGTTCCGCTTCAGCCGCAGTCGAATCTCCCAACAAAAGAGACACTGAGAAGTGCCGGAGAGAGGCCGAGAGGGGCGGGGGCTGGTGGTCTTTTCTGGTGTTCGCCGCGGGGAGAGAGGGTCACGACGTGCAGAGAGAGAGAATGCGTGTCGCTATCCTGTGAGCGGCTCGTCCTCATTTCCACTGTTCCTCGAGGGCGACTGTTTTTCTTTCTGCAGAAACTCGACTTGGCGACTTGCACGAAGGAGGATCTGGACTTCTGTGCGCCTTATCAAATCACCTTGAGACGCAAGGATTTCCTGCATGCCTTCGTAAGTCTGAACGGCCGCGCACTGGCGCCTTCGATTTTCTCCTCTTCCAGCCCCTCCTCGCGCGGTGGTCTCCTGACGCTATCCTTCGCGGTGGAGTCGTCTGCTGCCGCAGTTTGACCTCGGGGGGGGAGGGGGGAGGGGAGGCGGCGTCATCTGCGAGGTCACTATTGGTTCTCGCCGCGGTGCGCACGGCCTGCGGGCTTTCGCGTTTCATTTGACTCTGCGCCGCATGCGCCGCTTGTGTTTTTTTGCTGTGGGGCGTCTGCGCAGATTGCGTGGTTTGACGTCTGCTTCTCTCAGTGCCACAAGCCCGTCGTGTTGAGCACAGGCCCGCACTCGCGCTACACGCACTGGAAGCAGACTGTGTTTTACATGGAGGACGTGTTGGTGGCGGACGCTGGCGACAAAGTCGAGGGTATGATTGCTGTCAAGAAGAGCCGCAAGAATCCGCGCGACCTGGATATCAAGATTTCTTACGCTTTCAACCCCAAGCACTCGACCAAGGCGCTCGAAAACACGCAGTTCTACAGGCTGCGATGAAACACCGAGAGACCGCGTAGACCGCACGCGACGCCTCGCGCGGCTCTCACTGCGTGTCTCGCTCTCGGACACGCGATGCGTCCCGCCTCGTGTGCGACTCGTGAGGAGTCCCTCGAGGACCTGTTCGCCGTGCTCTGCTCCCTGCCCGCCTCGCGGTCGCGGCGTGACTCTCTCTCCTCTGCGACGCGGAAAGCCTCTCGCCTGAGCAACAGAGGGACGGGCCGCCGCCTCTCTGCACTCCAGGTAGCCCCATGTTTTTGTAAAGGTATCCGCGGTAGGAAGACTAGGCCGTGGCGCCTCGCCTGCGGGCATGCGCGTGTGCGCGCACAGCGAGGCCTCGCGTTTTCTCGGCCGCCAGTGACTCGGCGTGTCCGCAGTTGAGGCTCTCGTCTGTGCCTGCACGCGCCAGACGTGAAATCCGTTTTGTTCGCTCTCGAACAAATCTGCGCCTGCGCGTGTCACGCAGCGCATCGTTCTGAATCGCATCCATGCACTTTGCAAGTCAACAGCTAAACAGAAACCTGTCGTCGTCGCCCAGACGCGGCTCGGAGACGGAAACCCGAGGCAGGGATCTGGCGAAAACTCTCCACGCCCGTACCACCGCCTGTTTCGTTTCTCACGCAAAGTACACTTCGAGTAACGTCACACATCATATGTATATATATCTACGTTTCATCCGTACATACATGTGTTCTAGCAAAGATAACCAGGTACTGAGGTATGTAGGTGCGTTTTGCATATGAGCGGTCACATACAGCCAGGTTGGGAGGGACGTAGAGGCTGCATACCCTGCAAGAACCCTGCTTGGGAAGTTCGCCAGCTGGTAGCGTTCAACAAGAATGCACTCACTAGAGGACGTCCAAGGTCAAGCCTCGCTTCACAGCCGGAGCAGGTTCGCTCGCCGACTCACGCGGCGCCGACCGCAAAGTAAAACGTCATCTGCGCGTACCGGTCGCCAAGAGTGGTTTCGCCGTGGAGAGGTCGCAAAATCGGGTTTTAGCTAGGTGTCTGCAGCCGAGGATCGACGCCTGAAAGGGCGAGCGCCGACCGTTCTGCGGTCGCTGCCTACAACAGCTCGCCTCGTGGGTTTTCCTCTTCTCTTTCATCCTGCGGCGAAACAGATCCTTGACAGGCCGGGCACGGGCATGCCCCAGGCAGGTCCGCGCATGTGCCGCGTGTGCACGATTTGCATGCGCGCCTTGACGATAAACAGATGTGAATTTTTGAGACCTAAACTCAGTTTGAAAGAGACAGAACTCCCCTGCGAACCACGTCCAGCTCCATGCCCTGCAGAAAAACGACAGCAGGAAGCGCGTGTCTATTGTCAGGCGGTTCATCTCCATACGTTCTGGGCTGGCTGCTTCGCGGCCGAAGACATGCACGCACATTTTTCTCTCGTTGGAAACTCTTTGCTCTCTGTGCGATGAAGGAGATCTTCCCTTTTTCGTCTTTCATGGTGTTTCCTCGTCTTCCTTGCTCTCGGTGTCGCAGGTGTCTGCCCTAGGGCTGCTTCGTGGCCTTCAGCGTTAGCGTTTAGGCTTTGTCTCCAGGAGCGGCTTCGGGTGCGGCGCCGGCCTCTGCGGAGTCATCTGCCGGATCTCTGCTCTGTTGTTTCTCAGTCGAGCGTACGTGGCTTCCTTCCTCTTTTATCTGCTTTCCGTCTGCTGTCACACCCTTTTCTCTCTCTCAAATATCAGCCCTTCAGACGCAGACTCACTGAATGGAGAGTCAGGACGCCTCTCAGGACCGTGGGGCCTCGGAGCGTGGAGGCCGCGGCGACCGCGGCGCGCTGCCTCCGCGTGAGGCGTGTCTGGCTTTCGTCCAGCATCTCCTTTTCTTCAGAGTGAGCGATCGCGGACAACCGCGTCGAGAGGGAGAGAGAGTGAACGCCGGTGGTGCGCCGCAAACTGAAGGGCGCGCGGCGAGGCCCTCCCCCCCCCCCCCCTGCGGAGAAGAGGTGACCGCGTCGGGCAGGAGAAATGAAAAAAGGGTTCTCTTGCCTCGCAGCGGCGTGCCCGGGAGGTCTCCCGGCGGTGAGGGGAGAAGACATGGAGGGGGAGGAGTCCGTTCCATAAGGAGACCACCCTGCGGCCGCGCCTGCGTGTCTGCTGTCTATTGCTGTCTCGCAGGTGATGAGGTGGCATGACGCCGAGGCGCTCCAGAGGCAGCTTCACGTGGCGTTCGCCTTGGGCGAGCCTCAGCCGCTGAACGAGTTTGTCGCCGACGTTGCGGAGGTGCTGCATCCCACTGGACTGCGGATTCGCGTAAGCGAACCAAGCGACGAGGGGAGCAGAAAGCGGCGCCGAACTCGCGCAGAAAATGCAGCGCGAACACGGAAGAAGGAGACCTGTCAGGCACAGAGTGACCCAAACAGTCGCAAGGCAGCAGGGGCACGGCCAGGCAGAACAAGGCGCCTGGCAGATCTTGGTTTCATTTTGTCACTTTTAAGTGCGTTTCACGCGCGGGGTGCTTTTCTCAGAAAATCTTCTGCGACGGCAGCGACGCAGACAACGCGTATGTGGTTCTCCGCAGCGAGGCTGAAGAGGAGCTCCCCGAGAACGTCTCGCTCTTGCGCGTCTTCACTCGTCTCTCGAGGCGATTCTCGCCTGCACATGTGCAGGTTTTCGAAGGTGCGACTCGACTTCGATGACCCCAGACAGGCCCGCGTCATCTTTGTTGAGCACCCGTTTTCTCTAACTCTGAAAAAGGAGTCTGGGAAACTTAGAGCCAAAGAGAGGAAGATCCGAGAGCGAGAAAAGAGCCTTCCTCGCGCGTTAGCCGCTTCACGCCTCCAAAAGGCTGAACGATCTCTCCTTGAGTTAGCAACCGACGAGAAAGAAGAAGGAGGCATGTCCAAAAGTCTCTATCAACTTTCTCTCTCCCATGTTGCGTAGACCAGGACGAGGCGCGCGACTTGAAGTGCTTGCCCGAATGCGAATAAGCGTGTGGATCTACGCGATGTTGCTCGTTTTTGTCGTGTGAAGCGGCATCGTTGTGGTCTTCGGCGCGGCGATGTGCCTTTTCGTTCTCTCGCACGCCTGGCGCATCGCGCGACCTTGCTTCGCGGTCGCGTCGCGGGCCTCTGCAGCGCCGGTTCGCCGTCTAGAGCTGACATTTGCGCGTTGAAAATCAATTCGAACTTGGGAACGAAGGCATCTCCTGTGCTGCTCGGTGCGCATCTTGCTCTGCTTGCAGCGGTGGCTACGCATCTCCTGCGGACGCGTAAGCAGGGCAAGAGATAGGCAGCGACCGTCCTCGTTGAAAAATGTCATCTAAAGAGGCGCATGCGGTCGCTGAAGACAGCCGAAAGACCTTCGCTGCCACACAGATCAGGGGCTGTCCTGCGCATCGGCCTCATGATGCTCTCTGTGTGCTGCCGCGTCTCCGTGTGCGCGCGTCGAGCCGAAAGCGGCGTGTATTTTCCTTTGAGTTCGCTTTTTGAAATAAGGACAGTCTGAGGTGGTGCGGCACGTTCGCCTGGACAAATTGGGCGCACTCGCCGTTGTGTCTTTTCTTCAGGACGGCCGATGTCGCTTCTTAAGTGGACGCGAGTTTGCCAGACGAAGAACGCAAGTCCTGCGCCTGTGCGTAAGTGGACAGTCCCACAGCGTGCATTCCGTGTGCAGGACCGAGGCTGCTTTTTCACCTCTCGTGTGTTTGCATTATTTTTTCCGCCTATGGCGAGGATGGAGATTCTCTTTTCGACTATGTGAGCTGCGATTCTGGCGTGTCTTCTCAAGCTCAGTTTGTCTTATCATTATAGGACGCCTGCGGCGCTGCGCGAGAGAGGGGCTGCGTCTGGCTTCGCTAAGGAACTATGGATACGGGAAGGTTCGCGATTCAGCGGTTTTGTTTGTGTTTTTTGTTTCTGTTTTCCAGTGCGCACTCTTCTCGACCTTCAGTTGCTGCAGATCGAGACCGACGCCGCGCAGGTGGAGCTCTCCCAGCCCCGTCTGGTTCTAGGCCCATGGTGTTATGCGGTGAGAAGCCAACACCGCACACCGCGTTTCTGTCCGCAGACTAAAAATGATGAAAACGAGAGAGAATCATTGACGCCCACGCGTTTCCGTAGCCTCTAGGCCCCCTTTCGGCGCCTTCGAGAATCGTAGGATACATGCGCATGCAGGCGTAACGATTTAGATGGGTAGATAATAATCGCCTATGTGCCACGCAGGCGTTTGCGTGTCCGTGCTGAGGCACGTTGTACTAGAATGCTTGGGGCGAGGCAACGAGGGAGATGAGTTTGAATTGCATGCTACCATGCTATCCCCACATCGTGAGGCGTCAACATCTCTGTATCTTTGCGGTTCGTTTCTTTCCTTCCACAGGGATAGACTTGAAACACAGACGTGCCAGCTGTTTTTTATTTTCTCCCTTCCCAGGACAAGCTTCGTTCCCTTGAAGCATTCATCTCCGAAGACGAATGGGGCGACCTCGCCTGCACCCGCTGTCGCCTGCCGGCCGTTTTCAACGTGAGCCTTCGCGAACGAAAGCTCCGCTTCTTCTAAACTCCGTCGGAGCCACACAGTAACGCGGGCCTGACTATTCGAATCCGCATCTTCTGCGTCCTCAGACAACATTGCAAGTCTTACCGAAGTCATACATACATATACATATTTATGCACGTATATATGTGAAGACATGCAGGGGGCTTCGCCAGTGAATACACACGCGCCTGTTGCTGGATAGGTCTCCTGTGACAGACACAGACTGTGCGCAGAGATCTCTGTACACAGCGACCGCAGTGCGATCACGAGACCCTGGCTCTGTTCACGCCCTTGGATGCGTCTTTTTTCGCCCTGGTTCGCACTGCGGACGTGCGTCGGTGACTCAGTTGCCTGTGGTTCTGCGTAGTTTCGCGTCGCAGTTTTTTCGTTTTCCGCGGTCTTCTGCGACACGGTTGCATTTGCGTCTCCAGGCCTTTCGCTGCGGGGCGTCGACCTGCAAGGCGCAGTTCCACAAAGAGTGTCTCTTGCGTCGCCCGCCGCAGCCCTCGCCCTTGCGTGAAGAGGCTCGCGAGACCGGCGGGGCGCTCGCCAAGACAGAGACGCCAGGCGACGGCGACAGTGACGCGGCGGAGGCGGAATCATGTGCAGAGAGACGGGCAGGTTGCTCCTCCCGCAGGAAAGGTGGAGAGGACTCGAGCGCGACCGCAGAGGCGCTTCCAGACGTCTGTCCGACGTGCAAGGGGCCGTGGCGCCATGTGCGCGTCGTCGGGGAGACAGGCGAGGGGACTGACCCGCGGCCGAACGAAGCGGAGGGCGCCGAGGGCGAGTACCGAGAAGTGGACGGCTCAAAAGGAGATGGTGGAGGCGGGGGAAGCGGCGGAGGGGCGGGCTCAGCGAAAAGTGAGGAAAGGCCAACAAGAGGCAGGAGAGGCGCACGGGAAGACGAAGACGAGGAGTTTTAAGAAGGTAAATGACGTCACTTTAGGAAGGCAGAAGACGGAAAGGAGCGCCGAAGACGACGAGCGTGAGGAGCGGAAAGAAAGAAAAGAAAGAAGGTGGAAACTCGTGCGTTTCGTTGCCTCCTTCAGCTTTAGCCTGTCTTTCTCGTGTTTGCGTCGTAATGTGTTTGTCCGGGCCGCTTCACGCGAAGCGCGCGGCGTGTGTTTGCGGCTCTGGGCTCTCCTCCTTTCCAAGGAACCTTGGGAAAAGATCGTACAAGAGGGACATACATACGTATCCTCTTGTCAAAATGCAGTTCTAGCAATATCTGCATGAATATCTTCTCCTAGTTTTCCCACTGTGAACTCACTTTCACTTCGTTGTTGCCCGGTTTCTTCTCGCGGGGTTGCCTCCCTGCTGTTGTTTCTGGGAGCCTTCCTATGAGGCCCCCCTTTTCACGCTTTCTGTTGTCTTTTCAAGTTTGCTCCTCCGTAACTGAACACCTTTCAAAGACTCTTTGTCTGTGCTCGGGTTGTTCAATCTCGTGAGAGCGGACGCTGGCGTTTTAACAGTCCATAGTGCAGCCCCGGGCTCTGCTTTTCGGCGATTGACGTACCAGCAAGCTGTAAAAAAGAGTATATCTAGAGATGAAGCTGTGTCTGCTGGTGTGAACGCCGCGGAAAAGAGTTGAAGACGAAAGTAGCAAGCTGGCATGCGCGCGGCTTGGGGCTTTGGCGGCGCGCAGCAGACCCACTCTGCTTGCGTGAAGTGCTGACTAGCTCGCAGAAGAGATCTAGGCTTCTTGTGACTCACAGCGGGGTATAGGGATCGCCGAAGAACTTCGCAGCAGGTCACTGCGAAGCAAGCAGCGGCTCACTTCTACCCGGAGTCCTCATCCACAAAGCCCCGCGTCTATGCTCAGATGCGTTTCGGCGGCACGGCGTAGCAGTTAGAGTGACGCCTTCTTCGCATTTTGCCCGGCGCCTCCTTGAACGAGTCGCATTTTTGTAGAATCTCCGTTCACTAGCTCTCAAAGATCTGCCTCTGGGGACTCGGGATCGTGGGAATCGCCAAGTGGCTGGCGTCGCCAGTCAGCGGCCGCACGCGCAGCAACACGTCTTCCGAGGGTGCATGCAGACGCCTCGGCGAACTTCCCTGCTTCACCAGGAGAAGCACACGCCGCTCGGGGTATGCGTGGAATGGACGCGTTCCTGCTCTTCGCCTCTCGCAGTTACCGGCTCTGTGCGTGGAGACAGGCGCGCAAGGGGCGGCGGATGGTAGCCCGGCTCAGCCTGGGATCTCTATTTGCCATATTGAGACCGTGTCCTCTTTTCTCAGCTAGGCGTGCAGCTTGGACTGTCGTGCCTTTCTTCTGCGGGTGCGCTGGCTGGATGCAGCGGTGCGTCTGAGCTCAGGAATGTAACTAAACGGGGCTTCCACCTGCGCAGACCCTCCGCGGCGTCCCGCGTTTCTACCCCGCCTCCAGTGTGATCACGCACACATTCTGCTTCTGTGCAGCGTTTTCAGAAGGAGAAGGAAACGAAGAAGGCAACGCACATGCCTTAGTGGAAAGACAGTCAAAGACCGCCACCCAGAGTCGCTCACGTCACAAAGGCCTGCGTTCAGCGGCAGCTGTGAGCGCACGCGCAGGGACACAACACGTTGGGCTGCCGCCTCTCGACTCGCCTGCTGTGAACTGCGCGTTCGAAGAGAGATATTCTTCGGGATTGCAGCGCGGCGTCTAGAAGGCCCTCCCCGGGTCCAAAAGCATGCACAGCTCGGCGGAGAGGAAAGGAAAAAGCACGAGAAGAACGGACGCAGTGTGCGAGATCTTGATCGCGCGAAAAAGCCGCTCACGCGGCGACTACTGTGTGCGGCCGTCGACTGGCTCGCCCCTCTGGCGCCGCGCGCTCGGCATCTGTGTATCTTTGCGAACCGTTTGTGGTCTTCTGCCCCGAGGTCTTTCTTTCTCGCGTTTACTCGTGCGGCAGGAACCTCGAGACGCGTGTTTTCCACGAAAGAAGGCGAACGTCGCACCTCTCTACGAAAGGCCGCAGCCGCTTCTGCGCAACGTGCGGCGAGCGTTATTAGCGTGTATTCTTCTTGCGTTTTCATTTTTTCTTTCGCGGTGTCTCGTTCGACAGTTCGCTTTGATGTGTGCGTACTTGGTTTTCTTCGCGGTTTCCCAGCTTCTGACTCCGTTCGCAGCGGCTGCGTGCCTCTACCCAGCACGCTCCCCTTGGCACAGCTGCCCGCCCTCTTCCCTCTACCCTCTCTCCCCTCTCTCTCCTCTCTCTCCTCTCTCTCCTCTTTCTCGCTGCAGCACTCGCTCTTGCTCCCTCTCTGCAGGGCTGCGGCCGTCGCGCGCAGGCAGTTTAGAACCTGCAGACTTTCGAAACTCTGTTCGAATCGTGTGTCGTGGAGACTCTGGCGACTGTCCCGCCCGAGCCTCGCGTGCTACTTTCCTTTTCTCAAATAAAGCCTTCACCGCTTCGGCGCCGCGCATGCTGCGGACGACCCTGTCTCCCTGTCTTTGTCGCCGCGCGAATCGGATCGCAGATCCGGCGTTCCCCCGCGATAAGTTTCCACTTTTTTCTCCCCGTTTTTCTTCTGCTTATCGCGATTCGCGAGCTTTCGCGTCGCCCTCGCTCTCGCCTTCCTCCGCTTCGCCGCCGCCGTCGCGCCTGCGACGCACGTCGCCCGCCGTCTCTGGGGCTGCTGAATCATCTCTGCGTCGAGACTCGCATTCGCTCTTTTGCGGGAAAACTCTGTTTCTCTCCAGTTCACTCGCAGAAAAGCTTGGCAAAATGTTCACCGACGAGGAAAAGAAAGCCCGCCTGCAGGAAATCTCTGAAAAGGGACAGAAGGACGGCTGGAAGGGCGAAGCTGTTCGAAATGCCTACCTCGAATACTTCCACACCCAAGGCCATCTCATCTACCCTTCTTCCCCTGTCATTCCTCATGGAGATAATACGCTCCTCTTCATCAACGCCGGTACGACCTCATCCAGCCGAACTCCGAGGGCGGAACTGGAAACGACACGCTGGTCACCCCCTCAACACTCGGCGCTACCCCTCCCTCCTGTATCCTAATTATCTAAATACGTATATGTACATATATACATACATATACCTATACATGCATATATTTGATATGTCGGCGGGTCTGTGTGTGCGTATGGGAGGTGCCTTCCTTGATGTATATACACTGACCCACATACGCATTCGTATGCATATGCATGTACCTAAAATTCGTGCCGACCCTTTCTCCATCTTTCTTTTCTCCACATACCGCTACTATTCACGCGTTCTTGTGTTTTTTGGCGCACATGGTACACTTTGCCTTTTCTGTGTCGCAGCATCCTCTCCCTTGTGGCATCTGTGGCTGCTCTTTTTTGTTGTTTTCCGTCGCGCCGCAGGGATGAATCAGTTCAAGCCGATCTTCCTTGGCCAAGTAGATCGCAACTCCCCGCTCAGTGAGTCTCTCATACCTGTCTTCGCAGGCAGCTGTTGAGCCTGCGACGCGTGTCTTTGCCTAGAGACCCGCCAGCTTGCGTCCTCTCTCGAGTCCGGCGACAGTGCCGGGAGTGCAGGTGTTTTTGCGCGTTTCCGAGCGGCCCGCGTGGATCACGCTCAGACCGGACAGTCATGCATTTATGCATGGATATATATATGGCTCTTTCTATATAAATAGTGGCTCTCTCTCTTCCTCTCTCTCTTCCTCTCTCTCTATCTCTCTCTGTATATACATATCTCCCTCAACGCGTGTGTCTGTATATGGTATGTGCCGCTGCGAGACTTTGTGGGCATGCGGCAGGGACGCAGTCTGCGTGTCGGTCGCGGTATGCTCCTTCTCTGCGTGCGTTTCGCCGGGGCTTGGCGTACATCACTGGGTCGATTTTGACGCTGAGATGCGAGAGTTGAGGCCGCAGTGTAAATCGGCATCCGAGTTTCCCCACACTGAACTCTGGCTTCAGGCAAACTGCGCCGCGTGGTAGATACGCAGAAGTGCATCCGCGCCGGCGGCAAGCACAACGACCTGGAAGACGTCGGCAAGGATGTGTATCATCATACTTTCTTTGAGATGCTCGGGAACTGGTCCTTTGGGGACTACTTCAAGCGCGAAGCTATCGCCTGGGCTTGGCAGCTGCTCACTGAGGTCTACAAGATCCCCAAGGACAGGTACGAGCCCTGCTCCCTGTTGCCTGCAAAAGTGTACTGTTCATACGTATTTTTATATGAGGGATGCTTGTATCGATGAGCGGCGCACTTTTTGAGCGCGAAGGTGGCCTGCCTTCCGAACACAGCCGCGGCGGCTCCCGCAGGTGTTCCACAGTGTTTCAAACGCATTTTGCCGCAGAAGGACTGCTGGCGCCCCTGCGGAATACGCTCAGTGGCGTGCATATTGCGTCCGTCTCTCCATCCTCACACGAACGTATATATATATATATGTTTATCTTCTGTGTTTATATGTGTGCGTATATTTGTGGATGAGTGTAGAAGGACTGTGACTTGTCATTGCGCGAGAGGAACCCACAGGAGGCGTCGCGCTGTCGCGTTTTTCAGGCTGTATGCGTCCTACTTCGGCGGCGACCCGCGCCTGCCGTCGTGCCCGTGCGACAACGAAGCCCGCGACATGTGGCTGCAGTATCTCCCCGCGGAGCGCGTCTTGCCCTTCGGCGCCAAGGAGAACTTCTGGGAGATGGCAGACACTGGACCCTGCGGACCGTGCTCGGAGATCCACTACGACCGCATCGGTGAGCGCGAAGCGCCGCGCGGCGTCTGCGGGCGCTTCTCCAGAGAAGAACGCAGGCGAAGCCCGACGTGCAGGAGATCTACTGGCGCTTGGCGCGTGTGATGAGTCTGCAGGATAAATCTGTGCACTGTGGTGTATGCATCTATACACGACGGGGGAGCCAGGTGTCCGCTCGTAGGCCTGCGATGATTCCAGCGTTGGGCGAAAGTGTCTGCCAGTCGTTGGACTGATGGGGTCCTGTGTGCATGTTGCATGGTGCGACACGTGCGCTCCATCGACGCGCCACAGCTCGCTGCGCTCTCTTTTTGTTCTTCCGCATTGGTCGCGTGCGTGTATGCGTGCGTATTTTGATATCTTGTGAGTGCGGGGTTCCGCTTTTCAGGCGGACGCGACGCCGCGAGCTTGGTGAACGCAGATGATCCGTCGGTCTTGGAAATCTGGAACCTCGTGTTCATGCAGTACAACCGCGAGGCGAACGGCAGCTTGACGCCGCTACCCGCCCCCTGCGTCGATACAGGTGAGAGCGCGTCGCCTGGAGGCGTGAGAGACTCCACGGACTCGAAATGCCGCTTCCTGCGTGTGTGAGCCAGGACTCTACGGGTGGGGCGAGGGCTTGCTTCCGTGCATCTGCCTGCGTATCAACAGTCCATATTTACATATTCGCATGCGCATGCATGCGCGTTTTAGTAGGGAGGCAGACTACCCCTACCCCTACGCTGTGCCACTGCAGACGTGCGTGTCCGTGAGTCAGCGGAGGCCTGTGTGTTGGCTGTGTGGCGGGCGCCCCGCCCCGCTGCTGAGGAATCTCGAGTGGAGGTGGATCCCGGCAGATTCCTTTTTTCGCGTTTGACGGTAGGAATGTTCCTCGGCTTTTTTCAATCCCACAAGTTTCTGGTCGTTTTCCTTTTGTGACAGGAATGGGTCTGGAGCGCGTCGTCTCTGTCCTCCAGGACAAGCAGTCGAACTACGACACCGATCTGTTCACTGCTCTTTTCGACAAAATTCTCGAACTGACCCCCGGCCTGCGCCCCTACGAAGGCAAAGTAAGAAGCAGAGCGGAGATCTAGAATCCGGTCTCACAGTGCTTCCCTTCAGGGGCGAGCTTCTTTTTGGCATAAACGTGGCTGCAGCACGCCTGCCGTTGACGTCACAGTGCTTTTTCGCTCCGCATCGTCTGAGTTGGTCTCGTCGTGCGCATCTTTGGACGCCACGCAAATGAGCAGAGCCCCTGTTTTACGCGCGCCTCTTTAGCTTGTCCACTATCGTGGGGACAGATGAGTGTCTGGGGTGCTACAGTTATTACTAATTTCCTTTCTCCAACACCATCTTTAGGACCTTGGTTACTCGGTAGATACTGTGTATCTGATATCCGCGATCCAGAACTGTATAACTGAACTCGAATAAACAAAGACATTGCAGTAGAAACGCACATTGCTTTTCGTTCGGAGGTATGTACAGGCGCAGGCTGCGCCGTGTGCATGCCCGCTTGGCGTTGCTCCTACGCTCTAACCAGAGCTTCACCGCGTATTCACGAATGAAGTTTTTTTGGCGAGGCTTTTCTGCAGATTGGCGACGCGGACGCAGATCACGTCGACATGGCGTACCGCGTCCTAGCGGACCACGCGCGCTGCCTGACTGCCGCCATCGCGGACGGCGCGGAGCCCTCGAACGAAGGCCGCGGCTACGTGCTCAGGCGCATTCTGCGCCGCGCAGTGCGCTACGCGCGTCAAACTCTCGGCATGAAGGGTGAGGCGACACGATTCATGTGGCGTTTCGGAGCTGAGGAGTTTGCGGGGCGGAGTCGTCTCCAGGGGGTGGTGTGGCTGGCATGCGCTTGGAGGCTGTGTGGGCAAGGATGTTGCTTGCAGTAGGCCAGGTGCTCCAGCCAAAAGGGAGAAGGACGACATACAGAATTGAGGATGCAGGTGCGCTTATCTCTTCATGCTTGCGTCCGCAAACGTCCGTCTGAATCCATCCATCTCTATAGATCAGTCTATAAATGTATGCGTATGCTTGCGCGCGCACGTGGGAGGCTGCTTGACCGGTGCATGCTCGCGTGTGTGAGGTGCCCTCACGTTGCTTCATTTTTTAACTTTTTCAGATGGATGTTTCGCCCAGCTCGTCCCTGTTGTTGTGTCCCTGCTCGGCGACACCTTCCCGGAGATGAAGAAGCACGAAGAGAAAGTCATGCGCATCATCAACAAGGAGGAGCAGCAGTTCGCTCGCACTCTCGACAAGGTAGAAACCGTTCGGCTGCTGTCGAAAAAAACGATTGATCGGTAGCTCATTTTTTGCCAAACAAGCGTTTGGCACTGCGCGGCGATGAGAGCGAGGAGGGAGCATAGTCGCGCCTTCCGTTGATGGCCTTCGACTCATTGCGTGCTCGGGCTTCGCTGGAGACTAGGTAGCGGCGTCTCGATGCGACTCAGATGTCTGTGGCAGCCGTTGCCTTACAAGCAGCAACTTACATTTATGTACTCTTCTGACTGCGTTGCATGCGACGGGACGGAATTTTCCGTTTGTGCGTGTGTGCGGCACGGTTCGAAGGGTGTGGAGAGGTTCAAGAAGGTCGCGATCTCCCTCAAGGCCAAGGGCAAGACTGTGTTCTCAGGCAGCGAAGCGTTCACGCTTTACAGCACCTATGGCTTTCCTCTCGATCTCACGCAGCTTATGGCTGAGGAGGTCGGTCTGAAGGTGGACGCCGAGGAATTCGAGCGCAAGTAAGATGCAAACACATACAAATAGTTACACATGTTTGTGGGGGTGTGTCTATGCAAGATATGCGGGTTCATGTCCGCGTCGAGCGTGCTGCGAGTCGCGTCTCGCGCGCTTTCAGCCCAACAGCTGCACGCGTCTTGTGCGAGGAAGGGATTGTCTTGCAGGAAAAAATCCGAGGCCACGCCGGAGCTCCGACACGCATCCGTGTTTCGCTTTTACGTCCAGGTTTGAGGCGCATCGTGTGGCTTCTGAAAACACCTCGTTCAAGCAGGGCGGTGCGGGGGCTGTCTACGCGCTGCCGCCCGACCAGCACCATCACCTTGCCAAGGGTCGCGCAATAGCGCCGACTGACGACAAGGCAAAGTACCAATGGAACGTCAAAGACCAGTCCGTTCTCGCGACGGTAGGGAAACGAAACTCTGAATCTCGCGCGTGAGGGGGTCAGCACGTTGTGTGCGGGGGAGCGTCTGGCTGTCAGGCTTGCTCGGATCCGTAGACACAGAGGAAGGCCGCGCGAACGCCGTTGCTCAATCGTGTGTGTGCATGCCGTTGCTGCAGCAAGACGAGATTGAGGCAGCCCCTATCAAGGCGAAAGTCGCGGCGATCTGGAACGGCAAGAGCTTCGTGGTGAGTTCTTTTTCAAGGCTTTTGTCTGCCGAGAACGCAGCAAGTTCGAGGGCTTCAAGAAACACCCAGCGCCTCAGCAGACCAAGCTGTTTTTCAGTGGCCGCGGTGGGCCCCTTTGGCTGAGACGCGTTTCCAAGATTTTCCTTTGCTGTGTCCTCACGCCGAGTTGTTATTTCTGTGTGCGTCTGCCAGCCAGAGGTCGCGGCCGCGGCCGCGGCGACTACGAGCAACGAGAACTTTGTCGCGGTGATTCTCGATAAGACCTGCTTCTACGCGGAGCAGGGTGGGCAGATTGGAGATGTCGGGCGCCTCGTTGATGCGGACACACAGGCGCAGTTCGAAGTCGTGGATTCGCAGAAGAGCGGAGACTACGTCCTGCACATCGGCACAGTCTCCAAGGGAGTCCTGAAGGTGAGGAGAGAGAATAGAGACGGCAACGGAGAGAGGGCTGGAGAGCGCGCGGCATGTTTAGCGTTTAGTCGACCCGAGAGGCGCAGACGCCGCGTGCAGCTTGCCTAGGTCCGTATCTCGCCTCAGCGCATGCTTCTGCCTCTACGGATGAAATTCCGTTCAGGAGGGCGTTGAGCTGGTCCCGCTGGTGGACTACCTCCGCCGCTTCAAGCTCGCGCAGCACCACACTGGAACGCATCTTCTCAACTTTGCGCTTCGCGAAGTCCTCTGCAAAGCCGGCGCGAACTCGGCGAAGCGCGAGGCCGCGACGAACGGCGCTTGCGCCAACGGATGCGAGGGCGCCGATGACATTCAGCAGAAAGGCTCGCTTGTTGAGGAGAAGCGACTGCGCTTTGACTACGCGGGCGACAAGCCCATGGAGAACGACGACATCCTTGCGGTTGAGAACGTCGTGAAGGAATGCGTAAGACGCAACACACGCACTTTCCCTCGAGGAAAACATATTCATCCTGTCTCAATATATGTATATATAAAAGTTCGCATGCAGCAAGCCCGCTCCTGTGTGACCGAGTCCATGTGCTGGACAGCAAGTGGCATATACGCGGGCGTACATATACCTACACGCATATACACGTATATGTACGTATATATGTATGTCTATATATAGACCGGCGGCGCAGGAAGAGTGGTTTAGTTCAGAGGGGTTGCGCGTCCAGAGAGAGGGTATGTGTTATCCGCGTGTTTGGAGAAGCCTGCACGTTTCCGCCGTGATGCTTGTGATTTTTAGATCGCGAAGGCGCTCCCGGTGCACTACGAGGAAGTGGCGCTGGAGAAGGCCATGAAGATCCCCGGCCTGCGTGCGGTGTTTGGCGAGGTCTACCCCGATCCCGTGCGCGTTGTGTCGGTCGGCGCGGAAATCGCGACTCTCCTAGACCTCGCCCAGAGCGGCAAGACTGAATCGCCCTTTGCCAGCATCGAGCTCTGCGGTGGCACCCACCTGCACAACGCCGCTCAACTCGAGGTGAGAGGCTGGGCAGTGCCTCTTGAAAGTGTTGTTTTACTGCTGTGGGCACCGACGATTCGTGGGCCTCGATATCTGGCGCTGGGCGGCGTGAAAGTGACACTTCGAAGCCTCGGACGGCGAGGAGGCCCTCGAAAAGCAGTTCGCGGATCGGCGGGTTCCGGACCGAGGCTGGGGTGCTCAGCTAGCGTTCACGATTCAAGCGGACTCTGAGACTGTGTCGTGCGTCGGCTCAAAGTTTTCAGCGCCTGCGCTGACCGTTCAAGCGGAAGGCGCGTGAGAGACGCACGTAAACAGAGCGCGCCCTGATTTCTGCGGTCTTTCTGATTGCTTCGACATGGACAGGAAAGCCATCTGCGTGTGCAGACGGCTTTCTGGGGCGGAGGAGGTGATAGTTCGCTCACCTGCTGGCTTTGAGTATTGGCGGCTGTCTACCGCGTGGGTTCCCCTTTTCTATTCACGACCTCCCGCTGGCTGTTTTGCTGCTCTCGTTTCTGTTCTATATTTCCCCAGTTGGGCCTGGACGAGACAGAAAGCGTTGATCTGGGAGGCCACTGCGTCATCGTCTTGGCTCATTTGTTTTCCTTATCAGGAGTTCTGCATCCTCTCTGAGGAGTCCGTCGCAAAGGGCGTCCGCCGCGTGGTCGCCGTCGCTGGGGAGCCAGCGCTCGAGGCGCGGAAGGAACTCGAGGAGCTGCAGGTGAGGTAATCAGTAGAGAAGGGGGACAGACTCACAGGCAAACGGGAAAAGAGACACGCCAGGAGAGGACGAGGTGTGTGAAGGGAGGCTGCGGACCGGAATGCATGCATCGAGTCTGTAAAACAGCGCAGACGAGCCGTGCGGCTGAAGTGTTTCGCGTCACTTGGTGCTCAGGACTTCCTGTTCACCTCAAACTCGAAATTGTAAACATAGTCGTATTCAAAGAGTCCGTACGATCATGCGCACATGAACTCTGCATGCGTGTCTAAAGAGGGCGACAGAAAAAGAAGAGAGTACACAATCGCGCTTCTAAGCCCTGCATGCCGGCAGGGGCCGGAAAGCACCCACGGGGCGTGCGTCCTGAGTCGGAAACGTGCGCCGCGGGGAACCGGGAGATCAGCACATGTTGTGGATTTTTCGTTTCCCTTCTGCAGAAAGCGCTCAGCTCGCTGGCGACCGCGCCCAGAGAACTCGCGGTGCTGGAGAAGGAAGTGCTGCGGGCGCGCAGTCTCCTCGACAGCGCCGGGCCTCTGCCGCTCGTGGGCAAGCGCGCGCTGATCAAGCAGCTGGAGCAGACGCAGAAGTCGCTGGTAAGGGGGGCTGCGACAGCTGGCGGGTTGATATCTAGAAGGACGGAGGCGGGAGACAGAGAAACGAACCGCGCGTCGTTCAGCTTCTTTTTGATCCGCAACCCGTCAGAGGCTCTGCGGCTGTCTTCCTGAGGTGGTACAGGCTCGTTATGCGTGTTCCCTGTCGAATCGTCTTTTTCTGGTTTCCCCATGTGTTGCTGGGGTGCCCGTGCGAGCGTGGTATTTCTGATATGTGGCGACTGTGCACGTCCACGTTCTCTTCAGCTCGAGCTCCAGAAGGCCCGCAGCAAGGAGTTGTTGAAGATTGCGAAGAAGATGGGCGAAGAACTCGGCAAGGAGCACGCCGAGAAGCCTTTCGTCGTCCTCAACATCAGCGAGCTCCACGGTGACGGCAAGGCCCTGGACAACGCCGCGCAGGTGAGCAGCAGACGCAGCGGCAAAGGCGCCGAGTGTGCGCTCGAGGCAGGTTGAGATGCTGATCGTAGTGGTGATGCAGCCGTAGCCATCTTCCGGATTGCGAAGCACTATACTCTCGCATTCGGCTGCCTCTATCCTGTCACGCACGAGTTGTCTATCGCATGTTCAGTCGATAGTCCAAAGTCCCTTTTTACGGTTTGCCCTGGTTCTATTCTTGTGGTTTTCATATTGGAGCGTCGTCGTCCACGCGCCGCGTGTTTCTGTGTCTGTGCATGCTGTAAGAGCTTTCCGAAGTCTCTGAAGCTGAGTGTCTGTACGATGCGGGTCTGGCGGCGGGGCTCGCGGCGCCCTGGACTCCTTTTCCATCCCTCGGCGTGGCCTGCCTTCTCCACTCCGCGTCGCGCGTCCTGTGGAGTTTCCTTGTTTAACAGACGCTGCACCAGGCCGCGCCTGCGCTTCGCTTCCTCCTCGTGACCTCGAACCCAACGACTGGAACGGCCGCGATCGCGTTCGTGCCTGCGGCCGCCGGCGGCAAGCTGGAAGCCGCGCCATGGCTCAACGCCTGCGTGGGCAGCCTCGGAGGCAAGGGAGGCGGCAAGGGCGAGCGCGCGGTCGGCGCCGCCAAGGAGGGCGACGAAGAGAAAGTGAAGGCTGCTGTGGCTGCGGCGATGGCCTTCGCGGAGTCCAACCTTTGAGCGCGTGTGGAAGCGCCGGGGGAGGTCTCGAGGAGAGGCGGCTCGCCGTTTGAAGGAGTGGAGAAGGAGCGAGGCGCCGGTAGAGGCTTCGCAGGAGCGTGTGCGCGTGAAGGACAGGCAATTTGTTTTGAGACTGTTTTTGTCTAATTTCGCGTTCCAGGAACGGAGGCACCGCTCAGCAAATTTTTCAGAGCAACAGACGTCGCCCTTCCGGCGTGTTTGCCTTCATTTTTGCAGCACACGCACAGAGCGAACACAGAAAACGCAGTCAGGGGTGAAGGCGGCAGCTATTTCTTTGATTTCAGCGTGGAGCACTGTCATTTGCACTATCTGAGAGAAAATGCGGAGACAAGCATGCAGGCGAGCAGCACTTGGGTCCTCGACACTGCGACCTAGTCAGTCCGATCAGACGGCGCGTAGGACACTTTTCCTTGCGGCGACGGTTACGCATATTCGAGTTTCAGACTGGGAGCAGCGCCACTCTGCCGATGACTCTGACTGCTGTCGCTGATTCTTTTCGAGGTGGGGTCTCGGCTTGAATTCTCGTTTACGTATGATCCGCGGCAAGTTTGTGGTGTGCAGTTCGTTTCTGTATCAAAGCCCGCTCTCTCCTCACGTGCCTGATAGAGAGAAGCTGTTCAACACGCGCAACAGCAAAAAAATACACTAGTCACGAAACAGCGCCTGATTGCAGATGCTCTCCCGCAGAGGGTCATTGCTTCCAATGTATTGCGCTCCTCAGTTCTATATGCCGAAGCCCCCATTCTCCTCTCGGTGTTCAGGAAATACCGTGCTGCCTCGTCGTGTGAGAAGTGCGGGTAGGGGTCGGGTAAAGGCCGCTGCCTCGACGAAATCCAGGCTCCTGTGCGCAGTGCCGGCAAACAAGTGGAGGAAGTGGTGGCGTGGGTGCTGTTTCTAATAGACAGTGTGGCAGTGTGATTCAGTCGAATTCCTGTCGCTGTTGATATGCGGTGGATACGGAGCCGCACGAAGATACCAGAACGCCAGGAGCGTCACCGAGAGCGACCTCGGCGTCTTGCACGAGGCACGGGGATTGCAAAGCGATTCGCGTTACAATGAGATGAACCAGAAAAGTGTGCTGCAGCAAGCAGGCGAACGAGGACTGGTGGACTCATCGTGTCTCCCCTAGATACACGCTTGCCGGGGCGGCAAGGGTTCCTCGTGTAAACCGGCAGAGAGACACCGTGCTCCCAGCTTTGTGACTTCAGTAGACTTTTGCGGATGCTTTCCGGCGAAGACGATCCGACCAAGAGAGAAGGCCAGAGAGCAGGAGCTCATCTGATCTTTCTTCTTTTTTAGTGTGGTTATTGCGCGATAGCAAGTGCTGGTTTGTGTTGCATTGTACCCGTGCGCGGCAGTGCATCTGCGGACAGAAATGCACTCACGCGTGGCGCTGCCAGCACGTTTCATTTATGCCCGTTGAACAAGGCTTTTGATGCCTCGTTTCTGTGAACTCTGTTTTTCTTTCACAGGCGAGAATCGCGGAAACCGCAGTCTTCGGATTTACGCTTCAGGGCCTACGGCATCGTGCCTCGTCCCCACTCGAGGTATCACGGCCTCGCTTCCTCCTTTTCCGCATCTGCCTCCTGGTCTCTTGCCTGTGTTAGACAGGACCTCTCTTCCGCGATTTCTCATGCAGTGCCTCCTTCAGCAGGCCCTGGGACGGCGCATGGTGCCGTGCCTTTCCTCACATCCTCAGTGTTGGATCATTCGCACTGGGAAGCAACGAGTGAAATGGTGAAGTCCATCTTTCGTCTTCCTGTGCATCTTGCTTAGGCGTTCATGGGAGCCGTGAAATGCCCGCCGAGGATGTCTAGAGTGAGAAGGAGATCTGCCGTTTGCAGTTCAACTCTGCCAAGATTTCGTTTTCTTCGCCCCCCAGGGTTTGCCCTCTGCTTCGGCGTTGCTCCAAGAAGTCTCGCCGTCGGGATCTAAGACAGGCCACCTACCCGTGTCTCCCGCCGTGGGGACGTTGTCGATTTCAGTTTTTTTTTCCCTCTGCGCGAGTTTTGGGGCCGGTTTCTCTTGGTGTTATGCTATTGTGCACGAGGGACGCAAAGAGACATCTTCTTGCTGCACGAATTCGCCCGACGCCGATTTTGCGACGGGTCGAACAGCAAGGTCGGCCCTGGTGTATGTACAGTGCATGCCCGCGCCCGACTTGCGTGCTCCGTCTTTTTCGTGCTCTCTCTCTTTTCTCATTTCCTTGTTTTCGCAAGTTGTTCCGGGTGAAGAGCCACTGGTCATCCTGCGTGGACCAGAAAGGCAACTTTGGTGGCTCTTTTGATCTCCAAGCAATCCGGGAGAATCGCGGTCCTCCCTTCTCGCGCGGTGCTCTCCTCATCGCATACCTCCTCTTCGGTTGCTGCGGGCGTCAAAGGTGCTCTACCTTGGTTCGCTGGTTTCTCGCTCCAGTGTTGTTTTCAGTTTGTTTTCCACGCGGCGCGTCCGCCTTCTGGCTCTGCGTCTACCGCTGAACGCTTCTTTTCGCCCGTGAAGATGGCTGCTGCATCTGCTTCACGACGCGGGGTAGGCGCGAGAATCGACGTGCAGCTCAAAAGTAGCGAATTTGCGCGGAGAAAGACTCAGAGAGAAAGGGACCCGCAAAGATGGTGGGAAGTCGGGGATCTGGTTGTAGTCGCGCTTTATCGGCAGCATCTGTGCAGCAGCGGAGTCTTCCTGCACTCCCAGGGTGAAGCGCAGACACCGTGACATAGAGGCGAACCAGGGGCGAATCTCGATGCGCGACACCACAGAAGAACAGACAGGGAGGCACGTGGTTCAGCCTATTCAAGGAAGAAACGAACGCACGAGGGAAGGAGGGAAACAACGCGTTTGTGCTGCCGGAGACGCCGCAGCGTCTCCGCATGGAAACAGAGAGCAGGGAGGGACGCACAGATAGACAGAAGATAATGCAAAGAAGGCGGGCGAGAGAGGGGCGAAATGTGATTCACCTGTCCACCCGTCAGCGATCCCTCCGCCTCCCCCCCCCCCCCCCCCCACCTGCGTGCCTTGGGACCGTTCGTGCGTGTCCAACGTTTTTGTTTGCGTACGAAGCGCGCGGCCGCTCAGGCTCGTGTCCGTGCTCTGAATGATTCGTTATTGATTCATGCGCATCGTCAAACGGATGCAAGGAAGCGATGTCGGGCCTGTTTTCGCCCTCCCTCATGCTCAGGGCATCGGACAGCGGCAGAGAGTCTCGCAGTCAGATATTGCGACTCGATTCTCCTCTTTCCTTCGCCGTCGCCTCTACCGAGATGCTGAGAGACGGGCAGCGGCGGTTGGGCCCCGCTGTTTCCCTCAGTTGCTCGTTTTTCCGCGCATCGTCTCTCCACTCACGGTGTTTGCTTCGATTCGCCAGCGACGCGACCTGCTGGCCTCCTCCGTCCTTGGCTGGGTCCCTCTACATCGATCGACTCCATCTGTGGTGCTACTCTGCCGCGTGTGTTGTCCTTAGCTGTCCTCTCTCCTCGCGCCGGAGAGCCGTCCGCGCCTCTCGAGATTCTTCTTGCCTGCGCAGCAGACGCGCGCGCGCGCAGTGCTGCGGACAGTCTCTGCGAAGGCTCCGCTTTCTCTTTCTTCGCTCCCGATCTCCGCCCCGCGCGCCGCAGACGTCGCCTTCCGCGGGCCTCTCACGTTCGCCGCTCGTGAGCCATGGAGGCCGGCAGGCGCTCGCGCGTTCTGTAAGCGACCTCAGGGCTGTTGGAAGAACAGACCGGCGAAAATAGTGAAGCAATAGCTACACTGGAGGTGGAGAAGCAAGGGAACGAATGAGGCTGAGAGCTTTGGTAGCAAAAGGGGCAGGGAATGCGCAGTGCCTTCGATCGGTGATCGGGAGGGGCTTGACGGCCGGAGTTGCAGGAGGGGCGAGAGGTGGCGGGATTCTGTCTGGATTCGTCCAGCGAAGATGGCCTGACCTGCGTGGTGCTTTGCCGCGCACTTTTCTGCAGCCTTCTTATACAGATGAAATGCCAACAGCCAACCATGCTTTTTTTTTTGCAGCTTCGCAGGCTGTGGAGAAGATGATCTCTGTGCCGTCGATGGGTGACTCGATCACAGAGGGAACTCTGAACACGTGGAAGCGCCGTAAGTCCACGCGACTTCCCTTCGCCCGCTTTGCGTTTGAAAACGAAAAGGAGACACGCGCTGCCCTCGACATCTGCGATTCCCTCTTCTGCTCCGCTTACTCGTGGGCCCTATGTATCTATATCTATATATCTATATCTATATCTATCTATATATTTGTACGTGTGCTTCTGCGGCTCATGCATGTATTCATGTATATATATGTGTATTTACATACACATATACTTATATGTGCCTCATGCATATATATATATATATATATATATATGTATGGGATGTCAGTCACGCGTGCATGGATGCATGCGCGGGGACGTGCACGTTGTCTTTCTTTGTGATCTCTCTCGCTCTTTCTCTGTATCTCATTGTCTTTTTATCTGCATGCATATATGTATCTATATCCACCCGCGATGCTATTTTTCCCTCTTTGTTCAGAGCCAGGAGACTACGTGCGCGAAGGCGACCTGGTTGCGGTCATCGACACCGACAAAGTCTCTGTGGACATCAACGCGCCTGAGTCTGGCCGTCTGCTCAAGTTCGAGGTTCAGGAAGGCGACACAGTTGAAGTTGGAAAGCCGCTCTATGTGATTGACCCGAGTGCGTCGCGCGTTTTCTTTTTTCGTTGTCTTTCCTTTGATCAGGGCGCGCCTGCGCGTCTGCGCATCGATACCGCGACTCCAGTCCCATGCACTTCTCCATTTTCCCTCATATATGTATATATTTATCCATCTGTATCTGGGAGGGTATCTCACCGTTTCGTCTCCCGGGTGCTGCGACTTGAACGCGTGGTGGTCAGTGCGGCGCGTGATTCCTTCAGCACTGGATTTTTTGTGGGCGTTTGCGCGGCCTGCGCATGTCTTCTGTGAGCGCGCTGCCTCCTTCCCTTGAGTGAGTGGGGACGCGTCGACTCTGCAACGCGCCGCGCCGAATCCTCACAGCATGCGGTGTGTCTCTCTCTTTCCCTCGCTTTCCTGCAGCTGCGGTCGCGGACACGCCGGCGGAGCCTGCGGCTGAGCCTGCGAAGCCCGTCGAGGAGAAAGCCGCACCCGCTCTCTCCGCGGTTCCTCCTCCCGCTCTTGCGAAGGTCCCGACTCCCCCCCCACCGAGCGAGGCGAAACCTATGCCCGCGAAACCTGCGCCGCCGAAGTCTGCGCCCGCGAAGGACGCGAAGAAGGCGCCGAATGCGGGTGGCCTGGATGAGCGACGCGTAAGTCCGCAGGCTGACGACGCCCTGCCTGTCTGGCGACTGGCTGACAGGGGACTTAGGTAGAGAAAAGAAAGCGAAGGCAGCGAGACGCACGCAGCAGGATACTGAAGGAGAGCAGAGGAGAAACAAGGACCCCCGCTGTTTTCGTGTCAGACGCGGCTCCTCCCTTGCACGCTGAGGTTTTTCTCTGCTGTGTCTGTTTAGGTGCCGATGAGTCGCATGCGTCTGCGTATCGCGGAGCGCCTGAAGGGCGCACAAAACACCGCTGCCATGCTCACGACCTTCAACGAGGTAAACGCCGTTTTTCCGCTCTGTGTCTCGATACTGTATCCATATATATGTTATATATGTGGTCTTGTGAATGCCTGTATGTGTGTGGAAACGTGTTTGCGCGGATAGAGATACTGATGCATCAAACGTGATACATATTCAGATGTGTATAGGGGCGGGGGGAGTGCTCAGGGGTGCGCGTTGAGGGCAACACCGTAGACGAAGCGAATTACTCTACATACACAAATGTACACATACAGGAATATGTATTGAAAAACGACCATGTTGTCGTGTGTGGAAGTACTCATAATGTATATTTAGGCGTGCATGGCTGCGTCGGTGGATGGATAATTTTTTTGAGAAGTTTGATAGGAGGCGCGTACTGTTTTCCGCTGGGTGTGCAGTGCGACATGGGCAACCTCATGGCGATGAGAAGCGAGATGAATGCGGCCTTCCAGGAGCGCCACGGCGTCAAGATGGGTAGGCTGTCTCCTCTTTGTATACTTGACTCCACATTGTTCGCTGCACTGCATATATACATATATATATCTGTGGATCTTCAACCGTTTTTTGCAACGAAGTGGCGCCGCTTTTGTGCGTATCGTCGGGGCTATTGAGCTCTCTTCTCCCTTATACATGAACGCATGCACTGGCGTCCGAGAGGTCCTCTGTTGATTTGCTGGGTTTACCATTTGCAGCATCAGTCACCCACATTTTTCTAGGTTCAGTTTTGCAACGCATTCGGCTTCACGCTTCTGCGTAGCTCGCTGTTTCCCTCTGCCGCCGGTTCCGCTTGAGCAGACTGTCTGTGGACTTTCTCATTGTTTTCTTCTTTTGAGAGAAACGCTTACGTGGAAGCAAGACCCGATGTACCGATCGCGTTCTGAGCTGGTTTGGCAACTTGCGGGCGAGCTGTATGCCCAGTTAGCTTTGAGCTTTCCCTTTTTCTCAGGCTTCGTTTCGGCCTTCATGCTCGCGAGCGCCATGGCGATGAAGAAGGTCCCTGAAGTCAATGCATGTGAGCCTTCTGTAGACGTGTAGCGGCGCTTTCATATATATATATATATAAATTTATGCGTTTGCAGATCTGTTTCCATCCTTAGCGGTGCGACTGGCGCTCAGAGGAGGAAGCCTCGAAGATCTGCAGCTCCGACAGAGGCTCTCATGGCGGGGGGGGGTGGGGGGGGGGGGAGGGGGAGGAAAGCTCGCGGATCTATTCGGCGTCATCGACCCCGTGTCCGCAGATATGTAGTAAGTGACCAGATGCATAGGGAGTTGTATTTGTTTCTGTCCCTTGTGAAAACGTGGGCGTTTTCCGCCTGCGGGCCTGCGCACGCAGTCATTGAGGGCACGGATATTGTGTACAAGGGTCACATCGACATCAGCGTCGCAGTGGCGACCCCCACCGGCCTCATGGTTCCAGTCGTGCGCAAGTGTGAGAAGAAGAGTTGGGCCGACCTCGAGAAGGTACGTGGACGGTGCACGTGGATCTGGCTGTGTCGAACCGAGCGCACCGCTGTCCATATAAATATATATATGTATGTAGCTGTATCTGTGTATGTGTGTAGGTATATAGGCTTGTGTGTATATATGGGCATCTGAGGAAGCGCAGGCTTTCGCTGACGTGCGTGACGATTTTCCAGTCTCGCATTTCAGGAGCGGACAGCGTGGCCTACCTCCTCCCACGTCGCCTCGTGCCCACGACCGCTCCCTGCGTGCGCCGATTTTTCTCGGAGTGTCGGTTTTCTTTTCGCAGGAGCTCGCAGCGCTGGCTGTGAAGGCCCGCAACAACCAGATTGCGCTCGAAGACATGGCTGGCGGCACCTTCACCATCTCCAACGGTGAGAGGGAGAGAACAAAAACGTCTCGTACGTGTATATATTTGTATGTGCAGATTTTTATCTGCATATGTCGTGAATCTGGCATTTTGTGCGGCGGGATCTCTTGTCATGCAATCAGACTGTTTGAAAGCATTTTTCGTACTTCGCCTTCCGTCGTTTGCATGTGGTGCGCTGCGGTTGCCAGCAGCAGGATCAGGCGGAGCCCGACGACAGCGTCTCTCGTACTTCTCGGTGTTTTTTGCTTTTCGTACGGTTTGCATTTTGGGCACTTGCTTTCTCCGCAGTCGAGAGACCTAGTTCGGTTGTTCAATTGCATGCGGTCTCCGCAGGTGGGGTCTACGGGAGCATGATGGGCACTCCGATTTTGAACCCGCCTCAAGCTTCGATTCTCGGTGAGTTTTTTTCACAAGGCGCTCTAGGCAACATCTGCTGTGAGTAAATGTAGAGACCGAGCGGGCAGAAGGTTTTGCTGCTTCGCGTGCCGCCGTGGAACTCGAGGCAGCCGAGGCAGAGGGACAGAGGGCAAGCTTCAGCTGCAGAAACGTGCATCCGCTGCGGACTGTTGCTCTAGCGACCCGCGTCGATCGCCTGTGGTAGTGCATATCCTCATGAGGTGCGGTGGGATGAAAGAGTTTCGGTTTCTTGTTCGTTTTTTCGCAGGCATGCATGGCATCACAAAGCGTGCGGTTGTGAAGAACGACCAGGTCGTCATTCGCCCGATGATGTAAGCTCGCTAGGAACATGCTCTCACCGGCACACGTATCTCCACTCGTCAGGCTCTGCGGGTCTTCGTTCTTCTGCGAGCCGCGGGAATCCAGAACGAGCGACTGGATTTCTCGAAAGGGGCTGCTCCCGTCTTTTTTCCTGGTTTCCTGGGCGAGTAGTGGTGGTCGTAGAAAGGGAGTAGGGGGCGGGCACATACATGAGCTCTGCCTCCGACTGCGCAGGTTGATGTATATGCCTGTTCTAGCAGTATGCGTAGATATCTATTTCTGGACTCAGCGCGATGCCAGGGCTTGTGCGGTGGTTTTCTGGTTTTGAGCACGCTAGCAGGGCCGTGCTGCGCCGCCTGGGCGCGGGAGATGACTCGCGTTCTGCATATTTTTAGAGGGCGAAGCAAGGCAGTGACTCGTTGATGGCACTGTGGCAACGTGGGAGCAGTCGCAGTGAGAGAGGGAGGGTCAGTGAGTGTATTTCGATGCTTTTTCTGTTCTCTTTATGCAGGTACCTCGCGCTGACATACGACCATCGCCTGATTGACGGCAGGGAGGCTGTGACATTCCTGCGTCACGTGCGTGATTACATCGAGGATCCGCGCTTGATGCTGCTTGACCTCTAAGCGGCGCGCGGGCTGTGGCTCGGCTCTAGGAGGGCGTGTTTTTCTGTTGTTTACCTGTCGATTCCGCGGACGGGGTGGCGGAGGCGAAGAGTGCAGCTACAGCATCGACAGGCGCGACGAAAGGCTCTCGGGAGTCTGCATGAGAAGGCGAATTCTTACCGAGACGAGAGCGAGGACGCTGGAGGGTGGAGCGACGCAAACGCTTCAGCTTAGTCAGGGCATGCCTGAGTCGAGACCATGATAGGCAGTTGCACTCGGATTAGCGGGCAAAGGAAGGGCGGAATGAAAAACACAGGAAATTTGAACTGCGGCCGTCCACATCAAACACACATGCCGCAGGAACCTTCTGTGCGTGCTGGGACGTGGAGGTCACGCGGCGTGACTGGAGAGTGCACACCGCCTTCATGGGAAGGGGATGAGACGGAATTTTGCGGCACAAGCTTTCGTTGTGGTTTACGTGTGCCTGCTATGTTGACGCCGATGGATACGTATTTTTGTCACGGCAGATGACCTGCGGAGCTTTTGGATAATATGCGCGCCAGATCCAATTTGCTGCAGTTTCACGTTCGATGCGAAAACTTCCCGGCAAATTTTTCAAGCAATACGAGCATGCGCAAGCGAATATTTGCCTATACGCGACACACACGCGCATCTGCATACTATGGCTATCTCTACATTCCTATGTCTGCAATCAGGAATGCAACTGTATGCGTTCCCGTAGATGTATGGTGATGCCCAGCCTTTTTCATACGCACACTCTGCGATGCGGTCTCGCGGCTTTTTCCCTGGCAGCGCCTCAGTTCTCCCCGTTCACTTCATTGCAGAGAATTCGTTATGTGCGGTTTCGAGGCTGTTGCTTGTGCATCGCAAGCGCGGAGTGTCTGCGTCCCCACGGACTTAGCAAGACTTCACAGAGCTATCTTCCGCTCCTGTGTAACCTACGGCTGTCTAGACGCAGACTATGGATAACGTTATCGTTATGTGAGCGGCTGAGTATCAATATTGCGTTCCGAACAAACTCCAAAGCCTGTTGCTAACAATTGACAAACTCTGAGTAGTTGGGGTGCACCTCCCATTCGCGGCGGGTACTAGACAAATGTGCAGATCTGAGCATCTGCGACGCTGTAGCACCAGCTGTCGCGCGCTGCTTGCGTTTACAGCTTGGCTGTATTTGGGTCCTCAAGAGAAGAATACAGAGGAGAGGTCAACACCGGTTGGCACGCCAGTGCAGACACAGAGATTATGCACCGCTCGGTGCGATCTCCAATATTAGCAGGTCGCCCGTGAAGCAGCGTGCCTACGCAGGCACCACCGGCGATCCCCACACAAAGATGCGAGATAGAGACAGAAGGATTGCTGAGAGAGATTGCACAACCTCCACCGGACACCGGTCCGCTTGAGCTCTATTGACGCCTCCATTTTTGGAACTTACTGTCAAGTCACCCTCGCAGTCCAGCTCGACTACGAAGTTCCTCTCATGCATGTCTCCGTCCTAAAGCGGCTGAAAGGTTCCATTGCCTTGCTTCGTTTCAGATCACAAATTTCGCCACAGTTGGGGCGGGAAACGAAGGCTTAGCGAGCACAGCCATACAAATATCGTTAACTTTTGGGGTTCGACAGCAGCACCGTCTAGAGCCTACACTAGAGCCTGACGCGCTTCCGTCGTAGCAGCTGCCGCACTGATCCCCCAGTTGACAACTACAACTAAATACCAAGTATCGAAACGGTACGGTCAATAAGGGACGTTTTCGGAATATAAAGGGAAAGTCTTACAGCTTCGTTTTCTGTTTTTGCGGAATTCGTTCGCATCTCGACACGGAGACGTCGGGCGGATGGTGTAGTGGTATCACGCCTGATTTGCATTCAGGAGGTCCCGGGATCGATCCCCGGTCCGTCCAACTTTCCATATGTTTGTGTTTCGCCTTTGACTCTTTTTAGTAGTGATAACCTGCTTTTCTACGAGTGAAGTCTTCTGAAAATGCGGAGTGAGGCCAGTGACCTGATATGCCGTCGGATGAGTGCCGAGGCCTCGGTCTACCGCTCTGATGTTCCCCCGTCGCTCTACGACGTCCACCCTCGAGTCTGCCGGCGCGCGATTGACGGGGCTTGCGGACATGGCTGCACCGGAGAGAAACTGCACAATTCTGACCATTTTCTGACGGCAGCTTTTGCGGAGAAGAGGCTGCCTGGGGGGCCAAGGCACCTTTTCCTATGTGTTGAAAAGCGAACCAGCGGGTTTCGCCGCCAGCCCCATGCGAGCGCTTACGAAGGCACTGTCACACTAAAGAAGAGACCCATTTTTTCGTCTTCTACGAAGTGAATTCGTGATACGCTTCCTATGAGTGCCCTTCCTTACGCACGTACTCGCAGAATTCTACCTCTGCCACCTAAGTGTGGTTGTAAGCATGGTGCAGCGCGATATACACCAGTACAAAATCTATAGGATGAACCCGAGGGATATTGTCCTCCATTTTATTTATACACTATGAGTATTACTGGCTCTATAAGATTTACTGAAGAAACGAAAGAAATTAAAATAATTTTGATCCTTCCTGAAGGTTTTGCTCTGTTCTTCTCCTTCGCTTATTCTTGGCATTGTCTCTCGCCCACGGAGAACACCTCGGAAAGTAGGCCACATTCGAAGCGGGGCAAATACGCCGAAGGCTGCTGGATCCGTTGCTGGAGCTGATATTCGGTGTGCGACGGTGTTTCAGGCGAACTCCGTTGTTCTGTTTGTGTCGATGAAGTGCACACTTCTTTTCATTTTCGTTTGCTGTCTAGCATTCGGTTCTCGTCTCGATCTTCCTAGTGCCGCACACTACTGGGCACTGCTCGTGCGCAGTCCTTTACGGCCCCTAGCACGGTTCCTTGTGCCTTTTTCGAGTTTCTCTCACGATTTGGCTACCAAAGGAGAACAATCACATGTCTAACACAGAGAGACAGGGCTGATAGCTCTGATTACGATATTGCTATTGCTCGCTACGCAGGATGGTAACTCGCTACGCAGGATGGTAAATCACTGCGCAGTTTGTCTCAAGCAGGTGCCAACGTTCATAATACAAGATTAAAGAAGAAATATGGCTCGGTAGCAGCAAAGATCACCTTTTGTCGCACATACGCACCGCTCATTTTTGCTTTCGTTTCCGTCCGTGCTGCCCCTTCGCCGGAACGAGTTCTGAGTAGCGACGTGTCTCCATCTGCTCCTCTTACGAAGAGGAGAGCAGAGCGGTTCAAGAAATGCAGAGATAGTTGTTTTTCTCGAGCTTACCAGGTGAGAGATATCAGGCCGCAACGTATCGAGTTCTAAACAGAGAAATAGAGGCGGACGGCGCACGAGCAGTGCCCAGTAGTGTGCGGCACTAGGAAGATCGAGACGAGAACCGAGTGCTAGACAGCAAACGAAAATGAAGAGAAAAGTGCACTTCATCGACACAAACGGAACAACGTAGTTTGACGCAGTTGAGCCTTGGACAAAACAGAAGACAGAAATGCAGTCGGTAGCGCGCTGGAACCGACGACACACCGACACTGCAGATGCAAGAGACGGCTCGAAGCGCTCTGTAAAAACGCTCAACTCCCTGCCTGCATAACGGATAATTTAGTCGCGTAGCGACAAGACCCATGTTCCCCATGTGATACTACACGCAGGAAACTCCGTGTGTCGCGCGAGCGTCTATCGTTGAAAGTAAAAAACAACACCCTGGAGGTGGCGATGCCGAAAGTGTGACCCATGCAGTGAGAAGCGTGCCCCGCCGACGTAGCCTCTCTGATACATTGTTGCATTTTCTTTGTTCTCCTTCATGTTTGAATCAACGGCTCTTCACCAAGGGCCTGCGGACGATCTGCTGCCTCGCACAAAGCGAGGGTTTTCCCTCTGATCATTTACGCCTCCCCCCGTCGGCTTTTCTACGTGCTAAGCGTCGAGCCAGCCAAACCAAGAATCTTCTCATCTTGGTGGAGTCGGGAGACCTTCCAGGTTTTCTTTCTCTCTTTCTTCTCGTCCTTCCTGCTCTCCGCATCCCTACAAGATCAAGAATCCATATGTGACATGCTCAGCCGGAGCGAGTGCGCCGCCAGACGCTTGGCACTCGATGAGAATGTTAGTAGCCGACTCAGCTAACAAGGACGTCCCGCATTTCTGCGCATCTCTGGGCAGACGATTTGCAATCCAAGAAGAGCGCATCTACGTCTTCGATGTGTTTTCTTTCGACAACTTCGTAGCCCTCGACCTCTGCGAGAATTCGCGCGGGCTCGAGGAGCTGCAGTGCGTAACGCAGAGACGTGTGGCTGCCCACTTCGCCGAGGAGCTCCAGAGCTTCATTCGACAGGCGAATGTTTTCCACCTGCGAGCGAATCTTCAGCACTTGGATCACCTGCTCATATCAAACCGACCAGGCACGGACGAGTGACAGCTGCGTGAAGAACCGGCAAGGGACAACTGGAGACAGAGAAGCCAGACAAAAGAGAACGCTGTGCAGCCTGCCGTACTATGTAGAAGTGTTGCAGGCTTGCGCCACGGACTGAGGACGAACGCAGCTCCGCCTCGTAATAGCAGATATTTCCCAACGTCGAACAAGCACGTGGCTTTCATCGTTGAAAGTGCCAGACGCCCTTACCTCCGCAATCGTGTAGGGGACGGTTTTCACAATCAGCAGGCGGTCTAAGAGATCGACTGGCATGCCGTGGGGCTCGATCGCCTCCGTGCCACGCACAGTGCACACCTGCATCAGGCAAGCATCGAAAGACGCGAGGTAGAATTGCCGCCGACACAGCCGTTCAGTCAGCGCAGATAAGATATCAACGTAAGCACGCATCCTCTAAGCAGGCAGAAAACGAAGAAAGTGGAGAATCAGGCGCCGACGGCAGTGTCTGGCAGTCGACGCTGCCTGAACGGAAAACTGCTCACTCCTCTGTTGGTGGCGAAGATGATGATCGGGCTCAGGGGAGACTCGAGGATGCGGTTCAGGAACGTGAAACACTCAATATCCAGCATGTGGACCTGAGGCAAAGAAACAGAAAACACAAACAACAGGAAAAACTGGATTGCCCACCCGGAAGAAGTTCCTCGTGCACGGAAAACTTCCCGAAAGGAAACCACGATAGCGAGACCGACACCCTGCTCTTTCACCTGGCGGACGCGCGCGACGACTAGCGCCATATACATGCGCAGGCGATACTACGTATTGGCAAATCAGCAACGACTACACTAAAACATAAAACGTTGCGTTCTGGAACATGAATATATATATTTATATACATATGTATGAGAAGGACAATATGGCTGAGATCAAGCACGTCCAGGAGAAAGCTCTTCGGACGTGCTATTGGCGCTGCTTTGGCAAAGAGCCTGGTCATACCTCATCCAGGAAGAGGACTCCTGGAAGGAGCTCTGCGATTCCTTGGTCGATATACTTGTTTACTGTTTTGTTGATCTCGCTCCGGAGCTTCTCGGTGATTTCTGTCTTTCGCGGCTTCAGGAACTGCCCCATAACGGAGATGATGTCGGTCCCACCCTGAGGAAACAGACGAGAGAAACAGAGCGCGATTCGAATTAAACGATTCGGGAAGCGAGGATCTTCACCTTTCTCGGTGAGAATCACGCGGCGCTTCCCCCGAAAAAGGGTTCGCTTCACCTCCTCTCACTCAAACGTAGCGACCCGAACACAGCCGACGACGGGGCTCGAACCCGCGACCACGAGGTTAAGAGCCTCGCGCTCTACCGACTGAGCTACATCGGCAAGACCCTATTTGACAAACTCTCCCGAGGTGTGGTCCGGAGTATCTGCCCCCTCGACACGCAACACAGCCTGCTTCCACACCCCGGAAAAAGCGGGTTAGACGCGTATCCTCAAGCCGCGCCTGTCGCGCCACGTCGCCTGTACGCGAACCTGCCTCTAGGGCAGCCCTTACTACGGGGTCCCCAGTTGCGGTGTGGGGGGGGAAACGGCATGAAGAGCGCCTTCAGTATTCTCTCTGATCTCTCATACCGTGCCGCCGCACAGCTCACGGCCGGGTTGCTCGCCAGGCGAACGGTGTGGGCAACTCCATAGCAAATGCAGTTTGGCCGTTGTCTTTCTTTACAATGAACAACGAGCTGCCCACAACTTTTAAGTCCCGCGCACAAACCCGTTTCTTTTCTCGCGGTTGACTTCGGAGATATCCCGCGTGCTTGGGGGTTCTTCTATTTGTTCCACGCCCATCGTACCTGAGGCTTGGCGTTGGCGATGTCGAGATCGTGCAGCGTGACGACCTGGACGACTTCTTTCCTCTTGTGGACCTCGCCCTTAGGAACCGGCACGTACTCTTCCACTTCGAGATCAAATTCAGTCGAGTAGGCGTCGCTCCGTCCCACGCGTTTCACTGCGCCTGGAGCCATGAAAAACGCAACAAGGACGGAGACAGCCTGACGCGCGAGACACCCCCCAGTGCAGCTTGTCAGTACAGGGCTGACAGAGGCTCCTCCTTTTTAAACATGTTCACCGAGAATGCATGCGTGACGCGATAAATAGAAACTGGCCCTTCTAAGGTTGCGTCCAGCAGGCAGAGGGTGCGTTGGGTCGGCTGCCCTGGGCACGTGCCAGCGCGTTGTCTCAATTAGCCTTGAATCCGTGTCGCATGCCGTCACCCCCAAGAGACACTCATCAATATTTTTTTTCGCTGATGCCACCGCAACCAGCGAAGCTCGAAAAATCGAAACGAAAACCTCAGTGCACGAACACGCGCCTGAGGAGTGCCTGCCTGGCTGCTGACCCTGTGGCTGCAGGCGCAGGTCTAAACATGCATACATTCCAGCTGGGAACCTTGCAAAGCCGCATTGAGCCCCTACGACCTGGAATCCCAAGCGACACCGCGCTCCATACAGCAGGCAGGGGTGTTTTTGAATATGTTTACCTGTATTTGCCTCGATGTAAATGACGTCTCCCAGCTTGACTTTCTCCTTCTGAATAGCGTCGTGAATCTGGGGCGCCAGACGGAGGGTCTTTGTCCCCCGCACGGTCTTCAAGGTCATGATCACCGCGCTCAAGCACTTAGCTGATATAAAAAACAAATACTTACACAAGATGTCGCGCGGAATGAGGTATCAGTCGATGCTTGAGAAACATATGATCGCTGGGATGGAAATGCAGTGACGAACGCGCTGCGGACAGTCTCGAGGGAAGAGTTTTTTCGCTACATATCGATTGTCAGGCGTCCAGACAAACTGAGCGAGAGAGCCAGGGGAAATCCCGCGCGTTCAGAAGTCTTTCCGCGCGGGTGGCGGCTACGACCCACTAAGTGGGTTTGATGAAAACATGCTAAAAAGAAGTGAGTGCCCACTTCCTCTCGAAGAAAGTCAGGCGCAGCCTCAAATGCTCAGAGGCGTGCATCGCGGCGCCTGACCACCTTACCGAATCCTCCATGGGGATTTTCAGTCTCTTCTGCCGCGATTTCGAGGACTTCTCCCTCGTACACCTCCTTCACCTCGTGGATTCTGCATGCATCAATTAGCACCGGGGGACAAAACGCCGGGTCATGACGCACAGCACGAATACCGGCGGACGCTGCGAGCCCACGAATGTCACGTTGCGTGGACTGAGCGCGCATGTCCGGACCCCACGAGTCTTTGGAAAGTTCCCGCCGTGAGCGACCCATCTCCGCGACCTCAGCGGAGCAGCATGTCCGCTTCAATGTACTTCTTCACACGATTTGAGAAGCCCGTTTTCTAACGGGGCGGGGATCGCACCTGAGGGCGATGGCCTTTCGGCAAGCCTCGAGGAGAACCTCCGTTTTTTTCACCTCGCTGCTGTAGACCGAGGAAGAGGGGAGAGGCACGAAGGGCACTTCGGGACCTAGACTGGCAGCAATCGCCATAGCCAGGGCGGTTTTCCCGCTGCCAACGGGGCCGGCGAAGAGCAAAGCTTGCCCTGCGGGAAAGAGCAGACCGAAGAGATCGCGAATCACAGCTGCAGTGTGCCATGCTCAGATAAGCATCACATGCAAGGATTCGAATCCAGCCGCGCACGCATACGCATTATGTATGTATACCTATACATAAATATATATATATATATATGTGAATACGCGTACGCGGTGGCTCGCGGCCGCGGGTCGCAGGCAGTGCCCCTTCGTAGTTCAGGGACGGCATGGCCAGGGGCAGAAAGAGAGGGTTTCGATGGAGCACTAGGTTCGAATAATAGTGAGGCAAAAGCGAGCCGAGGCATCAACAAAAAAGAAAGACCGCTTGGCGAGAAGTCGCGGCACCGGTGTACACGCTGGGGATCAGTGAAGGCATGCGAGCTAGCCGAGTAACAGGACTTGCAGTGAGCTGCGGCACTGGCACTGAGCTGTCCAACAGGGCACGGAGGCGCGCAGGCACCACAAAGATTGCGCGAGCGCGCTCCACACTCACTCTCAGTCGACGAAAGCGTTGCATGTGCGAAAAAACAAGCAGACGCGTTTCTAGCCTGCACGCACAGTATCCGCCAGTGGCTCCAGTGTGTAAGAGCAGGATGCAGAGGAGACGCACCTGCAAGTTTCTTTGCTTTGATAAGGTCAACGACGAGTCCAGCAGCTTCGCGGGCCTTCTCTTGGCCGACCATGCCGCCGCCGGTTTTCATGGCTGTCCCGTCGGCATGCAGCCCCAAACTTTTGATGTGGCTGTGAGCAGCCAGGCGCTGTTGCTGCTGAAGAGAGAGCCCCCCAGTGCCTGCTTGGACGCGAATTCCTGCAGGATTCGAGGAAGATTCTGCGGGGGCGGGCGACGAGGAAGCCGCCGAGCTCGCGGCAGGAGCTGCGGCTGCAGCCCCTTGGATCTCTGAAAGAGGCTGCGTCATCGCGGCTGAAGGAAAGGTGCAAGAGAACGAAGGAAAGAGGCGGCGAACTGCCCAAGACAAAGACGACACCACGGTCGCCAAACAGGGTCACAGAGGCGGTCTACCCTACGCGGAGAAAATTCGTGTGCCCAGCAGTGCAAAGGCGCCCCAGACGCGGTAGAACGGGAAAACAGAGTCGGCGGGCCCCCACACCGAAGAGAGCGGCTTCACTGTCCTTCCGCCTCCAAAGCGATACCTGAACGAGGTTTTTCTGAGACCAGGAAGGCTGTTTGAGCTCTGTAGATGCCGCGGCAAAAACCGAACAAGAAAGGGCGAAGTTGCTCGTTAAAAAAGCTGTGCATGCAGGGCAGCGCGACATAGAAAGGAGACGGTCCTGCATGTTGCAGCGAAGCGAGGCACTCGCAGCACGGCACACGCAGGTGGATAAAAAAAGCGCTGGCGTTATCCACCGAAAAAAAAATAGTATCGGCGACCGACCTCTATCACAGAAAAATCATGGTCGCCCACGTCTCCGCCTGGCGCGCTGCAGTACGAGATGAGCAACAACCCGTAGGCATCCGAGAACGGCAGGATCGCAGGCGCAGAGTATCAAGGCGCCGATGAGCAACTCAGGGTTGTTGGAATTGAAGCCCAGGCGGCATGGAAAAGGCAACGGCTCACCATTCTGTGAAGTAAAATGGAGATACGCCTGTTGATCAGACTCTAGCAGCTCTTCATCGACATCAACCCAAGAACGCGAGCTCACTGACACCTTCATGGGGAAGGAGCACGTATGTTTCAAACTTCCAGCAGCAGGAGGGGCCGTTACCGTGAGACTGGGACTTTTCCGGGGAGCCTCCGTGGGCTGCGTCGCATGCAGGCTGAATGCGCTGCAGTTTGGTACTTTGGCTACCGTTGTCTGATTCAGCAAAGCAGGTGCTATGCCGTGTCAACTTCGGAATGCCATACGAGCCGCGAGACATCCTGCGTTTATCAGCCTTGCCCGTGGCTCTCTGGACGCGAAGGATGAGAGGCGCTCTCAGGCACAGATCTGCCACGGTATGGTGACTTCTGCAGTTTCCCCCTAGTTTGAGCGACGTCAGGGAACCACGCCATAGTACGTGTCAGTCTGCGAGCAAAGGAAATTTTCTGTGGCTCAGGCGCTACAAGTCACTGTTTTGCGTATGGACGACTCGCGTTTTGCTAGGCAGCCTACAGCGAGTTCCGAAAATAGATGTCGCCGCTTACCACTGAATGCCCCATCACCGGCATGCAGTAGCAGATCTCAATGTGGTCAGCTGCTTTACTCATCCATGTACGGGTGGCGCCGCCCACTAAAGAACAGCACCCCCAAAACGTTCCTTGATCGGAAGACGAACAGAATCTTGTGCGTATCCTATTCCGACTTCCAGAGGAAGACAATGACACCTGGCGTCGAGCAACTTCATTCGCGACACTATACTGCCGTCTCCCGGGTCCGCATGCCGGTGTGATGTGGATTTTGCAACTACGCCATGGGTACTTAAAGCGATAGGGATCGTTTCGGGTCCCTCGCACCTGCGTTGTCGTCGCTCAGGCCAACTGCTTTCACAAAACTGCGCGCTTGTATCCACTGCTACCGCCGAGTTTGTGTGGCTCTCCCCTGGCGCGCTGGATTGACTAGACAAGCAGAAAAAAGCTGGTACAGTGGATTGCCGAAAAAGCAGGCAATAGGCGCCCAAGTCTGCCCTGTACGTTCCAGAGCGGGTAAGAATAACAGTGTGACATGCTTTTGGCCGGCGTACATTGCTGAGACCACACGTGGAAAGCGACTGCCTGTCGACCTGAACGATATGCGTGCTCACAACCACGCATGAAAGGCCCTGCAGTGAAAGCTTTCTCGGCCCTGTGGGCCATTTTCAGGACAGATGCGTGAGCCTATAGGGTACGCACGCGCCTCAAGACCTGAACAAACTTCTCTGCACGCGCTCAGGATCTCTGCAGCCCAACTTCCGCGAAATTTGACCTCACGGGGGGGAAATGAATGCGAAATCCACATGGCACTGGCCCATGAACAACGGTCTACTCCACTTAGCTGCCACGGCACGCACACATAGAATCTGGCCAGGAACCGCGCTAAGGACGCTGCGCGCCAGTCCCAATTACTTCATCCACACACGCGCCAAGGGGCGTCATACGAATACGAACACAGCAATCCATAAGCAACGCTGTGGAATGCTTACCGAGTAAGCGGCAAACGTTACAGAAAGACTCCGTCCTCCCGCAGGCCGCTGGCGCGCTTCGGGCACGAGGGCATACAACAAGAACGCCGGCTTTTGTGACGGGCTGGACTCAGCCCCTACGACGCTTCTCCCTGGTGGTGAGTGGGCGCGCGGGCGTCAGAAAGAAGGAATTCGTGCCGCTTCCGCCCCTCGGCTTGGTGCAGACGTCAGCAGACGCCGACCAGCGAGTGTGAATTTGACAAAGTGAATCGTCCCGTACCACCTCCCAGGGTATCCCCACTGCGGTGTTGCCCACTTCCCGTTTGCCAGCGCATTCCACAGATGCGAGTGCCAGTTCACGAGGCTCCGGCGCTCGCTGGCAGGGCACTGCTGGGGATCTTGCGCACAAAGACGAATGAACAGGAGAGCCAAGATGACGTCCCTCTGGGCCTCACACCCCTCCGAAGGCGCCAATAACGCGCAATGCACACATCGTCGAAGTGCCTTTCGTTTGGCAAATTTGAATCGCGTAACCCGCGGCTCCACCAACGGGTGAATGAGGAGACGACGCACGTGCAGCGGCCGCGCGCTCGTCTCGCATTCTACGGCCCAGCCGTCGGGTCCTTTCCCCCCGCGGCCGTAGCTCGTGCGGCCGCCGAAGCATGAAGCAACTGCTCGATATGTGGGGCGACAACGAACCGACGAGGACAGCTGCCTGCAAGCAAACGTAGAACAGCCACTCAAAACAAGAGTCGAGACATGCACTGCGTTTGCGCCGCCGTCGCCGGCCCCCTCAGCGTACCCGTGGCAACCCGCAACGGGCCACATGCATGAAACGCGCAGGACGCGACTCGCCGCACGCCCGTCTGTAAACGACCGCTGACCACTCGACTGCGGCTCGCGATACGTGCTTGCCAGTGGAGTGCTAAGGCGCTTGGAAACTCGCACAGCTGATGTCTTGTTAGGGCGGCCCGCCATGTCTGAGGCGTGCGTGGATGCTGCCTTCTTGCACGAGCATCCTGCGGAGTGGGCTACCCACAGTGACACGAGGAACAGACGCCATTCGCGCATGTCCTGCAAACGGACTAGAGGGTCCCGTCTGCGCGAGGTCTCCTTACCTAGAAAAACGAACTCCTTGTTGTCTCTGAACATGACACCGCACTCCTGCTTGAAAATGCAGTCACATCCGGCATCGATCTTGAAGCAGTAGCCGTCATTGGCTTCTTGCTCCGATCCTGCCTGCGCATTCGTCTTCCCTCTTTCCTGCCTCTTTTGTAAGCGTCCGGTCGTCGATTGTTGCGCGGCGTCTGAGGAGCGACGATCCTGAACTGCGCCCTCAGTATGCCTTCGTCTGTCTGCTTCAGAAAAAAGCCCGTGGCATGTCCTCCGCGGAGTATCTCCAGCCTGTACCTCCTGTTTTAACTTGCATTTTTCCCTCTTCTCGCATTCAGAATATGCCAGACCTTTTCCGCTGGTCCCGTCCGCGTCTATTCGCCGTTCACCCGCGTGCCGTTCCTCCCCGTCCTCACTGTCACTGCTGTCAACCCGCCGGAGTCTTCTGCTTCCTTTCGCTTGCTGCGCAGCGCCTTCGCTTGCGGAGCCGCAATCGCTCCCTCCTCGTCGCAACCTCTCGTCTGCCTCGTTCTCATCGGCGTCGCTCTTACCCTCTGTGCTTCCGCGGCGGAGACGTCTGCGGCCATCGCCCTCCAGAGTGCTACTAACTTCCGGCTTCGGCGCTCGGCTTCGTTTGCCGTTGCGCTTGATTGCGTCTGCCGCCTGCGCACCTGTCATTTCCGCGCCGTCCTCCTCGTGACCCGCGTTCTGTCCTCGCGAATGGTTCCGTTGGGTCTCGGTGGATTGGTGACCTGTTCCCTTTGGTCTCTTTTCCCTCTGTCTCCTCTGCGTTCCCTGAGCAGGATTCACTTCCCACGGGCACACGGGGAAGTCCCTCCGTTGTCTCATTCGCCGCTTGCTCGTCATGTCCGCCGATTCCGGGTCTCCGCCTAAGTGCCACACCACGCGGCCGCTTTTATGAATCAGCAGGCGCCCCAGCGCGCCTTCGGGAAGTTCCTTGAGCGTGACAGGCTCTTCAGCAGCTGGCGCGGCCCCCCGAGGCAACACGCCAGACGACCCGTGGCTGTTCGCCGCGCCGGTGCCTGGAGCTGAGCCTGAATCTGCCTGCTGAGACGCATCGTGCCGCAGTTGCTCTCTCCTCATAGCTTCTTTGTCGAGCGGCGGCAAGCACCGCGGGAGTTGAAGAAGCAGAAACGACGCGAAGCCGGGGGCCGCCGAGGAGTCCAGGTTATCCTGGAAGTGAGCAGAGGCGTCTGCTGCCATCAGTGCTGCGGCAGGGGATGGACGAGGAAACTGCTTCTGAGAAGACACCAAGAGAGCAGATTCAAAGGCCCAGAATCAATCTACTGGCAAACACAGGCACATGCGCAGCAAAGGCGAGTTGCTAGCAGCCGACTGCAATGTGCGCCCCCCAAAACGTCTTTCTTCGGCACTGAACCCAACGGATAAAAACTCCCGCCCTTTCGCTATCCTCTAGAGAGCGTGTTGCGGCCTGGCGACCTTTACCTTTCTTTTCTTCAGGGGTAGGGACATCGGGAGATACGCACCGTCCGGCTCACGCGTGTGCGTCCCCCCAACCAGCTCGTCGCCGAATTCGCGTTTCCATCCAGTTTTGCTGTCAAAAACTGCGTCGGAATCTGTCTCAGGCTCGTCGTCGTCGCTCCGCTCGTCGCGCTTGATGCCCGCCGGCGCGAAATCGGGTGCACGCCCTCCAAGAATGCAGCTCTTTGCCTCGGCATCCTTTTCCACCGGGACTTGGCTCTTCCTGCCAGGAGCCTCCGAAGCGAGGCCCGCAGCTCCAGACGTGTCTCCGCCCGCGACGGTCGACGCAGCCGTCCCGCCGGCTTGCGCGGAGGCCGAGGCACTCCCTCGGGCAGCAGCACTCGCGGGAGACTTTGTGCGGCTGTCCCTCGACCCCTGTCCTTCAGCTGAGCCCTTCTTCGCCCGCAGGCTATTCTCTTGTCGTTGTTGGCTGCTCACGATCATACCCGTCCACGCAAACTTGTCCGCGGTCTCGTGACGGTCACCAAGGCTTCCTGAAGCCGCGACTCCAGCTCTCGGTTTCTCGCCGCATTTAGAGTCGAGACCTCGCGTGGATCGCTCAGCCGCTCCAGAGGAGGAGGCCGTGGCTCGGCCTATATTCGGAGTGAAGCGGACAGACGCTCGCCCCCTGCCATTCGCAGTCTCCGGCTGCAGCCCTCGCCACGAGCTCCGCAACAGCGAGGACGGTCCGACGTGCCCACGGCCCCGACCTGTGCCCGGCGCGGGCAGCACGCTTTGCAGCATGTCACTCGGCATCATGCCTGCAGGAAGCGGCGACCCGCCGCGGCCGTTCAAGCCGGCCCCTACGCACCCCCCCGCGGCCGATGAAGCTACGGGCCTCTGAAGCCCACTACCCCCGCCTGCGAACACGTGAACGGGTCGCGGCAGAACTCCCTGAATCGGCGGTGGCGAAGCAACCGGTGCATCCTGCGGACGACACGCCGCAGCGCCAGGCGGGAGTGCAGATTTCGCTCCGGAGGCGAGGCACGAGGCCACATTATCGAGGCGCAGCTGCGCCTCCGCCGCCCCTGCCCACGTGGAGGATGGTGCACTCTCTGGCGCTTCTTCAGTCGCTGCGGGTGCATCGCAGGTCTCTTCCTCCCCACTGCTACCATCGTCCACAATCCTGCGAAGCCTCTTGCGCTGGAGGCCTTCTCTCTTTCGAGCCCCGCCTGCGTCGCCTTCGTCTGCCGCCTGCGCGGTTGCGCTCGAGCCTGTCGAGCTGGCGGCGCGCGAAGGCGCGTCACCTGAGCTCGCGTCCCCCCTGCTGGCGGGCACCCTTAGAGCGTCCGCGACTGTGCTGCCGCCATTGACATCCGGCGCGTCTGAAACCGCACAAAACGTGGCGGCTTCTGGTAGAGCGATCGGCAGAGGAGGAACTCCGCCAGCCGAGCCGGACGCCCCGTCCGGAAAGGCGTGGAGAGGAGGTGGCGGGCTGGCAACGAAGCTCCTCGGAGACAAAGAGGACGAGAAGGAAAGCGCAAGGCTAGGCGAAGATGCCTGGTCGTTGCCGGCAACGGTTAACAGACCATCGGAAGGGCTGAAGGGGGGGCACTGGTGAATGGAATAACTACACGGGTCAGGGGCGCGTATCGGCGAAAGCCCTTCCTCTGGAGAGGGCGGCGCAACCCTACCCGCAGAAAAAGCAGCTAGATCCTGACCGGCTTCATCGTCAAGCAGCCAACTCTTTGTCTTTTTTCCACCGGTACGCCCTTCGGAGCTAGAGTGGGCGGCGCTCGCAGACACGCGCCCGCTCCGCGACGCGCGGCTTCCTCTAGAGTTTCCTCGTGGCTTCGCAGCCCCCGAGCCGCTCGAGGGAGAACGACGTCCCTGCATATTTATACGAAGGCAAAGTACCTTGTCTTGGTATTGGGCACCAACTGCAGCGGCGGCTGCAAAACTCAAGCCCCTCTGCGCACTACACGCGGCCGCTGAAGAGGCAAAGGGAGAGACGTCAGCTTCAAGAAAAAGACACAATCGAATAACGGCGCTGGGAAACGACAATTTCTCCGGCGGAGGGAGGCGCGAGGTAGCCGTGGTGCGATACTGGGCACCGCGTTGACCTTGTTCCGGCGCCCGAAGCGAAACGGACACCCACCACCCATGTTGCATCGGCGGCACGCTTACTCGGCCGCTTCCTTCACAGCCCTTCGAAAAGACCACATCATATCACAGAAGAATAATGGCTCGCCACTTAACCCTTGCAGCTCCGTTGCGTTCGATCTCCAGGCTTTGGCTGGTCGAGCATTCCTCATGCATAGCCGTGATGCATGCGCAAGACGCCTGCGAGCAGCCACAGGTGTGGTTTGGAAAGCTTCGAGGAAAGGATGTCGAGGACGGATGCGGACGAAACATGAGGGTGGCGCATTGAAACCCTGCAAACATATTTTGCTCGAAGCTCGGCCTTCAATAGACCGCACAACCTCCTTGTCGTCCTCGAGACAGACCGGCACGAGGCATACTCGGAAACCCACCGCACACGACGCGCATCGGGCGAAATGAGACGGCGCGCCGAGCTGGTCTCGGGTTACCCTGCCGTCGGCCCGAACCGTCACTTGTGGCTTCGGCAGACAACCAAGCTCTTTTGACGGGTTGGTGGTGAACAGCAAATGAGTCCCGGAGCGAGCGGCGCCTGCCGGCACCCGACCTCCTTCCGCTTTTACCTCCCCGGGCCGCCAGCTTGGGAATACCTGAGCATTCTACGCCCCCAACGTTCGCGTTTGAGGGACTCACAGATCCCTTGACACTTCGCCGCCGTCTCCTTGAGCAGAGATGCAGAGTACTGTCCGACAGATCCGCTGTCTCCTGTAGCAGCAGCCAGTGTGAGGCAGCAGCGCCGAGACAGTACAGCGCCGCGTGGGAGAGGGGTCCGGCCGGGGGAAAGAGAACCGGCTTCAACTGCGTTTACTGTAGATGGGACCCGCGCATTACCAGAATAGTCGACGATCGATTGGGGAAGTCTCTTTTTGTGCGTTGAGCCGCCACTATGGGCAAATCGAACAGCGAGACGGTTACGGTGAGCAACACGAAGTACGCGAGTATACCGCTGAAATTCTCGCGTACCGGCCTAAACCGGCTTCCCACCAGAAACTCCAGCTTACGGACGGCGTCGAGCATCTCCTTGCTAAGAATAACAACTAAGGAGCACCGACGACAGTGCGAGGTACGAGCTCAGGAAGCACCATAGTGCCGCTATAAAAGTGCACAAACTGCCGGCAACTAGAAAACGGAGGCACGAATACACGTTTTATAAGCTGCTTCTTCATATTGCTCGCCCGTGATGCCGGGCTCCGTCCCCGCAGCCAAAGCGTGCCAGCGCTGCCGGTTGGTTCGCTTTGGGCAGGTTTTAATTCGCGTAGCTCTGCGAGGCTCTCCGCCTGCTGTTCAAAACACACCAGTGTTTGCCTACGAAAGGCAGTCGGCGCTCAACTAGTGTAGATGGCCAGTGCCTCATGAATCGGGGTATGACTGGCAACTTGAGAAACAGTGTGGCAAGCAGCTCACAGGAGAGCCACCATCCTTTACCGGTGACGGGCGCTGGTTCGCCTGCGTTGCCCCTTTCACCTCTATGCGGAACCCCCTTTTTTCGTGTGCGGTGGCTCCTGCGCCACAATCTGCGCTCTGCGTTGCTGGCGAAACACCGGCCCCTGCTAGAAAAAACACTTGCCCCTGAGATATGCGGCACCCGCGGTAAAGGACCCCCGCAACAGCGGAGCCCGCGTTTCCCACGGCACTACACCAGATATGGGCTGTCTCTCGAGGGGCGAAAGACCTAGGGAGAGCCACAATACGCCACGTAGCAGGTATCAGATATAGTTTGCAGGACTACATCACATAGACGGGTGCGAAGGACCGGCGCGCCTTGCACTGGTAGAAATGCTGGTGTACGGACGTCGGCGCTTGTCTCCTCCGCGGCTACTGGCGCAAGCGAAGCCACAGGCGACCCGAGGCTCCAGCCGGTGTCTCTCATCAGCGGTTCCACCGATATGGAGCGTCTCCGTCGACACCGCCCCGTGCGTGACTACAACAATCGACCCGCGGAAAGCCGGCAGATGCCAGTGTACCGCTCCGACCACCACTTCTGGAAAATACTTTATGAGGCACCGCAGAGATAGCTCGCAAATGTGCCTGTGGAATACCGAGTTGCACTTTTCACAACGAGCGGGCGTGAGTCTCTTCCGGTTCATAGTACCTCTTGGGGGTTTAGGGGGAAAGCTTCACATCGTCGAGGCTTATACCGCACCATTTTTCCGGCGGGGAGGAGGTTTGCCTTGTTGTGAAAACGCTCCACAGCGAGGGACGCAGACCTCCGCCATCTTCTGAGGTCCCCTCGCAAGCAAACAAACCCGTTTTTTTCGACGTGCTGGCGGCGGGCCCTAGCAAACCTGACCGAAGTCATTCGAAGCCTCTTTCGGCGGTACCGCGTGAATGCGGAATACTAACCCCGCCTCGCTGATCTGTAAACGACGCTGAGGCTGGTTAGCCTCAGTTCCTTGTAGGCGTTCTGCGTGACGGGCCATGTTGGGGAGAGTGCGCAACAGCGGAAGTCTCTCTTAATCGTAGTTGGGCGTCGAGTTGACTTGAAAGCTGGCAATTGGGTGTGACTTCTTGTCCGGATCTCCTAGGCACGGATCTTTTTCCTTTGTCTCTCATCCAGCCGACGTGTGAAAGGCTAGCTGTGCTGGTGTTGTTGTTTTGAGCTAGGTTTGACTTGACGGGGAAGCACCTGCCACCGCCCAGGGTGGCATGTCATGCCGCGGGCTTGCTGTCTGCCAGCTGTTGGTGGTCATGCTATGCGCATGCCTGTAGTCGTCTAGCGGCATTCGACTCCTACCACTGAGAAAGGCATAGCCAATAGATGCTCGACTGTTTCGGGTTGTTTGTCAACGCCGAAACCGGTTCGTTCGAGAGGGTCGCAGATGCGTGGTAGGGGAGGGCGTTCAGGGGCACTAGATACGCGTGGGAATGCGCTAACATTGAGTAACCGTGTTTTTCCAGACAAATCCTGGTCGCTGCGCGACGCGTATCCGGGAGATCCAACCTCGCACGAGCACCATGTGTGGTGCTTTGCTTGCGCATCTTCTGTTCGGCCAGGCGGCTGTGAGGAACCAGTATGCCAAGGCAGTTGCGGAGCGCCTCCATCAAATAGATGAGGAGTCGGGAGAGCCTCTCGGTAAGGACGTAGTTGTTTTAGAACAGCCGCATGGGACTACAGTTGTGGCAGAGATACGTCCCTCTGACCGCCGTCTATTTTTCGAAGAAATGCTATTGGGGTCGGTGACATTGGGAAGTATCGCATTCGTCGGCAAAGCCGGGCCTGTACCAGGAATCCTTCTCGGACAGGGGCGAAGAGACACTCTCATCAGCTTCAAGGCGGGAGCAAAAACCGACGCCGATATATAATGTAGGGAAACCTCAGTGCAGGGGGCTTCCCCGCCCACTTGCGCCGAAAGACAAGCGGATTTGTCTTGCTCCGGTGTCTGCATGCGAAACGTTCCCGACATAACACTCAGCTGAATCTTCCAGTCGGAGGCGAAGCCGTGGACACACAAGAATGACTTGCCGAACCAAGAGCTGTATGGCGAACTGCACGAGCAGTGGCGCAGCGATTCTGCGGTTGAGGGTGTTGCAGACGAGGCCTTGTGCCCCTGGCGCTTACAGCAGAAGTCTGCTAGTTTTTCCTGTGGTGACCCTGCTTCCATATTAGATCGCCTTGTATTGCGTCTACCTGCAAGTCCACGACCTCAGGTGCCTCAGCGAGGAGGCTGCCGTAGCATTCTGAAGGTCATGCGAGCCCCATGCAAGGAATACAGCTATGAAGAAGTTAAGGACAATTCATTCATGCCGTGACGCCGAAGACAGTATGAGAGTGGCGTGACGCCGTCTCGCTCATGACGACTACGTGTAGTAGTCTCAGATGTCGCTTATGAGAGCTCATCAACTGTGACCTGGCAGGATCAGCTTGTCATCGCATATACAGAAGACGAATACCTCGGTGTGAATGCCGCGATCTCCATGGTGGTACGAAACCTTGTGCTTGAGATGGAAAGCACAAAATGCCGCTAGTGGCAAATTCGTGCGTTTGCCGTGGCGCCCGTCTCAAACGAGCTGCTGAAAGAGAGGCTGCTCGATGCCGATACGATCAATGCATGTGCCTTCTGGAAAACACAGCGCAGTCAGTGCGCAGCAGTAGGAACGAAGTACACACCCATGAGGAAGACTGGCAGCCTCGCATGGAGCCGAAGGTGGTCCGATCCAGTTAAGTTTGGTTGTATAGCTCAAGCGTCTGTCAGGTGAAGGTACTGCGGCACCACAAACAAAATACAGGCGACGTGCGGCAATGGCATTTCTGCTAACGACATAGTACGGGTTCACTGAAAGTGCAGCAGCGAGCGTCTGCTTCATGTGACCGACGAGGAGCGCCGCTGCTCTTTCTCCATTTGAGATCTGAACCGCCCCTACCACATCCAAAGCTGCAGCCCTCTTCGCGGAAGACACCACGTTCCAGTACGTGCTGCAACCCTGTTTTGTAAACCTTTTCAACTTCAGATTGATAACGCTCTGTGATCGAACGTGTGTGTTGCACGATATATGAGGAGTGAAGTGCGATTCTACCGAGCGAACTCTATACCCTAACGGGTTTCCAAGCTTTTTCATTACAGAGTTGTCGGTTTAAACTGATGTTCACTCGTCTTTTTTTTTACGACATACTGACGGAAGACGCGAGACCGTGACCGGAGGTTACGAGGCTTGTTGGGCGCATGCAGTTGCATGCGCCCAAGCGTGTCGCGTCCAGAGACTGCGCATGCAGAGCGACACACCAGCCACGGGAGAAACACAGAAGGAATACTTCTGTATCGTTGCGGCAGGCCTCTCTATACAGAACTCGTCCATCTGAGACAAGCAGCGAGGTGTTTCACAGCGCGGTTTGTGCCGCGAGATCCCTTCTGCGGTTTCTGACTAACCTGCGCTCGACTTTTGCTCGCCATCCACACTTCCCGCGGGACGGAAAGCCCGTGAAAACGAGCGACATGTGCACCGTCCGAGGAACCACAGCGCCCCTCCGGCATCTGAACCGCATTCGAGTGACTTTCTTGGTCTTTGTTTCTGCCGCAGCCTTGTTCTGTTGCTTCGGGACGGGCGCTGTCGCCGCTGCATCTCCGGTCGGGTCTCGCTACGCGCTCCCCCTGTGTGCCGCCTGCCTGTCACGCCCTATTTCGGCGTTGGCCTCTCGCTTTAGAGGTTCCTCCTTCCCTCCTTTTTCTTCACTGCGTGAGGCACGCTCTCTGAGAGTGCCAGCCAGGCCGTCGGGGTCACATACACCCGCGCTTATACCGTCCTTTCTGCTGTCGCGCCCGTCGCTCCACCCGCCGCGTGACACCGAGCACTTTGCTAGCCGCCGAAACTCCAGTCAGTCCACACAGCCACCGTTCGCTGGTTTTAGGCCGCTTCGGGTCGGCAGCGGCCACGTGAGACACCGGCGCTTTCGGGCGTGTCCTGAAGGCGGTGAGCCGAAACCCGAGGCCCGGCCGCGGAAAATCCGCGCGGACGATCTCCTCGTCCAGCGGGGCATCGCAGAGACGCGGAGTCAAGCTGCGTCGCTCATTCTGCTTGGCCGCGTCGCTGTTTTCGTGGCGAAAAAGAAGCCAAAGACCCCAGCGCACGGAACCGGTGACGCGCTGCCCAGCGGGACCGAGGATCCTCTGGGCGCGCCCGGCGAAAGGGGAGAAGACACAGACGCACACGAGAACCAAGAAAGTCAGCCTCTTCCTGGTCTGCAAGAGCAAGATTCAGTCAGGGCCTCGATCCGCCTACTACGGCAGCCCGCGAGCCCGCAGTCCCCGTTTGTGTCGCACCACGAGCTCCTGCAAGCTTGGCATCGCGTGATCTCCAGCGGTAAGCACAGTCTTCTTTCACTTCTGTCCCTCGGATACTCAGCCTTTGGTGCCCGCCCAGGGTGTGCCGACAGCGTGTTGGAAGAAACACCACACGCGCTCTGCTTCTTCTCTCTTTTCCGGCGCAAGGCCGTAGAGGCCGACAGGTTTTCGCTTGCGCGATGGCCTCTACCTGTGATCTTCCTCTCCTCAGCTGCAGGAGCCTAGATGCATCCACCGTGTGGTCGTGCAGGGATCAGCACTCCGTTTTTTTCTGTGCGACTCAGATCCTTCGCGATTTTCTTGTTTTTCGGGGCTTTGCTTCACTGTCGATGTTGTGCTGTCTTTCTGCCCTTCAAGAAGCGAGCCGGCGGTACGAACACGCGCACAGACTGGCGTGTTCGGGCCAAAGTAGGACGCCTTCATTGGAGCTCCTTGGTGTCAGATGGAAGCTCTTTTTCCCATCTTTTCTCCCTGGCGTGCGCGGATTCACTTCTTCGTTTTTCGCTCGTCTGGGCTGCCTCAGGGACCTTCCGCGTCCTCACGAAGGCGGGCGAGGCGCTACGCGCAGTTGACGGCCAGTGGCCTTCCCTCCTCTTGCACCCCGAGCCGCGGTTCGTGAACCGCGCTGGAGAGAAGCTCGAGGCCTTCCTCGCCAGCTGCTCCACCTCCCCCTCGCCTGCTGAGGCGGCCTCTTCTCTGTCTTCTGCCGCGACGCCTGGCGCTCCGTATTTCAAGGGCCTCTCTGCTTCCTGCGCCGCTTCGGCGCCGCTGTCTTCCGCAGCCGAAGGCGCGGAGCTTTTCTCTCTGAGAGGCAAAACCGTCCTCGACGTCGGGTCCTCGACTGGCGGCTTCACAGACTGCTGCCTGCAGCGGTGAGTGGGGTCGTTGCCCCTCCGCCGGCCTCCTCGCGATTCTCACGGTCGCGTCTGGAGTGCATGCATGCGGAAAAAGGGACGCGCGGGTGTGAGGCGCCTGTCTTTTAGGGCGCGTCGGGCACCAGAGAATTGCCGCGCTCGCGCGGCAATTCTCAGCGGGGATGAAAGCTGGCAGACCGAAGGCTGAAACGCATCAATACCTGGCATGCCTCCTTCGCTTGTTCATCAGGTGGTGCCATTAGTGGTTCGAGGCGGAGATGTGTCTGCGTGTGTTTACAATTCACACAGAGAGTCGAGTATTTTGCATTCATCTCAGGCGTAAAAGGCGACAACTACTTCTGCAGTGACAACAACGATACATGAAGTAGCTATGACCGTGATTTCCTACTCTGACCTCTCCGTAGATCAGCTGTTGACCAGGGAAAGAACTTGGTACTCTGTTGTAATTTTCTCGGGGGTACACACAGTTGAAGACGCGTACACGAGTTTCTCGCTCCGCTCCGAGGAGGCGACCTCCAACCAGGAGCGTGGCTAACTGGCATGCGAGACACGAATAACAAGACGACATGGTGCCCTGGAGTTTTTTCGTGTTTTGTAACCTGCAGAGGCGCTCAGCAAGTCGTTTGCGTCGACGTGGGTAGAGGCGAACTACATGCGAGTCTTCGCTCGGATTCGCGAGTGGTTGTTCGAGAAGGCGTAAACGCGCGGTAAGGAATTCATCGCCTTGCTCTACACTCACAAGCATGCAGCCACGACGCCTCGCTGCGGTATCTGTTCGCTGCGACATCCCCTTACAGATATTATTAGTCTCTATTTGTTCATTCTCTGGTGAAGCAGTTACAGAGACCGAGCGAAGCGATCGGTTTTCTGTAACATACTTCGGCGCGTACCACACGCCTGCACATGCTTGCGTCCTTGGGCATAGACATACGCATGTTTGCACGCCAAGCCGCGCATGCATCCGATGTCAATACTTCGCCGCGTGCGCGTGCTTGATCTTTATTTATTTATCTATCGTGACTTTTGCTGCGTTTCTTGCCTGGAGCCCCGCACGTCTCGTGCTCGCGAGCTGCCGAAGATGGATAAGTTTCTGGGCGAAGCCTCTGCTGTCTTTGCCTGGGCGCGCCGCGAGGGCTTGAAGGACGGGGCGCTTGTCGTCTCGTGTTTCGAGTTTTCGCGGCGCGGTCTGAGGACGCGGGACGGCGGGAGAGCGCAGGTGCCTTCTTCTGCACACTTGATCGCTGAGGCCGCTGTGAGAGAGACACACAGATTCACATTTTTGAGGCTTGAGGCGGCGGGCATGTCTTTCCTTATGTATCTATCTATCTATATCTATCTGTGTATTTTTCTTTATCTATCTATCTATCTATGACTATATCTATCTATGTCTATATCTATATATCTAGATCTATCTATATCTATATCTATCTATATCTATCTATCAGTATCTATTTGTGCCTCTGTCTCTTGCTATTTATACTCATGCTTCTCTGTGGAGGCACCACGCGTGAGCGGGTTCGCACCTCCGTCGATCTGTTGTGAGCTGCCCCTGTCTGTGGTCGCGCGTTTCTTTACGTATCTGCATTTATACTTCAGTCTGTTTGTCCCTTCGGGAACGCCCCCTCCGCGGATGCTTTTACCTGCGTCGGCTGCTGCGTTCTGTGGCAGCGACTAAAGGGAGGTTTTTCTGCGTGTGGACTCCGCAGTGGCGGACTCTATGTCCGTGGTATTTTCTATAGGCATTCACAGGTCTGAGCTCTTCGCAAGTTGGGGGGGAACTTCGCTTTCACATGCGTTGCGCGGCTCGGGTGACAAGCCCTCCGCCAGCGCCTGGAATTCAGATGCGGACTGCGAAGCTGCTTTCAACTTTCAGATCTCTTTTCCGCTTCGCATTCTGGTTCGTGGCGCAGCTACCTCACGGCAGAAGACGTGGGCCGCAAGGAGTTCGATTTTGTGGTCGTTGACCTCTCGTTTATCTCCCTGAAGAAAGGTCAGCTGTTTTCTCTCCGCTCTTCTTCTTCGCGGCATCACTCCGCGCGTGGCGACTCGCACGCGCCGTCGTCCTGTCTCCTCTCACGTCAGCGCTCAATCCCTTTGCTTAGCGACGTCCTCAAACATGCATGCTTAGGCTTAGATTGCACTATCTCTCTCTCTGTGCTCACGTTAGAAAAGGAGAGACTAGTCGGGATGAAGTCCCTCCACTGGGGCCTTCTCAAAGGACACAGTTGCTTGCGCCCCACTCTGGCTGCTGTCTGGTTTCGCGCCCTCTGGCCTTCTCACAGCCCGTTTTCTTAGTTTTTTTGATTCCACTGCTTTGCGCACTCAGCAGATCATCGCGGTTGATGTGTCTGCTGGAACGGACGAGGTGCATTTCGGCAGACTGGCTTCTGCGTTCCAGGCGCCTCCGGGGCAAACGAGGCTTGTGCGTCCGACGTGTGGTCTGTGAATCTCTGCTCGCAGTCGTCGAACGCGTCTGGAGTTTTGTAAAACCCGAGGGAATTCTCATTCTTCTGGTGAAACCTCAATTCGAGGTCACGCCGGTGAGTGCGGGAACAGACTCGTCTTTGTGGTCATATGGGTGTTTAGTTCGACGGCTTGTTCGCGAGACGCAGCCTCGCCTACACGCCCGTGTATATGTGTGCCTACCTAAACCTGTCGACCATATCTATCTATCTATGGAACTACCTATTCATATTTATCTATCTATCCATATCTATTTTTCTATCCATCTATCTATCGACACTTCCGTGCTGGAGACACTTGCCTTCTTCGTGGGGCTGCACATCTCAGCCTGAAACGTAGATACATGTAAATATATGTACATATGTATTGTGAGCACTGCTTGCCTCGCGAGATGCAGATGCAGTCGGCTCCGCAGAAACGTTTGAGAGATCAAGAGAGTTGAACTGTGTCGTTGTTTTCTCCGGCGCCGGTGTCTTGGTCGGAACGCACGTTCGATGCGAGCGGCCACGCTGCAGGCGCGCGGGTGTGGTTTTGAGAACGGTGGTGCGAGGGTCCCTGTTGATCAAGGCGTCTACCCGTTTCGCGTGACTGGAATGTTGGCATTTGCCTCTCCAAGTCCGAGGCCGCTTCAGGTCGCGCTGGCCTTCGTTCCTGACGCAGTTTGGTTCATCCTGGCGCTCGGTGTCTTCACCTTTCCGCCGTGCGTGCGTGTCCAGGCTGAGGCTTCGCGCTTCAGAGGCGTTATTCGAGATCCCGGCCTTCGCGCGCGCGTCGTCGAAGAGATCCGCGCCTTCTGCGTTGCCTCGCTGCGCGGCTGCGAAGAGCTGGTGTCTCGCCCGTCTGCCGTCCGGGGGAAGCGCGGGAACATCGAGCAGTTCCTCGCCCTCCGGAGGCGGTTGCAGGGCCAGAGCCCATTAGAAAGAACTCGACTTCTCCCGCCAGCTGAGACGGCGCACTGAGCACTCAGTCCGACCCGTGCTGGTCGCCAGTGTGCGCTGGCAGTCGGTCACACACCGCCGCGTGGGACTCGCAGCGGCAGCCCGCCGAAGAGACGAGAGGACGGAGTCTCTCTGGAAGGCGCTAGCACTCTGCGGCGCAGGGGGGCGCGGACGAGCAGGCACTAAAGACGCGGGAAGACATCGACGTGCAGGCAGACCCGCGTCTGTGTAGGCTCTCCGCGTTTGAGACGTCCGCGATCCTGAGTCGAAGGATCTAGGGAGGATGTGTCTTCGCAGAGCCCTCCGTGGAGGCGACAACTTCTTTCAGTGCCTACCGGAATCCCGCTCATTTTCGCTGGAGCTTCTTATCCGCGTTTTACACAAGCCAAGTGCCACAGACTGCTTAAGACGGAAAAACGGCACCACAGCAAGCTCAGCTTGTGTTTCGATGAGCGAACCAGGATATTCGCGCCAAACCGGAATACACAGACAAAAAATACTCTGTTCATGCTCTCCAGCCAAGAAGACTGACAATGTAGTTGTCTTACCAGTGCCGCCGCAGTGCGGCCTCAATACACCGTACGTAACATACATATATATATATATATATATATATATATATATATATATGCTTGCGAGAGAGCGAGGAAAAACCTACTAAAATACCCACAACATATATATCTATCCATATACGTGTTTACACGTGCAGACGGCATCTGATCAATTACTAAACGTGCTTAGCCACGTAAATTCACGGCGACCACTCAAGGATACCCCGCCTCATGACGACACATCCACTTCACGGTGTACATACACCTGGCAGAGCCTGTCGAGAGACTCAGAGGTCGCCAGAAACATTCGCAGACGAGCTGCCGGCAACTGCAGTGCCCCAAAAATGACTTCCGTTAGCAAAACGTCTCAGCCTGCCGCATACCTGTCTCAACACTCGCACACTCCGTGCTGCACCTAGCAGCACATCATCGGGTGTAGGTACAACTCAGCTCAGAGCCGTGGAAAACTTCGCCTCAAACGCGATCAAAAAGAAAATCCATGCAGAGTTGAGACGCACATCGCAACGCGTGGTCGTGTCTTTGTCTCGGTTATCCCTTCCAGTTCGATGCTGCTGACCGCTGCAGCATCTGAACAACATTCTGGCCTCGCTGTCCAAGTAAGTGAAAACAAAAATCCATCGACGCCGGCTGAAACGCGTCGAATGCGAATTGATATTCGTGCAGTCGATCCTCAGATCCACCACTTTTTGCTGTCGCAGACAGTCTTCAGAGAAGCGATTTCTAGGCCCAGACCTCTTCGACGATGCGTTTGTCTGCAACGAAGAAACACAAATCGAAATCGAGAAGTGAACAGTTGCAAGCGAACTCCTGACCGGATAACGGGAAAGATAACATGAGTTGCAGCATCGACTTGCCCCCCATCTCCAACACGTCTGTTGCCCTACGATGCAACTCGCTTCCCGTCGGTATTCGCGTATACACATATATACATATATGTATGTATATATACGTGCTAGCGTGCACATTTATACTAGAACGTCTACCAGTTAACAGACACAGCAGGCACCACGAGGGAGAGGACGGGATTGCCCTAGCGATTTCCCCTCGCCCCGACGCCTGTGGCCCGGTCCTCTTCACTTTGTTTTTGACGCATCATGTCGTCGTCTTCCTTCCTGGTATTCCTCTTTCCGCACTGCGCAGTCACTCAAAGCCAGCTCCGCCACGTAGGCCTACACCATTGCAATCGCGCCTTCTTTCCCGCGTTTGCACTCTCACTTTCGCGTCTGGATTTTTAGGACTCTCCCTTCCCTCGCTTACTTGTACGGAGGTTGTGGACGAACTCCTTCGCCCTGGCTTCGTCGTTTCCAAGCTTCTCCGCCGCTGCGTGCACGAGTGCCTCCGTCACGCCGGCCGCCATCGCGCTGCGCCTACGCACCACAGAGGAAGAGAAGGATGCGAAAACGAAAACGCTCAGCAGAGAAGGGACGCTTTGCGGCAGACGAGAGTCTGAAGGACCCCGGAAAACCAAAGGACCACGAACTTCTCGAAAGTCGCGCGGGAGAGACTCGTGTCTTCTTCATCGCGAGAACCGACGAGCCGAAGCCACGGTCACGCGAGACAACACCAGAAAAGCAACACACACCTCAACAGGGAAGAGCCTCAGGCAACGCCATTCGCGGCTGCGCGTTCATCACGCGAGGCCGCCCTTTTAGAAACGAACATTTCACCTTAAAAATGAAGAAAGCCCCTCGACTTACCCACAGATGTAGACGATGCCCCTCCGCTCGTGCACGAGGCGCCAAACGAGGTCTTTCTCCTCCTGAATCTTGTCCTGCACGTACTTCCTTGGTTGCTGCACCACACGCACACCTTCCAAAAGCTCAGCTGCCATGGAGACTAAAGTTAAAAATACTGTTTTTTTCAACTGAAGTGTTGCAGGCACGTTTTGTTTTTAAGCCACGAGACTCCCGCTCAATCGAGGAGAGCTCCTGGAGCAGCTTGCGTGACGGCACAGCCTCGAGGCTGTCAAGTGTATGCATGTATGTCTGTATGTATATGTATGCATGTACGTATACATACATATAAGTTCAAGTTCATGCGACTGTTTATTAAAAATATAGGTTGAAAATGCGACGGCGGCGAGAGAGCTGGGTGCGTTTGAGGCTTCTCGACTCCTCACCCCGCTGTCCATGCGCTAGCTGCTCACGAATTTAACGCACTTTCTAAAGGAGCGTCCTCTCAGAGTGACATTCGTACATGACTGAATAGACGCATTCCAAGCTTATTGTTTGTGAACATCGCGTAGATCCGCTCGGGTTGCAGAGAAGGGCAGCCGCGCAGCGACGAACGAACGCCAAGGAGAGAGAGGCAGGACGCTGGAGGTAGACACACTTACGTGTATGCATGGATGCAGATACATACTATATCTATATCTTGATATATCTCTGTTTATATACTTGTTCATACGACTCAGTGTGACGCGCAAGGCTCATGCCAGAAACCTGTGAGACCTTCCGCCGGCTGTCGGAAAAGAGCTTCCGTGGTCAAGGCTTACCCCGGGTTGTCGCGAAAAGGCGAGCAAGAGGTGTGTGAGAATCTTCTTGTTCTTGTGCGAGTCGACGCCCCTTTCTTCTTCGTTCGAGGGCGGCGTGTCGCTCGCCGTCCGCGCCTCGGCGCTGTCCGCGAGGCTGCCCGGGTCTGCCTGCGCGTAGCGGAGGAGTTCGTCGCGGTAAAGGAAGTCTTTGTCCGCCCGCTGGCAGCCGAAGAAGAGCACGACAGGCCCTTGCCAGCCTCCGAGGCTCTCGAACTCGCGCAGAAACGCGATAAATGGGGCGATGCCTGAGCGAAAACCAACAATCTGCCAGCCCTATCTCAAACCATGGAGACTACGAAGCTATTATTTACACTGGTGAGTGCCTCGGTGAGAGATTCAGTCAAAGCAAACGCCATGGTGTATACTACGATCCTTACTGGCAGGAGCACAGGCGAGACCACACAAACGGAGGCGCGGCCTACGCCGCACCCGCCCGCAGATGAAAAGCCCGCAAATCGCGCAGAGGGACGCGAGAGCGATATCGAGCGAGCGCCAGACGTCCAGCGTTGCGTGCAGCGTGCGAAACCCCAAAGGACAACAAGCTGCAGGGCTCGACAGCGACTTTGACACCACCAGCGAGGCGGACACAAGGACAAAACTCCGTTCGATTCTATCTTGAAAAACTGGGAAAAAAGGAAACTTGGAAAGAGAAAGATACCTGTGCCCGCGGCGACCATGATGACGGGCGTGCGGACGTCGGCAGGCAGGCGAAACGTCGAGGGCTTGATCAGGGCCTTCAGGACGTCTCCCGGCCTCAGCTGCTGCGTGATGAACGATGAGCACGCTCCGAGGAAGAGTCGCTCCTCCTGCTGAAGCCGCGCGGGCCTCGTCTCCTCATGCACGGCCGAAGGGCTTCCAAAGATCTTGAATCCTGAGAAGAACACAGGCAAAGCCGCAACAAACACTGGTGCCGGTGATAACTGAGCCTATCCGCACCCGCCAAGCCACCAGTTCTCTGCTTTCGATTCCCTCCTGTCTATCACTTCTTCAACCTCGGTGCTCCTGGAGGACCCTCTCCCTCTCGCAAACAGACACCCGGCTGGGTCGCCAAACGTCGAAGGCCTGTCCCGTGAAGAGGCGCGATGCAGACGCGCAAGGCAGCGCGTCAAAACCGGAAACCTGAGGACGAAGAAACGCGTGCGGCGTGCATCAGCCGCCCCGCCATCGCGCCTCATCGCCAGGGTGAGAACGTCCCCCCTACGCCGGTAAGGCGCTGTCGTCTCACGGGGCGAGCCGAGCTCCGTCGCGCATCCCTACCCTTTTCCTCGAGCGACGCCGCCGCGAACTGGAGGCCGTCTGTCCTCTCGGAAACGAGTCCCACGCAAAGCGACACCGACCGCGCCCCGGGCTCGAGTGCGAGGGCCTTGGGAGAGGAGGCGATCGTGTAGGCCCGCGGGGTGTGCGCGGCGGAGAGGAGCGCCAGCAGAAGGCCCAGCTGGCGAGTCTGCAGAGACGCTTCCGCGGCGCGCTCAGCCGATCCGCCGAAAGATCCGCGCCGAGAAGCTGGGGCCGAGGCACCAGCAGCAGGCAGGCGATCGACGAACGGGCGAGTGAACGACGGCGCAAGCGTCGGTAGAAGGTCTCGCAGCGTGAGCAGTGGAGATCTCACGCAGGCCTCGTAGACCTGCTGGGCATGCTGAGAACCCATTGAGAAGCGAGTCAGGCGAAGGGCGCCCACACACAGCAAACCCGTATGCCTCGTCCGCATTTTATATGCGCAGAGATTTTTCTGTATGCGCAGCCTTTGAAACGGAAGCAAAGCCACCGCTGAGACACGCTCAGCTGCGTCTCTCTCCTCTTCCTCTCTCCGGCGGCGTCCAACAGCGGAACCCGCCCGCCGACGCATACGCATGTGCATACAGATCCACACGTATATTAGCGTATATACATATCTACATCCAACCAAAGAGGGCGTATAACCGAGACAGTGCACTTTTACAACTATATAGAACTATACTATACATATGTAGAGGACAGCCTGGCGTGATAGTCTAGCGAGGTTCCATTCGCCGATTTCGGACACCTCGGCTTTTTCTCACAGGATCGTCACAGCAGAGACGAAGCCACTGCTGCCGTTCTTCGGGGTCTTCGATCCACAGCGACAACGTGGCGAGCGAGAACTTGGGGAGCTGCCCTGTCAGGTTGCAGAAGAAACCTAGAGCGTCCTGAAACCGCGTGACAGACACGCAGGAGCATCCGGGGTGCCGAGGCGACAACGAGTGCCCCAGGAAGCGAGTCTCTACCAGAGGAGAAAGCGCGAAACGAAAGGTGGACTACGGAGCCTCGCTTCGGTGTTTGCATGCGTTTTCTGTAGCGGCTGCGGTTGCGAGAGACGAAAGCTGCTGCCTATTGATTTGCATCCTGCGTGAAACCGCTTCGATTCGCTCTGTGCGTTGGCCGTTTCCAAATCAAAAGCGAACTCTGTTTTCTGAAGATCAGGACGCTTTTGAGACGAACCTCGAGGGTGCAGGGCGTGGGAAACGGGGCGGCGTACGTCAATGAAGCGGCGGACGAAGTCGCGAACGAAGCGCCGAGCACCGCGGCGCTCGGCAGCCAGTGAACGTAGTCAGAGAGCGCAACGCCTTGGTCTTTGAAGCCGAGGAAGCCATGCCACCAGGCGATCTGAATTTGAAAAAAAAAGCACACATGGCGCGTGCGTCTTCCCGACAGTTCGCGGAGTGTCCGCTGAGTGCGCGTAAGATGATAATGATTGTGAATATGGAGCCACCTGAACACCACCTATGAATATATATTATATATCACAGAAGGTCTGCTTCGGCGCCACAGAACTCTTGCGCCAAGCCTTCGCATGCCCCACGCCGCTTTCTGCCGCTTTTAGGGTTTAGGGTTTAGCCGAAGCGCGTGGCGTCCGCGGGGAGTTTTTTTCCTTGCCCGTCCAGCGTATATTCGAAACTCCACAACTGTGAACTTGCTGAGCGCACATCACGCCATCACTTTGGCACTGGCCTTCTTGATGTCAGTCTGTTCGGAGTAGACGGACAGATATGGTGTTGGCGGTGACGCACCTCCTCAGCGGCGTTTCGGTGCAGGCAGTACATGGTATCGGCGGCGCGGTACTGAACGGCGGGGAAGTCGGTGATGTCCAAGTTGACTTCAACGGTGCTCTCCACAGGCGCCTCCTTCCGCCCCGGCGCCTGGCGCGTCGCCCCACGGGCGGGGCTGGTCTCCGCGGCTGCAGGCGGGGAGGTGCAGGGCGTCACGCGCTGCCGCAGTTGGCGCACGGCCTTCACCGGCATCTCCTCCATGCAGAAGAAGAACTTGGCGCTCGTGCCATGGGGTACCTGCGCGAACGGCGCCAGCCAGGCCTTCCCTGCCTTCGCCGCAGCTTCCTCCTCCACCCGCTTCTGCTCAGCAAGCAGCGCCTCCGCCGAGGGCCCCGCCAGCAGGCGGAACGAGGCGTCGGTGTCTGAGAAGCGAAAACGAAACACAGAGAAAGAGAGAGGGAACGACGCACCTAAAGGGTCGCGGCAAGGAGAGTGGCGCCCGCAGGGAAGAGGAGGCCCCAGCGAAGCGCGAAAAGAACTGTAAAAAAGACGAATAGATATCACGAGACGACTGTCCTCGGAGACAGCAACATGAGCGAGGGGAGCGGCAGTGAGCTGCTAACAATGGAGATCGAAAAAACAAGCAGGTGAACCGCAAGGCTTCGCCTCCAGAAAAGCGGAATCGCATCCATACAGGAGGATCCCGCGACTCCCTACGAAACCGTGGCTTTCTGCGAGGCTTGAGGCAGCGAGAAACGCAAGGCGTTCGTTCTGGCGTCTGCGCCGCCCGCCCGCGTGCTGACGTTAACTCCGAGCCAACTGACAACAGCCATGCAGAGTCAACCATAAACGTGACAAAAACAGACTTGTGGGCGTAATACATGTGTAGCTACCCAGATATAAATATAGTGGGATGCATAAGCCGCTGAGGAAGGGCTGCGTCCGAGCCGGACTCAGCGCGAAGACTCCGTCTGGGAGAATGAGGCTCGATTCCGTGGACCCCACGGAGTAACGAAGGAGACATCGAAACAAGGAGAGACGGACAGATGTGTGGCCTGCGAGACTTACGGCGCTTCGCCCACGCCTCGACCCTCTTCTGGAGCTTCGCAATCGCCGCTGAAAACACGCAGAGACGCGAAGAAAGCGAGAAAAAACTCAGCCAACAGTCAGTGCATCATGAAGAACAGCACACACGAGGGCAAGCGTCGGTGAGGAGAGAGCCCTGCAAAAGACGCAGAGGTAGCGCGCGGGGAGCAGAAAGAAGGCTCCAGACACTCTATAGAAGGCCAGAAACAGAATTCTTGTAAGGCGCGAGGGTTTAGGGCTAGCGCAGAAAGCCGCAGACGAGGCAGGAAGCGCGAGAGCCGACCGCCAGCCGGCAGGGAAGGAGACCGGTGACGGAGAGGCCAACGCAGAGAGTCTCAGCAGACGCACATGCGTGCGCGCATGTCTGGCTCAAGAACAAGTCCATCCGCCTCTGCGCGCCACGGAAGCCGCAGCTGGGGAGGGAGGCTTAGAGTGCACGTCGGCGATGAGGAAGCCTTGACAAGCGTTTGACGCGTGAAGCTCCGACAGCGCGAGAAAGAGAGGAGACAAAGCGGCATGGCGTGGAGCGGACAGACGGACAGTGGCAGCCCCAGCAGGCTCTCCCGCATCGCCGGAGGGACGTCGCCACTCCGCGCTTCGGCTCACCGTCTTCTGAGAGACTGCCTGCGACTGCAGCAGCGCCGATCGCGGAAGCGGCGCGCGAGAGGCTGGCGCTCGGGGTGCTTGGAAGGAAGGCCTTGTCGCCTTCGGCGCCGGCCTCTGCTTGCGCCTCGCCCTCATCGCTTCTCTGCAGGAAGTCGAGCGAGAAGCTCCTTCGCCGCAGGACGGGGGTCTCGCCTGCCGCCACCCCGACACTCGACAGCGAGCGCAGCGCGGCTGGAGAAGCCGGAGAGAGAGAGGCCTCTGCCAGCACGGCGGACGCGCCGGAGGCCTCCGCGGGGTTCTGGGTGTCTTCCAGACTGCCGCCCTCGTCCACCAGCGTCTTCAGCGCAGGGAAGAAGAGCTCCTCAAGCCATCGCGAGAAATCCGCGCCCACGTCGCCGGCGCCGTCGCCCAGCCCCAGCGGACAGAGCAGGCGAAACCGCGCCGAGCCGGAAGCGAGGGCGGCGGGCGAGGCGGAGGCTGAAGTGGCCGCCGCTTGCGCTTGCTGGGACTGGATCTGCTCCAGCATTTTGAAGGTGCGGCGCCCCATACGGTTGAAGCGCTCGTAGTCAGTGCTACCGAGGCCAAAGACCGCGCAGTAGCCGCGCATCCTCGGCACCGCCGTGGACCCGCGAACGCTCTTCGAGTACGCCTTCAGCTGAAGCACGGAAGCCAGACACAGCGACCCAGGCGCGAGCATGCCAACGGGGCCAAGCAGCAGCAGCAGCGTTGGAGCTCGTACGCGTCCTCAGGTCTGCCTTCGGACGCGCAGACGACGCCCGCAGAAAGGACAAGAAGCCGAGAAAAACGACACAAACTGCAGGAGAGAGAGGCGAGCACGCAGACCCGCCTGGTGACGGCGAACCGGACCCGTAGGTGCCTCTGGGTTGAGGCTATCGGTCACACATTGCGGATGCTGACTTCCCAGCTGAGCTTTGACATCTCTTTACTTTGACGTCAATGCACTTGGAAATGGACGTTTCATCTCAACTGGCACACCCGCCGCAAGAAACAGCTGACAAGCGGTCAGAAAGCGCATCGGCCTCAGCCGAGAGGCGGAAGACAACAGACTGAATCGGAGAAAGACGTTCAGGAAAGCAAAAAGACGCTAAGGTGAAAATGCGCTCAGCCTACCCAGTCAAAGAAGACGCGTGCGTTGTCGGTGGGCTCGCCCTCGCCGTAGGTGGCAACAACGAGCACTTTGTATCTCTGCGCGAGAAACGCGTCGGGGTCGAAGTCCTAAAAATGAAAAAAAAACACAGAAGCAGAGATCGACACGGGGACGCTCCGCCACAGCGCTGCACTGGAGACAGGCACCTCAACAATACCGGATTTTTCTGCAAGAATAGGCCTCACACACACACAGCAAGCGATGTAGGGTCGTAGAGACGCGAGAAGAGGCCGCGAGCTCGCCGCCGTGGCGACAGCCACCTTGCACACGGCGGGGCGCGCATCCTCGCGTTGCAAGAACGACAATGAACGCAAACATGCGCAGCAGAAGAAATGCGAAGTGCTCGTAGGGTTCCTGAGTTCCGAGTTCAGTCCTGGCGTTGGGAGGCGGCTGAGCCCTAAACCGTACCTCGAGGTCAATCACCTCAACACGCTTGATCCCCTCGACCTCCTCAGTGACGGCGCTGGCGAGCTCCTCGCCAAATGCCTCGGCAGTGCCGGACTGGCTGCCAAAGTACACGAAGAGTGTGTCGCTGAAGACGACATCTTCTTCGGCGTCTCGCTGTGTCCCATGTCCAGCGACACCCGGCTTGCCGCCGCGGCGCCGAGGTCGCGACGGGCGCAGCAGAAAGTAGCAGAGAGCCGCAGTGCCCACTGCGACGCCCGAGATAAGCAGGAGACGGGAGGCAGAGCCGCCAAGAAAGGAAGAAGACATCGCGGCCAGGGAAGGGGAGAGGGGGGGAGGGAGCAGAGAGCCACTGTGGAGGGAATTCAGAGGAAGCAAGGGGGAGACAGGGAGATCGGACGACAAGAGGAAGTGAAGGGTAGACAAGCGGCGCAAAGCGGAGGCGCGGGGAAAACAGGAAAGAAGAGAGAGAGATTAGGCGTCCAAGATGAGAAAACTGGCGAGCAGGAGACGGCACTGAAGCGAGGAGAGACTCGGCGCGCGGCTGATGGAAGCAAGCCAACTCAAGCGGCAAGGAAACGGAAAATGGCGGAAAGAATAAAACCGAAGACCCCAAGGCGCCTCACGAAACAAAGAAAATGGCGGACGAGGCACTGGAAGGGAGCGGACGCGCTTTCCACGCAAGGGGGTCACCCCACGTGCGATGGGGACGGAGACAAGCAAGTATAGAAGAAGACATCAAGAGGAAACGGGATGAAACCGACGACTGGCAAGACGCAAAGATGAGAGCCGAGCCAGGAGAGAGGAAGACGCGGCAGAAAATCACGAGAGTCGGCATTGCTCGTAAAGACAAACCCGGCTCGACGCACACACTCCGCGTGTGGGCTTCTCCGTGGAAAATCTGAGTCTTACGAAGGAGTCAGGAAAAGACACGAGGGCAAGCACAGATGTAAGCGAAGAGAGGGGAAGAGAGAGCGGTTTTAGATGGCACACCATGAACGGAAGCGAGAACGAACGGCGCGCGCTGGGGAACGTAAACTAGCGCATGCACATGCAGAGAGACTGGAGAGACGGTGAGAGACACGCACACGCTCCAACAAGTCGGCAGTTTTAGCCATTCAAATATAAACTCCTGATCTGGCTCTGGCTGAGAGTTCTACGAGATGGAAAACAGCGCTTTCTCGCCTCCGCGACGGTGTTGTGCTGCGGCCCTCCGTGCCGCGGCGCGGACTCTGCGAGAGAAAAGATGCCCGGGCTTTCCACCTCGTCATCGAAAACCCGAGAGGGACGCTTGGAAAAGCTGCAGCTTCCTCTCAAGAGACACAGCTACAGCTTCCTCCCAAGAGACACAGCTACAGCTTCCTCCCAAGAGACACAGCTACAGCTTCCTCCCAAGAGACACAGCTACAGCTTCCTCCCACGAGACACAGCTACAGCTTCCTCCCAAGAGACACATCTGCAGCTTCCTCCCAACAGACGCAGCGAGTGCGGATGCAAGGAATTCGTCACTTGCAAAGACAATACAGCACTGGAGCCCACGCCCCTGAATCGATGCCACTCGCGACCCCTGGAGATTCGGCACTACAGGTTTCAGGGCGACCCTGTCTGCGTGTTTCCCCTCGTAACCCAGAACCAGGTCAAAAAGAGATGTGCCATATTAGAAGAAAGGGAGGCATCTTATAAGGAAGCCTTCCAGTGCGTGGAACGTTCTTTTTGCGCCTCGCGCGGCCTCTCGACGAGGACGAACCCAAGGCCGGAGAAACCCACTGCCAGCGAAGAACTCGAGACACTTTTCGAATGCATCAGAGGCGGTCGCCGCGTGCGCTCTTGAGAGTTGCTGCTCTGGACTGGTTGCGCGGAAAATCTCCCAGGCTTCGAAAGCTTTTATGCACGGTAGAATTGTCGATCGTCTCCGCCAGCAGCGAACTGGCGCGTTGCCACGCAGCGATAGCCGAGGCGGCCTCGAGTTCGCGAGAAAACGGAGAAGGCAACGAACCAACGAACCCATCTGAATTCAACAGGGACTCGCGGTAAAGCTGAACCCGAATCCCTGGCGGGGGCGTTTCGTCCAAGAAGTTTGCGAACTACGACTCCACTTTGACAAATGCATTTCTGCATGGGGAGCTAGCGCTGGTCATCTCACGTCCTCTACAGAGCTGCTTGCCCTCGTTCGGTGGCGGAGACAGGAGTATTCATCGACTTTTTCTGCGGAGTACATCCTACGAGTTGGTTTACTGGTCTAGATCTCGAAGGTCTTCGTACGCGTTCGCATGAATCAGAAGTAGAATGTGGGGGAGGCCGGAACTTTTGCTGGGCTCAGCGGTGCATCTAGGCCTAGACGTAAATTTTACCGTCCTTTCACCTGGCCGGATACAGGCGGATAGTCATCGTGCGTTGGAGCAAATGCCATGGTTTCGATTGCAAAAACTTTATTCACAGACAAACTCTTCTACACGGAACTCCCCCAGTGCGCACGCGGAAACTGAACAGCGGCTTCATCTGCCCGTGGTAACTTCTCTGTATATATATAATACACATCTTTATTTGTATACGTGTATGGCTATATAGGCGCAGGTATGTGTGCAGCTTGGTTTTACACACCCTAACCGGGTAGCCTTCATTGTCAGGGCAAAGACAGCTACGATCTGTCTGCTTTTGAAAATGGTGTGGAGGCAGACGCTCTCAAGAGGGAGCCGCTCAAATATTCGACACCATGAGGTCGCGAACTATAAACGAACGCATCTCCATGGTGAGATGCCTGTGCATAACGCCGAACTACATCCGACGGCTAACTGGGCGCAGGACAGCCGCCCCTATGCGTCTAAAGATACTGAAATACTACTTCCCCTCTCCGCTTGCGTACGCGTATATTTGTGGAGGTCAATGCCTACATGGAGACAGCCCTATCTGTATCCGGTCATACAGGCGTCGCCACAGATTTTGAGGCCAGCATGCATGCATCGATATGCATACATATATATATGCATGCACAGCGGCACTAGATACGGCTAGCTGCGAGAGCTACACCGGCCCTCGCCCGCCTTAGCGTCTTCTTGGGGCCGTTTGGGAGCGTGTCACGTCGTAAATATATGTATATATCTATGCCCCTATGAATGCATGTATGTATGTATGTCTATTTGCATGCTTAATTATGACCCGCATGCTATAGTGATACATCGCACTATGGCAGGTAAGCAACCGCGTAGGTGCATTCAGGAGTATGACTGTCGCGATTGCGTTTTTCGCTTTCGCCTCGATAGTGTCCTGTCTCAATTCTGGCAGCCACATGTTCTCATGGATCAGATCATGTCCTAAACTGCCGCCCTGGCTTGGCTGCCACGCGAGCTTCTTCCGAGACGTGTCTCTCACGCAGGCCAGGCAAGGGGTAGCGAGAAGCCGGCGGAGCAGTGCTAAAAACCATTCGAGTCAAATGAGAAGTTATGTGAGACGTCCACAACACTCTGCTCAAGACACCCTTGATGCGTAGTTCGCCCCAAGTACCCCGCTGCCGACCTCGAGACGTATTTCCCGTCGGCTCCTGCCTCCCGCAAAGCGTCTCTCCACACGCTACATTGCAGGATTTCATCCTCCACAGCAACGGGGGTATGTCCGCACATATATCAGTAGGAATAAACAAGGATGTAGGGGATCATGTGACATGATACCGCTACGCACACGCTCTGAGAAATATACATATACATATATACATATGCATATATACATATATATGCGGATATACGCTTGCCCGCTTGCGCATGCACGACTACGTATATATATATATATATATATATATATATATATATATCAGGACGCGTCGTCGCCGCTTTCGTCTTCCGCCTGCTCGCGTTTGACCTGAACTCTGGAGGCGATCTTTCCTCGGCAGATGGGACACTGGGTGAGGCCCTGACTACAGGGCTGGCAGAAGTAAAAGTGGAGACAGGGCGCCAGAGCGACACTGCGCGTCCGCGAGACGCAGATGATGCATTTGAGAAGGCCCTCGAGCTCGCTTTCCTTCTCCTTCTGCTTCTCCAACTCGACCCGCAGTTTCTGACACTCTGAGGAGAGCGCGGCTTCGCGCTGTACCTGGCGAAGCGCACAAAGGACGCGCCGGCACACCTGAGAAAATCCGAAAGGCCCTAAGACGCGCCCGACGATGGGAAACGCCCATGCAGCGCTCTACATCACGAAGGAAAGATAACAGAGACCCTCCCCTCGAGTCGTGAAAACTAACAAAAACCGGACGGACTAACCAGTATATACATATATATAATGTTCGTCCCTATACATATACATGTATATATATATATATATATATGCGTACATAAACGTGTTGCGAAGCCATGTGAAGACGGAGTGTGGAGCTTCAAAGCAGAGGCCAGTGAGAATGTAGTCTAGCTTCGAAACGCCTTTGGTACGGGGTTCCTTTCGCGCGACTTGGCCGTCCGTGGAAGGCGTCTCTCATTTCGAGGCGCGGCCTTGGTCCTACCTGCGTCTTCAGCCTGGCAAGCTCCGCGCGGAGGCCCACGACGCGCTGGAGGAGCTGCGACTTGGGCAGAAGCGCGAGCCAGGCACGCGGGTTGACCTGCTGAATCCGCGGGTGGACGCAGGCGAGGATGAGCAGCGGCGCGAGCGCAGAGGACGCGAGAGGTGCCGCCTGCGACGGCGGTGCCAGCAGCGGAGCCAGCAGAGGTGCGACGGCCTTGATGCAGTGCCTCGGTGACGCGAGCGAAGACCGCTGACTCCCTGGCGCCCCTCGCGGGCCGCCGCCACCCGCCGTCTGAGCTCTCGGGCTCTCGCTCGACGACAACAAGCCCTTGCTCTTGGATCCGCGCGGCGAACCGTCCTCCGCCGACGCCGCAGATGGCAGTCTCGTCTCCGCAACGGCGCCTGCGCGCTTCCTGCCCCTCGCCGTACTCTGGCGCTCCCCGCGCGCGTCGCTCGAGTGCGTCTCGCACTCAGCGCAGGCGTCAAAGTCTTCTGCTCTCTTAGCCGCCACCGGCTCCGGGCCTCCCAACTCCAGAGACGCAGTCCCCCGGTCGCCCGAGGCTTCGCCATCGGCGAGCGCAAGCTGCTGCCTTTCTCGCGCGAAGGCCGCCTGCCGCACAGCAAAGGCCTCCGCGAAGTCGCTGAAGAACACCGACACACCGCAGAGACAGCGCGACGCACCGGTGCCCGAATGTACGCCGGCGCAAAAGTCGCCGCACGGCCGCGAGACGCAGAATCCCGCCACGCGCACAGCCTACGCACCGTGAGGCAAAGGGAGAAGAAAGAGCACGCGCCGGCAGGCGCGACGGAGTGAAAAACGGCCGAGAGACCAAGAGACAGATACGTGCGGAAACAGACAATGCGACAGCTGTGTCGCTGCGGCAACTGCCAATGAGTTAAATAAGCGGGCGTTCCCTTCCAACTCCCCGGCCTGCGCAGGCATCCTCTCCCCGTCGACAGACTTAAAAAAGCTACAGGACTTCTTCCTCCGAGATAACGAACTGTGGTGCGCAGAGAACTCTGCGGGGTGTGTGTTTGAGAAGGAACGACGTACTCCGCCGGAAGCAGCTTTAGATCCATGGGGTTGCGCTGCATCGCCCCCAAGTGTCCGACTGCGAGTTGTTGGAGCTTGGCCGTCGTCGCCAGCGGAAGCATGTAAAACGTCGCAAACGGCGGGACATCGCCTGCAGACAGAAACACTCCGAAGGGGGAGGGGGGCGAATGAGCTTCAGACCCGAAAAAAACTCGGAGAAAAGGTGGCAGCAGGCAGGCAGAAAGCGCAGGCGTCACGCGACACCGCGAAGCCAGCTCGCGGAGACGCTTGCATACGTCTCTGCACGTGAATGTAGGCGGCAAGCGGAAATCTGTAAGGTGACGTTCGTGCGGAAAACATGCGAACTAAACACGGTAATCGACTACGCTGGATACCCCGCAGATGCGGCGCGGAATCTCCCTCTCTGCGTGGCACAGACGGAAGGAACTAGGCATGCGAGCAGACGAAGCGACGATGAGAAATAAGATTGGTGCTGCGGCGCCGCTTGGGCGCGGCACTGAGCCCCTGCATCAACGTAGCCAAACGCGGACTCAGAACAGGCACATGCGAATCTATACATAAATATATATATGGCTGGACGCCTCCTTTATTTTCCTCTTCGGCTGTAAACGGGGGGTGCTGGTTCTCTTTCTTACGGAAAGAAGGAAAGCGAGAAAGAAGCGCTTCATTTTCCTCTTTCGCGGTTGCCATGCACGCGCCGTCGCCTCGATTCATCAGCGCTCCTCCACTTGCGAAGTGTCTCTCCGTGCCTTGCGCGTTTTGCTCCACGCCTGTGGCGGCCGTCTCCGCCTTCAGCTTTCGGCGTTTATTCGAGTCCTCCTTCGCTTGCTCTGCCGCGGCCGCCTCAGGCTCCCTCTTGACCGCCAGGGCGCGCGTTCCCGTGAGAGTGGAGCCCCTGACCGCAAGCCGCCCCGAGAGGAGACCGCGAGGCGCTCCTTTCTCTTCGGAGACGCGCAGCGAGGCGCGCGACTCGGCCTGCCGCAGGCGAAGTCGCTCGTAGGCGAAGCGCCACGCAATCCATGAGTCCAGGGGCACGACGACGGCGCGGCGAATGTCCGAGCTGTTGATTTGCAGCAGCTGAGAACAACGTGAAAACAAAAGGCCGAAAGGCTCTGAGTGCGCCTTCGAAGCAACGACTAAACACCTCACGCGCTTCGCTCCCCGTTGCAGCGAACTGCGCCGCGGACGCGCGAGTGACCCACCCGCTGCTACAAGCGTGTCCGAACGAGAAACTACGTATCTGCGTTACTCGCCCTCTCTATTCACATATATATATATATATATATATATATATATATATGTATATATGTATATATGTATGTATATATATGTATATATATGTATATATATATATGCATGCGCGTGGGGCGGCGCAACCGTATTTCAGGCGCGATGGAGAGGCAGAGCCGGCGCTACCGCGGAGCCGACCAGACCTCCCCCTCGAGGCATAATTGCTGAGAGAAGCATCTGCGTTGACTGAAAAAACTGGGCGCGAAGGCGGCAGAAACGTCTCACCGTATCATCGTCGTGGTACACATAGCGCACTGCGTAGAGCGGCTCCTCGGAGTTAACTGCCACAACCATCCCTGCGGGCAGACAATAAGGGACAAACACATAAAAAGTCGGGGCAACTGGCGACGCGCCACAGGCGGAAAAGGACGATGAGTGACGCTCACAAGGCCAGCAGGCCGCGTTTGCGTTCAGGGGTCGACGCCGCGGAGGCACCCCGCGGCGGAGAAGCAAACCGAACAGGGAGAGGAAACAGCAAACTGAGGCAGGAGGAGCGACTCTGGGGCGACGAGGCGATAGAGACTCCGCAGCCGCGTAGCGCAGGCGAGAGAAGGGCACATACACTGAACACGAGATGAAGAATGAGGCAAAAGGCGTGAGGCGAAGGCGGGTAGACGGCGGGTTGGTGTCTTACCGACAAAGTCAGAAGGGTCGCTGCCTCGATGTTCTTCTTCGTCTCGAAATTCGCACAACTCCCCCGGCAGAAGGACGTTCCCGATGACGTCGACAGGCATTGTTCCTACTTTCACCTGGCCTCTCGCTTTCTCGTCGCCGGCGCGTCCCTTGAGCGCCGTGGAGGCGCTCGCGAATGAGTCCGTGGCGGCGGCGCCCTTTTTCTCTGTTTCTGGCGCTGACTCAGAGGCTGCTGCAGTAGCGGAGGCGCGTCTCGCACCCCTCCTTTGGACGGGTGAGGAGCCGCGCGAGGCTTTCTTCCTGCTGCCCGCTTCCTCCGCTTCGCTTTCCTTCTCCTCGCCTTTCGCGCGCCTCGTCCCGCTGCTTGCCCCGCCTCGCCTTCGGATCGCCTCTCCTCCCCGCGGCTTCTGCGTCTGATGCATACCCCCCTCGTGTTCGCCCGCGGCCGCCCCGGCGTGTTCGCCCGCGGCCGCCCCGGCGTGTTCGCCCGCGCCTCGCGGGTCTGAAGGCCCCTCACACGGAGCTCCATCTTCGGGCGCCTGCGCGGCGGCCAGCTCGCCCTCCTCGGGAGTTGCGCGGAGATACGTGTGTAGCCGCTGCTCAAACAGATGCGGATACAAGGCCGCGGCCTCAGCCAGATCGGCCGCCGCCACAGGGAACGGACTACAGCAGATCCCTTCTCGCGCTTGCCCCGCTTCCGCGCTGCTGTTCCTCTTTTCTCTCAGACGCCGCTCGATGGCGCCGCGAGACGCGCTGCCTTCCTCCCTCTGCCCGAGGCTCAAGGCTCCGCCTGCCCCGTCCTGCTCGCCAGCGCTCGGGTGCACCGGGCCTCCCGCAGGCGCCCCTCGGAGCACGTCACTTTCCGGTGCAGCCTCGATGCGGCTTATATTCGGAGACGCTGCGGAACCCGCGGCAGCAGACGACGCGTCGGCCGAAGCGGCTGAAGGCCGCTGGCCAGTGGTTGGGTCTTTCTTGATTCTCCTCTTCGCTGCGCAGGAGAAGCGGCGGGCGCCGTCGGCACTCGCTGCACGTGTGTCCTCTGGCGCTTCAGCGGCTGACGCACTTTGTCGTTTTCTCCTCTCGAGGGACAGCTCTGGAACGGGCGCCGCGTCGTTGTTGACATCGGCTTTGTTTGCTGCGTTCCCTGCTTCCTCTCGTCTATCCCCTCTACTTGTCGCGCGCCGCCAAGTCGCCGGTGGCTCCACATTCGCCTCTTCGCTCTCGTCCTCCCCCGCTGCGTCATTTCCTGGATTTCCGCGGCTGCTTGCCTCGCTGCGGCTCGCCCTTCGCGCGCCCGCTGGCCTTCCGCGTCTTGCTCGCGTCGCCGCTTTCTTGGCTTCGCCCTCTCCAGCGGCTGCCTCGCCGTCTCCTCTGAATGCGAGGCGCGTAAGTCGCCGGCGCGTCCTCTCATCTTGTGTGGCTTCGCCCGTGACGTTTTTCACTTTGTCCGCGGCTCGCACCCGCTCAGCTGCTTTCTTCGCGGATGCGCCGCACGTCCCTGTCTCCTTTCCGGCGCCGGCGGCCTCCTCTCCCCGACTCGCGCGCGCCTTGCGCCCTCGCCGCAAAGGCGTCGCAGGCGCCTCGCCCTCCGCCGCGCTCCCTGGAGAGCCAGCGGAGACCAACGCCAAGCGCGGCGACGTGCGCCGAGCATGCAAGCTGTGGGGCGGCGGCGCCGACTCGGGCGCGCCAGGTGCTGTCGACGGATACCGTGCGCGAGACGAGGACGCTGACGAAGCTGAGGAGCACGAGAGGCGGCGAGGCGTGCGGGGAGTCGATCGCGTTGTCGCTGCGGAGTCTTCGAGTCTTCGAGACTTCTCGCTTGTCTGCGCCCTCCCTTCGGAGCTGCCGCCTCCCACCCGCGTTCGCTTCTTGCTCCCTTCTGCGCGGCCCTCTGGCGCCGCAGTCGCACTACTGGGGTCGGGGCAAGATGTGGCGTCTGCCTCCCGTTTTCGGTTCCGCTTTGCATGCGCAGTCTCGCTGACAACTGCCTCGCCTCGCGGGGTCGCCACTCTTCCTCTGCGGCTCCCTCCAGGGGCTAGCTCGGAATGCCCTTTATCCTCGCCCCGCCCTGTTGCCGCTTCGTGCGGTGTCCGAGGCACTTCGCCATCTCCATCCGCCTCGCTGCCTGACTGTTTCTGGCGTCCACGCGGAGCTGCAAGGCCCCACGTCTCTTCGCGATTCGCCGCTCTCGCTTTCTGCGACGTGTCTTCCTGTATCGAGCCACGGCGCGTCGCTGCTGTCTGTGGCCTTCTCTCCTCGCTTCCGGGATGAGCACTCGCCGCCGGCCCCACAGGCGTCGCGTCTTTACGCGCGTCTCCTTCGTCCACGTCTTCTCGCTTTCGCAAGGCGAGTTGACTCGCCACAGACGCGGCCGCGGCGGTGATCGCCTCGCTCGAGACGGGCGCACGCGCAGCGCCGCGCCGGCGGCTTCTCGGGCTTGTTGCGTCGAGCCTCTGGGCTCCAGAAACGGTCTCGCACTCGCGCCCAACTCGCGCGGCGCGCGGAGACTGTCTCTCCGCCGCGGAAGGGCCCTCAGAGACAGGGCGAGGCACGGTCGCGCCTGCGGGTCCGGTGGGCGCCGCAGGGCAGTCTGCAGGCGCGGGGCGAGACGACGCAGAGCTCGACGCGTCTGCGACAGTGTGCGCCCAGCCTCCGCCATACTTGAAGGGGGGGTACGGCTGCAGAAAGCGCAGCGAGATGAAGTCTTCCTCGTTGTTGTCGTAGACGAGTTTGCACACGAGAGTCTCTGGGCAGCCGTGGAGGATGCGTGCGGGCCAGTACCTGCGAGGGAGACACGGTGAAGCAGGCGAGGAACCCTAAACCCTAAAACCCAACTCGACGTCAGACGAGCTTGCTCGCCCTCGAGTTGTCTCCCCCTCCTGCCACTGGGGGGTTCAGGGGTTTCGGTTTCCGCGCGTTCTGTTCAGATTTTGCGCTGCGACGAACGCGTCTCCTCTCCTCTTCCGGCTATCCCTTCGTGGCGCTGCCGCACCCGCGCTCCAACCCGCCCCCCGACATCCCAGTCTCGCTTCCGCTTGCATCTCCTCACCGGCCGCTGAAGTCCGTCCGTTGCGTCTCGCGCGTGGGCTTCCACCAGACCCGAACTTTGGAGCCGACAAGCATCGGGAGAAACGTGCGAATCCGCAGGTACCGCAGCAGAGTGAAGTTCACGGTGGTCGCCGGCAGGCTGAAACGGAGCAACACACACGACAACCATATTGTGGTGCGCAGATCGCACGGCCCCTCCGCAAGGACGCAGCGACCGCCAGGCGGAGAAACATGCGCCAACGTAAGTGTGTAGGGCCGCGTCCGGCCCGCTGCGACGCGCCAGCCAAGTGGATTCGGCGGTCACCGGACAGGCCAGACGACCAGAGGATGCAGAGCTGGAGATATGGCGGAGTGTGAGCTCTTTGTGGATCAACTGCTGGCAAAAGCATCCTACAGTACGAGTTTATGCCGGATCCCAGTTCCCCTGCGCTTTGCGCGACCACCTCTATCACGGTGCAACGGCTGCTGTCGATACCCGGGCGTTTCTGAACGGGCTCACGCACACGCGGCTTCCGCTACGCTGTGCGCCGATTCGAGAGAGATACTTGGATGCATGTGTAAGTGTAGCTGCGGATATGTATATGCGAATCCCTAGCATGCGTCGAGACATGGGCGGCCAGGCACACCTGCGCAGAAGTCGGGGGCGCACCCATCGCCCAGTATCGCGTGCCGTCCCTCGTGAGTGAGCCGCGACGCCGCCTGCGACATCTGCGTTCGTCTTACCGGGAATTTGGTGTCTCTCGGCGCGGCGCAGCGCAGGGAGGTCTCACCTTTTTGCGGTCACTGCCGCTGCGCTCTGGGTGGCGCTGTGAGGCGCAGACGGCGACCAGTGGCTGCCGCGGAGATGCGCGAGGGGCGAGACTGCCGCTGCGGAGCTGCTGCAGGGCGGAGCCGGCAGCGCAGCTTGCATGAAAAGGTGCGGCGGGATCGACAGGCACTCCGAGAGGTCGACGCCTGGAAACGCGAGATGCAACACCCGCAGAAACTCAGCCACGTTACTGCACTGCTGGAGCTGTCCGCGTTTTCTTCTCTCGAGTACCGACAGTTCGTTCCCGACTCTACTCGCGGGAGAGGGCTAACAGGGGCGGCAAGACGCCCGCGAAAAGAAGGCCGAATGCAGAACTGAAGAGCGCGAACCCAAGCCGCGAAAGCGCCCACGCGGCGGGGCAGAATCGAGGCGCAGTGAAAGGGCAACCAACGACCGCTCCAGTCCGGTCGCAGCGGCGGCGCCGAAGGCCCCCCGACCCGGAGTGCACCCAAACACAGGCGTCGCACGTTCTGCTCCTCCTCAGTGGCCAGGGGGCCCAACCGGCGCGGGCGGGGGAGGGGGGGGGGGGGGGGGGGAGGACGCAGGAGAAAGAAGAGACATGCGGTCGACTCACCCTCGAGCCACTGGAGACAGTTGTAGACGCCAAGGCCCTCGACAGCCTTGGCGAACCTTTCCTTGGCTGCGCGGGCCCAGCCGACTTGTGCGACTTTAAGAGTCTGGAGGCGATTGCGTCGCAGAAGAACTTCGAGAGCGGGCACCGCGGAGCGCTCGCCTCCGAGCCTGCAAGCGCAGAGATCCGAGAGGGGACCTCGCAGGACACCGTGCCGCGTGATAAGCACTCAGCGCGGAAACCCCGTCGGAAACGCAGAGCGCTATGCTCAGACGAGGAAGCAGCCTGCGCGCGAGGCGCCAGCCGGAGTGTGAGAGCGCGACAGAGGAGTGCCGCGGCCATCCAGAGAAGGCACACGATGGATCCATCTCGAAAAAACGAAGGTTTTGGCAAAGACCCACGAACTGACCTTTTCGACAAGGTGACAGAGGGAGGCTGATGAAGCAGGGCGAGGAGTGTCACCTCGGAGAGGAAGCAAACCAACGAGAGAAACGACAGAAGCAGATGGAGAGGAGATGGAGGCAAACATATGCGAGTTGCGTCTCCCCTCGCCCTTTGGCTTCGAGGCCTTGCTCACATGTTTTCAGAGACATCGAGGTAGCGAACGCCCGTGGGAAGTTTTTGAAGCATCGCAGTCAGCACATCGCCGTCGACTCGACAGCGGAGCGCCACAGACTCCAGCGTCTCCGCACTCGCCTCGAAGACTTCTCTGGAAGCAAAAATGAAAACGACAGCGTTGCCTGTTATGCCAGCTGAGATCTCAGCGCTTCGCCAAAGCTCCGCCTCTGACAAAGAGAGGCAAGCGACGCACAACCGACTCTTGTCAAACTGCGTCGCTCGACCCCGCGCTCCCCCGTCCTCTTCTCTGCATTTTAAAATAGATACCCCGTGAAGAGACGCACGGAGGCATGCGAAGTTTGCGGTCTGCATGCCTTCGGCCTGACATCTCCTCACGGAGCCCCCTTCCCCCCCTCCTCCCTCCCTCCCCCCCTCCTCCCTACCTCCCTCCCTCCTCCCTCCCTCCCTCCCTCCCTCCTCCCTCCCTCTCCCCCGCTCTCTCCACAGACAAACAACAAACTCCAGCGAGAATCAACCTCTTCAGCGAAGAGACGATGCGCCCGCTGATTCTCCACGACAGAGGCAAGCCTCACCCGAGAAGCGCAATCATCTTCGGCGTCCACTCGACGCCCCAAAGGTGCAACTGGAGTTTGCAGAGCCTCGGGAACGCCCGCAGCTCTTTCAGCACGGCGACGGCGACCTCGGCGGGCGCGTCGTCGACGAAGACGCTCGCCAGCGCGCCGCCGCGGAGCTCCGCGTCTCGCGCGTCCATCTGCGCGCTGTATGGGAGGGCGCCCGACGGAGAAGAGGGCGACGAGGGAGGCGAACAAAAGGTCGGCGAGGTCAGAACAGAAGAAGGGGGAGCTGCCACCGCAGACGCATGGAGAGGAGGGGGAGCCGCGCTCAGTCTGCGAAAACCCCGACGCGAAGAACCCGCGGTCGTCGTCGGCGCGCAGGGCTCGCGCCCGTCGCCGGCACGCAGAGAGACAGCCCCTGGCCCTGAGGCCTCCGCTGGGGGCAGGCCGCGGCCGCAACGAGGCGAGGACGCAGATGACGCGAACGAAGACGGAGAGCTCGCCGACGAGGGTGAGGGCGCGACTTGCCTCTGGCGTCGCTCCGCCGCGCCGGCCGCCGTCTCCTCCGCCTTCTCGCCTTCCCTGTCCGCAGACGGCGGCAGCTTTGCAGCGTCGAGGCTGAACGACGACGGCGAGGCAGTGCCAAAGGCTGAGAAGGGCGACGACGGCGGCTGGGGGCCAGACAAAGAACAAGGCGACTTCGACGGGAAGAGAGACTCCTGGGCTCGGGTGCGATGCGAGGCCAGCGCGCCCGCAGGCGTGGCCGTCACCGCGCAGAGAAAGGACGCCAACCCGGAGACTTGCCGGGGCTCGCGAAGGCCCGAGAGCGTCAGGCGGCGGCTGTCGGCTCGATACATTCTGAAAACAAGGCGAAAGCACTGCGCCGCGCCGCAGCTACTACAGCACAGAGCGCGAAGATCGCGACCCACCCCCCACGCGCCTTGCAGACGCATGTTCAACTGCGTTTGCATCGGCCTTTTTTTGCGGCGAGTCTCGCTGAACCCTGCTCTCTCCGCGGAGCCGCCTTCTTCTGGTCGGCTCAGCAGGCTGAATCGTCTCTGAAGTCCCTCTCACGAGCTCGTCCTCCTGGGGTTCCTTGCATTCGTCTGCGCTCTTCTCCTCCCTCCGCGGTCCTCTCAGCTCGCCTCCTCCGCGGAGCCGGTCTTTCAGTTCCCTCCCTGTTTTTGCAATCTCTCTTTGCGATCTTTGGCTGTCCGTTTCGCGAGGCTTTCTCGTGGCTCTTACCTGTAGAGAGCTGCGTTTTGCGCGCCCTGGCCACCGCGCCAAGACGCTGGCGAGGTGCTCGAGGCGGTGTCCGCGTGCCCCGGCGCAGAGTCGGCCGAGGGCGCCCCGCTCGCCTCCGAGAGTCCGTCCCTCCCTCTCGCCTTTCCAACCGCGAAAAGCTCTTTAGACGGCGCGTGATTGCCCTGGTCAGGTGCCGCCCCTTGGGGCGTCGACGACGCCCCTGTCGCGCGAGCTCGCGGCGAGGAGGCTTGACGCGATGGCAAGGCATGCGAGGAATCTTCGGCAGAGACCTGACCGGCACAGGAGGGGAGACGAGCAGAGGAGGCCGAGAAACGGCGTTTCAAGGGGAGCGAAACCCCGTTCTGTCGCGGCTCGAGCGACAAAGAGGCGCCCGGCCCCACCGCGACCGTCGGCGAGGCGGCCACCGTAGTCGGGACGGTAGCTGTGCGACCTCCTGACTTGTCCATGTCTTAAGTATTGAGTACGAAAGTGTCACAAAGGTCACGGACGAGACTAGGCTAGGGTGTAGAGCCCACTCGCAACGAAGGGGTAGAGCGTGAAGAAGGCGTGAAAGACAGGGCGGACTACGAAAACTTGACAAACGCCACGCGACAACACGGTAAGGACGTCAAAGCAGCCACGTACGCATGACAAGAACACTCTGTTACACGGCAGAATTTACATCCGTGTGAAAGCGGCTATACGCATATCAAGGGTGCAATTCCGTCAGGCCGGAAGCACTCCCGGTCGCAAAGAAATTGCCGCCGCTTCATCGCCAATCACACCGGAGGTTCCACGGAGTAACGTTAGCAGGCGAAGCGCACGCGCCTGCGCGTCAACAAGAACAAGCATATCTCGTGCGTAGTCCCCGATGTACATCGACAGTCTAGTCTGCCATCCTGCAGCGTGGACGAAGAACGACATGTTTCCCGCAAGTTGCCCTTTGAAAGGTCAGCATTCGCCTCGGCGCTCGGTTGAGAGCTGCACACCACAATACGGCTAGACATCCGCAGGCGATATACACGTTTGTATACATTTATATATATATATATATATATATATATATATATATATATATATATATATATATATATATATGCATACACGGTATTTCTACTATTGAATGCCGGTTCTGTCAGAGAAAGCTCACGTATTCATGCATGTGTACACACGTGCATAGATGATGATGAGACCAGGTGACAAATGGGTCGAGGGAGCTTCCCTCCAGTCGAGAGCCCACGCAATACCAAGTTGCCAGGAATCACTGCATCGATTATCATTGAGACGAAAGCCGTGGCGCGGCCTCATACGGCGATGACGGAACCGCTGAAAAAGGGGGCGCTCCAGAGACGAAACATTGAAGAAAAGAGACGTGGGAAACACGGGAACCGTACCCTCGCCTTCTTTCCACTTTCCTTACTTTGGTGCACCGTGCGGAAAGGATACTCGACATCTTCTAGACCGAATGAAAACACCTAAATTAACAGAGGGCTAAAACGAGGGAAGGCTCTCACGCGAATAAAAAACGGCTGCGCCTTTCCGCTGGATCCGAAAACCCATCAAGCATCAAGTCTCCCCATTCCGAGGGCCTGGAAAAAGTGCCCGGAGCACACGCGGAATAGGAGGGGTAACGAGCCTTTGAGAAAAAAAGCTGAGGCCGGAAGGGAGCTGGGAAAGAAGAGAAGGCGCGCAGGGGGTCACGGTCATTGTGGCAGGTAGGGGCGTGTATGAACACTTGCCGGAAATGCTACAGCGAGAATTTTTATCGGCCACAGGCGGATTTGCTCTATTTTTCCACCCGAGAAAGCATATTGCAGACCCAAGCAAAACATTAAGGAGCGAGCCTCCGAAGCAGCTTGTTCAGAGGGCTGCGCCATTCAAACAGCGATACATGTCGCGGTAGCGGTGGAGCCAGGACGACAGTGGACGCGCTTTTCGCAAGGTCCACAAGAGCGGGCACTCTCAAAAGAGCCTCCGCAGAAACGTGAAACTCAAGCCTGCATGCTTGACACGAAAGCGGACTGAAACGATCCTTGGAAGTAGCAAAGGACTCGGAACAGTAACCGGTCTTGAGGGGCCCGCCCGCCCTGGGCAGCATGAGAGCGACCGCAGGACGAGGCGGCAAGTGTCCTCCACGTGGTCTAGGGGGAAAAGGAGGCGTGGCGAGTCCCTTCTAGATGCGCAACCTGCAGTCCCGGAGTCAGCCTGCATACCCTGTCGCGTCGCGATAGACGCTACGAGAATCACGAGAGGTGCAAACACCGAGGCATTCGGAGCGGACACGTGAGGGACGCTCCTGCTATGTGCTTCGAGTCATCGTCTAACACTCTTCTGATTGGTAGACGATAGATTATCTTACGGGTGTTTTCTGGTAATGGGCGCAACGGAAGCAGTGTCACGGCCGCATGTTGGACGCAGCCGCCACCACAGTCGCTAATGCCTAATTTGTTGAGGAGCCCAAGGTCGGAGATAGATGCCAGGCTACCGTCAGTTGTGGTACGTGGGCAAGTAGGAAACAGAATACTCGAGACAGACTTTCTTCATGTCTCTCAGCACGCCACGAGGAACGTGACGCCCTCAATAGACAACAAACCTCCGTGGCAACCCTAGCTAAATCACGGAACCTGCCAAGCCTCTGCTGTTGGTTAAAAGGGATGCGCATCCCTTTCAGGTTCAACAGTGCAGTCACAAGTATGCTCCATTGCAAAGGGGAAAAGGCATGCACCTTGCAAGATTAAGGCATATCGGAGGCAACGCCGGAGACGGGTTCTACAGAGACGACGCACGGGACTCCCACGCCGCGTTTCCCTTTATTTATTATTGAGTCGTGGATATCAGCTTTGAACCACGGATGTACACCACCCAACAGCGACTAGTGCCCCAGCCTGCCAGACAACGCACTGAAGAATAGATCATTATGTTTATGTGTCTGCACACGTATCACAGCTGACGGTGATTAGCATCTCTCTCTCGCCTTGAGTCCATCAGTACGGGCATCTGGTCGTGCGAAACTCGCCGCGAGGAAACAACAAACCTCTCATAATGGGTAGTGGCCCCGTTTGAGGCGGTATATAGTTGCACTGACACTTTTTCGTAGTCCATGTATTGTGCTTATGGCTGTACGTTCTTGGCTCAATCACGAGACTACCTTACTCAATCTTGTTTTGCCCGCGTCGTACAAAAAACACATGGTAGCTGACTGATCGATTGATTTTGATAAAAACAACTACTCGAAAGCTGACAGTATTCTCTGCTCCCAAAGCTTTTGTAAAATATCATGGATCAAGGCACAGGGAAAACATACGGTAACAAACACGTTTTTGAGTCCGGCCTTCTCCATGCGCGGCCCCAGTGTTCGCGATCGCTGTGCGTGTCTGCGGCTGCTTTTTGCCTTCTCTGTATCACAACTAATTCATCGTGGGTGGATTCCCTCCATTTTAAATCCCCCCTAGAACTCATAGTACGACTCAAGGCGTCTTCGGGCTGCACATGGCATGCTCTGCTTCCTTTCAGTTGCAGTCTGCAAAGGCGGGCGGTGCACAGTTTGAGGAGTCACAGCTGACTACAGTAAATTCAATACCAGTATCCTTCCTCCTCCATCAAGATATTCATCAAACCTCTGTTGTAACGTGAATTTGCGTTATTGGAGGTCAGGAAGTTGTACAACGAAGGTATAATGCTGCACATATGTTGTTTCCATTTCCCGAACACTGGAGTCTAACACTTTGTTTTCCCGTTTCAACGCATGTACGTTTGACAGTGTATGCATTACTGCACAGGTAAGAGGTTTCCTAGCGTGAGCCAGCATCTCGGAGTCAAGAAGCATCGATCAGCGCCTTGCTGTTTTCTTCTTGTGGTACTGCACTCGGGAGACAGCGGGCGTTTCCCTCTCGTCCGCTTAGCGGCAGCGCGGAACCGGTTTTGTCAAGCCTTCCTGCCTCAATAGTGCCAGAGTAATCTTGCTTCTTCGTCCCGTCCCCTGCGTCTTACATACTAAAGGAGGATCTCCTCTATCCTTGACTAAAACGGTTGGGAAAGAATTCCGACCGGCTGTCGATTATTCCGCGCTGCCATGTCCGGCACGCGGACACAGCTCATCTTCGGCGGTGCAACATCACGTTTTGCTCGTATACCAACGTTTTTTTCGCGCGTTTAGTATCCGTCAGGCGTCTCCGCCGCAGATTCTTGTTCGCCTTCGCCTCTATCTCTAGGGTCGGCCTCCTCCCCCCGGCACACTTCAGGTTTAGCCTCAGCGTCTTCCCTCCCTCGCCTGTCTCCCATACGCTCAGCTACAAACTTCTTTCTATTTCCTGCGGCCGCAGAAAGCGTCCAGCCTCCGTTTGCACGCTCAGATTCACGGTGCATCTGTAAGCCCTGCTGCGTGCATCGGCATGCTGCCCTCGCAACTGGAGCCGTTCCTGCCACCTCCGCTGCTGCGTCCTTCCGTTGAGCTCCCCGCTCGTGCTGCCCTGTTCTGCACGAGATGTCCGCGCCTGGTGGTGCGTTGCCCGCGTGCGCCTGCCTCGCTGCGCCCGGATCGGGAGCTCGCTTCGCAAGCTTTTCCCCCTCGTCTGCAGCGTAGGTCTCCGCTCCACCATGTGGCCGCCTCGTGGGATAGGCACCGATCAGCAGAGCGTGCGCACAGCCAAGCTCTCAGGGGTGTCTTCTGTGCGACGTGATGACGCGTTTCTCCCTTTTGCCGCGCTGGAGGAACGGAGGTCCCGAGGCTCTCCATCCGAGCGCTTTCCGTGGTCTCGGGGCCGCCGCAGCAGCCCTTTGCTGTCGAGTGCCGACGGGCGCCGGCGCGACGCCGACGTCCGCAGTCAGCTCGGCGGCAACAACAAAAGCTTCGTGGGCTCCACTGTCGCGGCACTGCCCTGGGGCAGGGGCTACCAGCAGGGGTCAGGAGCCCCGGAGAGCGGCGGCTTCAGGGCCTTCCCCTCCAGATGGAGGCATCCCTTCTCATCCCATGGCGGCGGAGGCGGGCACAGTGCAGCAACGTCCTCGCTCGCGGGTGACCGGGGTGTCGGCGGAAACTCGGTAAGGCGCGAGAACAGGCAGGTGGAGGAGAATATGCATAAGACGATTTGCAGAGACACGCTCTTCCGAGCGGCTCAAACCTCGCACGAAACGATCCACAGTTCGATGAGTCGCAGCATCTGCAAGGCCCGCGCTGCCTCTGTAGGCTCCTTAGCCGTTCGCATCGCATTACATTGTGTCCGCTCGTCCGCCGCCGGCGCCTTGCCTATGAGCGCGGTAGACGACAGACTACGGGTAGAGCGCTGGCTTTCGGCACTACACGAAAGTTGAGTTTTCCGGGGGGGGTTGCGGCGGGTCGTGCTGCTCAGCACTTTCGATGGAACAGAAGCTCGTCAACAGTTTGTGTTGCGCGTACCCGGGCGCGCTGGCAGACGCCGAAGCTGGGAAGCCGCCACAGCCCACGGCAAAAAGCGGAGACCTCGAATGTGAGAGGCGCGTGCGCTCACTGCGATCCCCTATTGACTGCCTGCAACACACCTGTGTAAAGGTGTTTTCCAGGGTGGCTAGAGTGCTATCAAACTACTTACACGCAAACACTTGGCTGCATCTATTCTCGACAAGGAACCCTTTTTATCCGTGCATGTCCCGTGTGCCCTTTCCCTCGCGTCTCTGCCGACCTCTGTGTGAGAGCTTTCCCGGCGCCTAGTCCCACCCTTGTGCCTTTTCTGTGTGCTACTGGCCAATTCTGTTGTCGCCTTTCGTCCTGCAGATGATGAACGCTTCGTCGTGCGCAGACATGGAAGTTCCGCGCGCAATGAGCCGCACGTTTTCTCAGCAGGGGTCTTCGTACCTCTACGGGCCTGCTGGCCCGCGCGGCGCGGCGGACGGGGACGCGGCGCCGGGGTTGCGGGCTTTCGACTTGGTTTCAAAGGCGAGCCCGTCCAAGATGATTGAAGAGCGGCCGCAAGACGATGAGAGAGAGGAACCCGACAGTGACGATGAAGAGCGCGACCAGTCCGAGTGTCTGCGCCTCTGCCGGAAGTGGCTGCGAGCCGTCTTTCCTGACTCCTATCCGCTGCTCTGGTTCCTCATCCAGGCCTCCGTCTGCTTCGTTCTCTTGCTCGTCGGCCTCGGCGACGGCAGCAACAGCAGCCGCAGCGATTACGCCCTCGGGAAACTCGACTTCCACTGGATGCCTGGCGAGGACGTCACCGACAAAGCCAGACCGAAGCCGCACATCGTAGGAACTAAAGGCGGGAGGTCTGAAGGGGACGCGACGCCGCGCGAAAAACTCTGCGAGCTACACGAAATTCTGTCTCGCCGTCCACCTTTAGTCTGCTCCACAGTTATCTCCCCTGCACACGTCGCCAAAACAAACACAGAGAAAAAACAAATATATATATATATATATATATATACGGAAGACAATAGTATATATATATATGTATTCAGAGGGGCACGCACGCCAAGAGGCCTTGAGAGAATTCAGGACTGAGGAAAGTGCTGGCAGTAAATGTTTACGGAGCTCAGGGCGTTGCAGTGGTGTTGCTCAAGCGCCTTCGAAGATGGCTAAGCGATCCACGTTCCCCTCGCGTCGCGTGTCTCGATCCGAATCATTGGAGGCACGCCTACGGTGTTACGCGCTGCTGACACGCGGAGATAGACAGGCATGTGTTTGGTACGTTCGCCATGCAGTTGGGCCCGAAGTATGCTGTCTGCCAGGCAGACGTCAGGTGGGGTCGGGGTGTTCGAGTTCACGGCAAGTGCAGACTCAGGCGACAAGAAATGAGTCCTTGGCGCTCGGTTGCTGCCCACTCGGCTGCCCCTCCGATACAAGCAAGAGCCTCTTCCTCCTTCTGTGCCGGCCTTTAGATCGGCGACATCGACAGCGAGAGGCTCTTGCTAAACGGGTCTCTCGTGTTCATCTGCGTGACGCTGCTGAACCTGGCCTTCTGGCTCTGCACCATGGCCGTGAGGTGCGAAGGCGGGGGAAACCGAGGAGGCGCGATACGCTACCAAACGAAAACCTGCGCTCGGAGAGGCCATACGACCGTGGATGCATGCGTTGCTTGTCTGTTCATCCCCAGCTTATATGACGCAGATGCGGATTTCCTCAAATCCCGACTAGGTCGCGCGGGCTGCATACGTGCTGCGGTCTGTAGCGGATCGAAAAGCTTCATCTGCAATGCGTAGTCAGACAGAAACGAATATAGCCGTTATTCCCGCTTACGCACTCGCTGTATTCGTCGTCACGCTCCACACGCCTCCAAGCCGCGTGGAAAGCATCGAGTCCTTGGTACTCCCCCCATTTGCACGTATGGGCATGCATACACCTTTGCGAGTTCGTCTCACCTCAGTGGCTCGTGATGCCCCTTCATTGTTGCTCGCCTTTCCTCTCTCCCCCCCGCACGACCGGGAATTTCGCCTTCGTCGACCGCCGCTCTCTCGATCAATTCCTTCGTGGTTTCCGGTGGCTGGAAATCGCGTCTCAGCCGCCCGCGCTGCTTTGCGTTTGCCTCTCTTCTTCGCGGCAGAGTTGTCGTCATTACGGGCTTGCTGAATTTGATTTGTTATGAACGCCCGGCGGCGACGGCCTTCGCGTCGACTGTGGATCCCGAAATTTTCTACGTTGCCTGGAGCGTCTTCATTTACGCCTTCTGGAGAGGCCACACTCGATCGAGTGAGATTCTAACTTTGAGGGCCTCTCCACAGTTACTACGTGTTCCACCTTCAGTGTGCCCAGCGCAGATCGAGCTTCGTTTTTACCTCTTTAATCTTGTACTTGGACATAAATCGAGCTCCCGGCATGCCTGCACGCGGGGGTTCCCGCCGGAAAAGTCTGTTTTATGCCCGAGTATGACCTGCGACCGTTTGGGAGCAACTCTGTGAATGTTGTTCATATTCAAAACAATCATAGGCTTCTTCCCCAAATGTGTGTGTATCCAATCTCTATCTGCATCGCCCACGAATAACGACTACGTGCATATATATACACACAAATTGCTTATACATACATGTAACGACACACTGGCCGCCATATAACTCTATCCACACGCAAATCCGTTCTCTCTCTGCCAAAGGCCTGAGTACATCTTCGTTCCTTTTACGTTCGTTCGCTTGGTTTCCATCTGCTACCCGCGTCTCCTGGATGGCATCCTGTTTGCGCGTTTTCTGTATCCGTTATTTTCCGCCACTTTGTTGACGCTTTTACGGTTCTCGATTGGCCTTCAGGTGCCGCTCGCCTTTTCAGTTGCGTTTTATCGCTTCGTTCCACGTGGCTATGTGATCTTTGTCTCCCATTTACGTCTCCGCATCTGCCGGTTTCGATTTCGTCGCTGGATTCCCGTTCGTTTTCTTACCTTCAGGCCCTCTAGTGCTTGTCCCGAACAGCCAAGAGAAGACAGAGATCGAGCCCCTCACGTTCTACCGGCTGTTTGGCGACGAGTGTTTTTTCACCGCCGACATGCTGCGCGCGATTAACCTGACCAACGTCGTCTATCTCGTTCTCTCCGTTCGCCGCGCCCTGTTGGCACTCATGCTGTTTTTCTTCGAGCTCGGCTTCCTCATGAACATGAATTCTCAGCTGGTCAACTACCTCACCAAATACGCGCGGATTCGCAAACTGAATGTAAAGTGGTACGAATGAAAACTCCACCTGCAGCATCCATTCCCTTGGCCATAAATCTCCTAAATTGTCATGCATCTCGAAAGGCGCATACGAGCAAGCATGACGCGAACACCTTCTTGATCGTGTGGACAGTCCACAGGAAACGCCAGAAGAGATATGGACTCTGGAGCGATCAAGTATCTGTTGCAGTCATGTGTTGCAGCAGAGAGCAGTCCGAGCGCTGTTGACCGTCTCACACCCACGAGCTTGGCATTGCTTAGGGCACTCACGCATTCGAATTCGAGCACGTATATCCACAGGGGAACTCTCTGGACCCGAGGCGCCTCCCCTGCCGATCGGTGCTCGGACTTCGCTGCGCGTCGTGGATGGAATCATATCTCGTGACTTCACGCTCGACGCGCATTCGAATGTGACGCATTTTCCTTCGCCATGTCTTTCGCCGCTTTTGGCTTGACTATGCCAGTCCCTCCTCACTCGCGCGGGTGTCTCCCTCTCCTCGTTCTCGTTTTCCTCCACCTCCGTTTTCTGTGCCTTCGTTTCCGTCGGCTGCATGCAGGTCGCGCAGCACCCCGCAAGACTGGCATCGCTCGACAGAGTCTGCGGCGTCTGTATGCAGCAGCAACGAAGACGGCCAGCGCAATCTCTTGTCGCAGGTAGGCAAGCGGGGATCCTCACTGAGTGAATGAACAGAACTTGGCGTGGAAAACAGCGTTGAAGCTCTTCCGAGCAAGTGATCGAGATGCACGCTAAACACAAGGCAAAAAGGCCGTAAAGACGTGCCGGGACTCCACAAACAGACAGCCGGAGATGCCGCTGACAGAAAGGGAGAACTCTCGAAGCCGGGAGTCCAGGGTTGTTTCGTGTCACTACGGCCCACGTAGCTCCTTCCTCTCTCTATGCGTGACGCGCATCGGGACGGCCCCTCCTGGTTTCCTGCCTTGCATTCTACACTCTGGCTCTTAGTAAAGAATAGCTGCTTCTCAGCCTTATGCTCTGAACTCGTGATGCGCTTCTCTCCGTGATGTACCCTGCCTTTGAAGTAGGAGGCGAGGCCAGACGACGACACCCTGCGGGTGACCACGACGGCGCAGTCGTCCCTGGGCCCGCTGCCGTCGTTTCTTCCTCTACGAGATGTGTCCGCGAAAGATCTGCTCAATCTGCAGCCGGAGAATCCCTTCCTCCCTCCCTTGTCTTCCTCGTCTGCATCTGCTGCCTCCTCAGCCGCTTCGTCCGCCTCCGCGTTCGCCTCTCCGCCGTCGGCTCGAGCCTTCGCGTCTGCCTCGCCCTCCGAGGCGGTGCGCACCCCTCGGGGCCCTGGCCTTGAGAGACAGCAACTAGAGAGGCAGCGAGAAGAGAGACAGCGAGAGGAGAGAAGCAACAGACGAGCGATGGAGGACGCGGGCGCGCCAAACGTGGGCGATCGCCCAACGGCTGCGGCTTGTCTCGAAGGCGATAGTGCCCCCTCGAGGCCCGGCGCCGCGGCGTCCAGTCTCCACGCACCTTCACAGGGCTCTCGAGAGCCCGCACAGACGTCTCCGGCGGCACACGCCTGCCGCGGGTCGGGAGAGAGGCTCTGCGAGGGAGAGACAGAAGTCGAGAGAGAGCGAGTGGAGCAAGGAGAAAGCGAAGATGTAGTCCCACGCAAGCCCGACGAGGAGGCGGAGGCGCCCAGAGCCTCAGTCAGAGAGGGCAGGGCTCTGCGGGATGCCGAAGACTGGGGAGGCGAGCGAGAAGACGACTCCAGAAGCGCCGCGCCTTCCGCGAGAGAGGCAGCGGAAGGGCGAATGCGAGAGAGTGCCCTGTTCATTCTGCCGCCTGAGGATGAAGAGGAAGAAGACGTGAATGAGGGCACTCAGGCGTGGGCGACGCGGGCGAGAAGAGGCTACGACCGACAAACTCAGATCATGCGGTTGAGAGACAAAGCTCGCAAGTTCTTCCGCGACTGCTGGAGGCGCATCGAACGCTTTCAGCAGCAATACGCCAGGACGCGATACAGCGGCACGTCGCTGAGAAGCCCGCCATCGTCTAGAAGAAAGTGAGAAGTTTCCTCTGCGAGTGGCAACCGAACAGGAAACACTTCTCCCGCTTGCCGTACCCGCCACCCTTCGGGGACTCGGCCCCAGAGCCAAAGACCTCGGGCGAGCGCCATCGGCTGGCGCGGCGAATGCGTAAAACTTAGAAGTGCCTCCGAGGCGGAGAGAGCCGAACTGACGTTTTTCTTGTTGGCTCTTCTCTGCCTGTGCCTTTCACCTGATAGGCGCAGCGTACCCAACTTCCAGCTCCACAACGGCGGCGACCGCGCCGCTTTCTACGCAGCTCATGGTTTCTTCGTTTCCACGTTTTCCCGGTTTTCTGTGCAGTTCGGGGTTCCCCGGCCTCCACCTTGGCCCTTTGTTTTTTCCCTCGAAGCGCGGCGCGGCGGCGTTGCTGGAGCGAGGCCCGATCACCTTCGGCTCGCCGCATCCTTCTCCGCGGCTCGACGACCTGCTGGGCGACGCACTCGAGAGGGCAGACGGAGACCGCGAGGCGGAGAGAGAGCACGAGTGCAGGGGGCTTGGAGGCGGCAACCCAGCCGCGGCGGGGGACAGCGGCAGGCCCGCAGCCCGAGGCGCCTTATTGCCGCTCCACGCGCACCAGCACCGCCCGATGAGCGCCTTCCGCATCCGCCACTCCATCACCAAGAAACGAATCGAACAAGAAGTCCACGGACAAGGTAAGGGGCGAGAGGGGGGGGCACCCCATCCGAGAATCGCTGCAACGCACATGCAAGGTACATAGAAGACACAGTAATGTTCAGGGCTCAGAGTTTAGGGTTGGGAGACTGAGGATGCCAAGGTCAGGCATTATTCAAGGCTCGGTTATGCGAATCAGTATCCGTTTTCACGTTTCGTCCAGCCCACATGAGTTCGCCTCTCCCAGTTCTGTGTCTCAAACGACCACGGGGGTGTGATCAGATGACGGCACGGGCGACCCCCAGAACACGCAGGCAGACAGAAAAATCCCTGCGTAGACGAAGGACAGAGAGAAGCGACCGCACACTGCCTCAGAGCGGGCACTCGCCCGACGGGATCGAACGAAAGGCATGCAGCTTCGTGCGGCCGGCTCGCTGAGGGGCGTCCAGTGTCTCCCGCGGTTTCCACAGGTCTCCCTCGACCTCTGAAGGCGCAGAGCATTGAAGCGACAAAGACATCGAAGGTGCAGAACTGGTTGTCGATTCAGTACGCGCTTCACCACCCGCCTGCGTTGTTTATCCACGGCCGACGCATCGCGCTGACGAACAAGAAGATCACAGGCACGATCGCGGAGCTGTTGTTCAATCAGTTGGTCAAGGAGAACCGACAACCGCCTGGCTCCTCCTGCTCGCCGTCGCTCGTTTCCGAGCTCAACCACGTGTCCTATCCGACGGACAGCCAAGCCTTTGACTCAGCCAAACCCGAGAGCGCCGCGGCCGAGCCGACCAATTCTGCGCAAGCCACGACGGAAGACGCAAGACGTTCCACAGCTAAGCCGACGCTCGCGCCGCCCGCGGAACACATGGGGCTCGCGAGACGCACCACGAGCACGCAGACGCTTGCCCACGAGGGGAGCGACCGAGCGGGCGAGGTCTCAGACGCAGCGCTTCTCCGCCCAACCCGAGGAAGCAGCGACTGCAAGCGGGGCGGCGCAGGTGAGCCAGATGTAGGGTCGGCATCAAGCCGGGGTGCTTCCGTGAGCAGCGCAGGCGACTTGGGAAGGCCTGAGAAGACCCGTCTCTGCGCCTGCCGAGAAGGGAGCCGATGCGCCACAGGTGACAGCGAGGACGCAGCTGCATGCGGACGCAGCGAGCGGAGGAACAGGCGCGGCGCACAGACCGAGCCAGGAGGAATCGACGTGAGATCAAGAGGAGGTCAAGACGCAGACTGCGCGGGCTGGGACAAGCCGCCAAGAGAAACGGCGCCCGCCCTTGCAAGCTCGCAGGTGAAGCTACGCGGCGACCCGCAAAGCAGCGCAAGGAGTCAAGGAGCAGGGGTTGAGTCCGCTGCACTTCGCTCTAGCTCCGAACGGGTTGGTGCCGGCAACGGCGGGCACGTCCCAGGTGCTGGTGCGCCTTGTAAGGGCACGGCCGAAGGCGGAGGCCGGATAGGAAAACGAACCTCAGGCTCGGAAGAGCCTGACGGCAGAAGGGGCGACGCCATGTGCACAGCCACAACGAAGCCCAAAGCGGCATCAGTGGACGCGAGCTCGCCTCCTGCATTCGCCGTTCGCTCCTCCTCCACAAGTGTTCCCTCGGCTGCGCGGCATTCTCTCCACGCCGCCGCAGAACCACGGGGTCCGCGAGGCGGCAGCGTTGGCCTGGCGGGGGGGCCAGAGGGTGCGGAGCCGCTTGGGGCGGCTTGGGAGGACGAGGAGGGATGCGCCTCCAGTGGGGACGACGTCCAGCCTTCCTTCGCCTCTGCGCCTTCCCTAGCCGCCGAGAGGCCGCCGCACGCAAAGAGCGAACTCTGCGCGGCTGGAGGTGTCGAGGAGGCGGCGGTCGCGTCCCGCGTGGGGAAGCGCTCCGTCGCGCTCGAGGGCTGGGCGAGAGCGCGACGCGAAGCAAACGAAGGAGTGAGGAAGAGACACCGAGAGGGGGAAGGGGCTGCGGACGCTGAGGGGGCAGGCAGTGCATGCTACGCCGGCGTCGACAGCCAGCGACGCGAAAAAGCATTGCAGGGAGTGCCAGGCGGCGAGCCAGATCTGCACGCGACAGCGGCACAGACAGGAGGAGTTGGCGCCGAAGCGGATGTGTGGGAAGCTGACGGCAGTGCACCCACCTGCCCAGATAAGAAGGGAGACAAGCGAACTCGGCGCAGCGACGCGTACATAAGATCGCCTGAGTGGAGGGCCCGACGTGCGTCCCGCCCTCGGGCGCCCGTGCTGGGAGGAAGGCACCTTGAGCCATCGGAGACAAGTCCGGCTTCTGCTCCCGACCCACACAAGGGCGACGAAAGGAGCGACCGGTCCTCAGACGAGCCCGAAGAACCCCGCTTCGGAAGCCCTGCGTTTTCTGGCGAATTTGCGCCGATCCCCCTCGCCTTTCGGGCCCTAGGTGCGTCGCTGCCAGCGGAGCCGCCCGACGAAGATGGCGCCGGCGTCGCCCGGGACGAGGGCGAAAGGTACGGCCCCCCCAGTCTCGCCTTATCCGTCCTGACCGAGCCGCCGACAGTGTCTCTAGGGATGCCCCTAGCCTGCGCTGAGGGCCGCGAAGACACCTTATCCGTCGAAGGAGCAGCCAGGGCGCTTCGCGTCTCGAACTCGCCTTCCTTGCCTTCCGGTGCTGGCTTGCACGGGGCGCTGCGGCGTCCCCCCGACCGCCGCGGTCGGGCCCCAGGCCGCACAACCGGGACAGACGCGCCGCTTCGTCGCACGTTGGAAGAGCCTCCACGACCCCGAGCACCCGTCACACCGATTGTCTGTCCGTCGGTGCCTTGCGGCGCCTGCGGACAGGCGCGGGCCGCCTCGAACCTGTCTCCAGAAAAGAGACAGGCGAAGTCGGCCGACGAGGGGCGCTCAACGGCTTTTCCTGACATTTCGCGGTCCGCGAAAACCGCGAGAGACGAGACTGCCGCCAACAGTCTGCGGCCGCGCGCCGGCGCCCCTGCTCAGACCCCGAGAGACTCTTCGGCGGCGAGGCCCCGCAGACGAGGGCAAGTCGAGGCAGGGGGAGAAACTGAAGCGCGCCGCGAGAGGCTGAGACAAGCAGAGAAAGAGGCCCGACCAGGAGAAGACGGAGAGACTGGAAGGAACGATGCGGAAGCGGAGACAGAGCAAGGCAGACGGCGACAAACTGAACCCAGTGCTCCTCTCAGAGGGCCGACGGCCGATTCCAGGCACCATGAAAAAAACGCCGGCGACGAGGAGGCATCTCGTGTCCGCGTTGGCGAGCCCGTAAGGGTCGCAGAAGTGCCGGCGTTTACTTACGCTCCGGTTTACGATACAGAGAGGAAGAAAGAGACAAAGGCGTTCGCCTCCACGGTCGGGCACACGGGAGCTTCTCCGCCGTCACAGGTTTTCTCGTCTGGCGCTTCCTCGTCGAAGGGCGGCGTTGAGGCGGAGGCGCTTCGCCGCTCGTCAGCCCCAGCGCGACGCTGGCGGTCTGCGAATTCCCCGTCCGGATCGTCTTCTGCCGCATCTCAAGCTGCTACTTCTGCCTCGTGTGCTGCGCAGGCGCCCCTCGAGGCTCTAGGATCCACGGCCGGCAAAGCAGACGCGGGGAAGATTTTACGCAGGGACGACGAGGAGCATCTCCTCGCCCGCTCTGCGTCTGCCGAGGGCAGCCAGGAACTGCCAGAGGCAGCAGACGGGCAACCAGGTAGAACGATCACGAGAGGGGCAGAAGGGTCGAAGCCGCCAGCGGCCTCGGGCAGCGGGAGTGGGCACGCTGCGCCTTCGGCGAGCAGGCCCCTTGCAGAGGGAGACGAAGAGGAAGGGCGGTCATCTGGAGACGATAGGTGGGCTAGCTCTCGAGGGGAAGAAAAGCCGAGACCGAAAAAGGACGAGAACAGAGCCTGCGGCTGCAGGCTTGCGGCATCATCAACGTTTGGTTCGGACTCGCCGTCCCCTCCCCCCTGTCCTCCGTCGCCTTCGGCACTCTCAACAAGCCCGTCGTCACGGCACTCTCCACTATCGTCCTCTCTGTCTGTGGCCTCCGGCGGCCCTGTCTCCTTTTCCAGTTTGCCATCCTCACCCTTCCCCCACGCCTCTCCGACCTGCGGGCCGCCTCCACCATGCAGCGCTTATCCTTACCTCGCTGCGCCTTCTCCCGGGACTCCGCTGTCATCATCTTCCGTCCACCTGCTCGCGTCGATTTCGAGTTTGCCTGGCGCCTCGTCTGTGCTGACGCTCGCCCCCCCGCGCCGGCAATCTACGCCCCAGCCGCTTCAGCCGCGTACCCGCAGGGCTGCCTGAAGAGCGCTCATGCAACGATTTCCAGCAGACCCACGCCAGAGCCGAGCAGCTCACTTCCTCCCAGTAAGTCTTTCTCCGTGCCGCCACCGTCGCCGTCGCTGTCGTCGCCGTGTTCTCCTCGGGCTTCGCCGTCTCACGCGACCTGTTCCCCTTCTTCCTCCGCGGCCGTCGCGTCTGCTCATTCGCTCTCTGCATGGGCTGCCTTCGCACGCCAGTTCTCGGGGCCGGGCGGGCCTTCTCGTTCTCCGCCAGGCTCTCCATCTTTGCCCTCTTTCACTGCATCGGGTGCCTCTGCGTCGTCCCCAGCTTCGCGCTCGAATCTTGGGGGAAGCCTTCCCTCTATCGATCCCGCCGCCCACATGGCTGACGCAAACAGCTTCCTCGGAGCCGCGCTGTCACACGACACGACCGAAGCGCTCACTTCCAGGGAACAAGGCCCCGACAGGGGGGTCGCGTCGGCTGCCCGTCTGACTGAGGGAGAGCGCATGCGGAAGGATTGCGAGGCCTCAGCACCTGATGCATCCTCTTCGGTTTCCTCTCCTGCGTCACCTGAGGCAAACGGTGCCCTCGTCGCTACCTCGGCGCCGCTTTCTCGGGGCGCTGCGTGCAAGGGACAAGGCGCTTGGTCATGGGCGAGCCGCTCGGGCATGTCGGCGTCTGCTTTTCACGTTCCTTCATGTGCGTCTGCCTTTCAGCCTTCCTCCGGCCTCAGCCTTCCTAAGGCCTTCGCGGGGGCCTCCTCTCGCCGCAGCCCCGGTCCGCCTCTCCCTCCCTCAGGCGGTCCAAGTGGCTCCCTCCGGCCGCAGCCCGCGGGCGCGTCCTCGGAGGCCGCGCGGGCGCCGCTGGCGCTGGCTAAGCGGCAGGTTCACCACTGCGCGAGAGTGGAGACTGCTGGTCGAGAGACAGGCCGCGAGCCAGGCCGCGAGGAAGCCGATGCCAGTGGGGAGGCGGGGCCTGCACTCACACCCCATTCTGGGCCTACGGTCGTCTCTGATGTACGCGAGGGGGAGCGGAAGGAGAAGGCAGAAGCGCGTGTCACTGAGAGTCGCTCCGCAGCGCAAGGCGCAGGCTGCGATTCTGTGGCAGACGGAAGGGGGGCAGAAGACGCTGAGCGAGCCTCCTTTGATGCCATCGCCGAGGACGGCGACGCACGAAAGGAGACCGCGCGGAGCCGAGAAGGGGAGAGGAAAAGAGAAGGCGGAGACTCAACGCAACTGGAAACCACCCAAGCGGCTGAGCGAGCAGGCGCCTCCGGGCAAGCAGGCGGAGGATGCACGAGTGGATGGCTCACCAGCATGAGCACAGCGAGGCACTGCGTCGAGTCGGTAGACGAGCGCGAGAGGAAAGAAACGGACGAAGTCTACCTGGGCCGGGAGACGATTGAACTGTATCTGCGGCCAGAAGAAGCGGAGGAATTCATGAAACAGGTCGATTTCGCAGGTGAGAACGGAGGGCGTACGCGAGGTACTCGTTTGACAGGTGTCTTGCGAGTCGCTCCTTTTCGTAGAGTAGCGCGCAGCTCTGGCTGACTCTTCCTACCGCGACGCGGGCCGCAGGAATCCAGTCTCACGCGCCGAAACCGGCGATCTGGCTGTGAGATCGGCGGCCATCAAAGCAAAACGTTCAGCGGCCTCCGTATGCCTTGTCACTACGCGCATCTGCGCAAGGGGAAACAACAGAGTGGCGAACATATTGGCTAAGTAGCAGGCGGCCAACCGAAAATAGATACAGTGGCACGTCTAACTAGATGCCATTTTCGGTACACCAATACATACATATCTATACATATACGTATCTATATATATATATATATATATCCACTGTCAGGACCGTTAGAGGAGGGATGACGACTGAGCGTTAGGGATGACGGCTGAGACTGGACTAGTTGCTGTGGTCAGGTCACGGGAAAATCAACGCGGAGATGTTCAAACGCGGCATTCTCAACATCTACAACGCTCGCAAGCGACTCGTCCGCGGTCTCCGAGTGAGTCGGCGACCTATCTCTGCGGGCCGGCCCGGCCCCGTGGCCGCGGCTGCGACAAATACAAGACGCAAATGGAAGCAGAAAATCGCAGAGACGGCCGCTCGCGAACAGACGAGAAGAGGGGAGGGTGAGAAATAAGCGCCTAGGAGAGCTAGAGAGGGCGAAGGGAAAGGAAATTGGCAAATAAGACTGGGCACTAACAAGCCACAGAAGACGCCGTATCAAGCCCAAATGAAACGGGAGCGAGCTGGGCAGCTGGCAGATGTGGTGCGCGGAGCGCAGAGGGGCGTGAAAAGACAGAAAAGCGGAGAAGAGGTTGAGGGCAGAGGCCGTAGAGGCGCCCAAGAAGCGCCACCACATGAAAGGAAAAGAAAAGGCAAAGAAGGAAGCTGGAAGGGCACCAAGAGGGCGCAGAGCCGGGAGCAACACGAAGCCGAAGCAGCATTGAGAAGATGGCAAAACATCGTGCAGAAAGAGGGAACGAAACGCAGCTGCACGATGGCATGTACATATCATCATCGAAGTTAACGGTATGCTCCTGAAAGTAACGGCACAAGCTGTAAACAAAGGATTTCTTAGCTTAAACTGACGAGTCAAGTCAGCACAAACCACGGTGCTAGGTTCCTAGCATCGCCGTCTCGCCAGTTCTGTCTTTTCTCACTGCAGAGTCAAGGCAGCGTCGCGTCCACGGTGCTGCGAATGATTTCTCTCCTTCTCTGGTTCGTGTGCGCCGTCGTCATGCTCCTGGTCATTGGCGTCGACATGAACTCTGTCATCGTCTCCGGGGCGGCCTTCCTCTCAGCTCTCACAGTTGCACTCAGTACGGGAACGAATCCAAGCCTTGCCAGCGTTTCTGTCTCACACATTTGCACTCCCGTCTGGTTCGCCGGCTCTGTATGAAGATTATGCGTGTGCGGATGTCATGTGGAACACATATGTCTCTGTACTCATACGTATGTATATATATAAATTCTGGGAGAAACGTACCTCGACAGTAGCTTGGCATATCTCTACGGTTGCAATTCCTAGAGAGGAAATACGCCTCGCTGTATAGGTTTAGATCTACTCTTCTTGATCACCGCTTTATCCTAAAGCTACGTTTCTTCTGCACGCGTGTGACGAGGTGTTCCATTGCCACGGCCCCTTGCTTCCCCGCTGGATTGCCGCACTACGTAGTGGCGGCTAAAAAACCTTCTGTGTCTGCTCGGATGTGTTAATGTATATGCCTCGCCTCTGCGTGACGGGGTCCGGCGGATGAAGACACGGAGAGTCAGATGCCATCGAGGTGTGTCTGAATCAACGGAAGCGCCTGCATCTTTCTGTCGCGGCTGCGAGGCCTGCAGACAACCTTGCGTCCTCTGTGTGTATCGCCGCCCGAAGGCCGCACCCTCCCGATGCCTAACACAGACTTTGAGCAACTGCATCTGGACGTGCTTTCCCGTCTGTGTGCATATGGTCACTTCTTCAGCGTGGCGGGGATTCGGCGATCTGCTGGCGGTGTTTGCGACTCGCATGCAGGCTACTTGTATCAGCACTTCATCACAGCCGTCATCTTCGTCGCGCTGACGAATCCCTACAACATCGGAGACCGCATTCGCGTAGACGGTGGCGAAATCCTCACAGTGCGAAAAATCCGAACGTATACTACGGAGTTCGACACCGTCCACGGCCGGCCGGTAAGACGGCGGAGAGAAGTTTTCGTAGACTCCACGAAGACCGCGATCCACCGAAAGCCCGCGCGGAAAAGCACCCGGTGGCACCCATTTACCAGACAGAGGGCCGGACGTGTATGCGTGTTACTTGAAGGGAGTTCGAACGCGTATTCGGACGCGTGTATACATACTAGAGACAAATGAGACGACGTGCGTTGCCTGTGGCAAGAAGCAGCGTGGGTGTCGAGCAACATGAACACACACGGCGTCATGTGAGGCGCCGGCATGCTGGCTCTCAGCCAGTCGACAAGATGTGTGTCAGATCATCGAGTGTGTGCGCCGCGACGTTCATTTTCAAGGGGAAGAGGAACGTCTGCATTCAGATAACGCGTTTTCGGGGGGTACTGATATTGTCGTCGTGCGGTCGAGGGTGTGGGAAAGTCAAATCGCAAACGAAGGTGTCCTCCCAAGAGTTCAAAAGAGCTACTCAGCGATGCTCGTGTGGATTCGCCGATCTCACGTTTTCCCAGGTCATTTACAGCAATTCCGTCCTTTTCTCTCGCGTGCTGACTAACGAATCTCGCGCAAAGAACAGCGTCCTCGAGTTGAAGCTCCGCGTCGGCATTGGCACTCCACACTGCCTCATCAAAGCACTGGAAACGAAAATGCGGAAGTTCGTTGAACAGCGACCCATGGACTTCGTGAAAGATTCGTTCTGGGTCGTAGTCCACCATGTCCAACCTGGAGAAAGCATCGATGTCCGTGGGATCCACTCGTGGTGCCTGGCAAATTCTGCGTTGTGCATCGAACCATTCTCCACGTATCAGCCGAACACCTCGCGCAGGCCTCCGCTCTAGCTTCCCCCATCCCTTGCACAATATATAGAGATAGATTCAGAGAGAGAGATATATGCAAATGTATTCGCAGACGTGTGCAGTGTCCTTTTGTATGGTGGGCGGCGAAAGCCGGAACAGGAGTTCGTTGGATGAAACAGAAGACAGCATGCTGCTTAGCGCATGTAATCGCATCAGGCACATTGGTTGAGGGCGAGGCAGTCTACAGAGCGCAATATCGCCGCACCTGCCACGTCATGTTTCCAGGTAGCGTAAAAGAGCGTCGCGCGTCCCAGTGTTTTCGACTGGCGCGCATGCAAACTGCATCGACGCCCTTGCTGTCTTTCTGTTCTCGACCTTCTGCAATGAAAGACTCGTAACGTCTCTTGGCTCTCTTGTTTTGTCCTGTTTCTGTCTCCGCTTTCTCTACGGTGGTCGCCAACCCTTTCGCGCCTCTTGATCCCAGTATTCACTCTGGATGGCATGCGTGGAGGGATGGGGAAACTACCGGCGCGTTTTAGACTTGCGCAGCGAGGTTTACTTCTACTTGGCCAAGCAGTTGACGAAGCTGGGAATCTCCTTCCATCTGGCCCCCCAGCCTGTGTCAATTACAAACGCGTCGCCGCCTCCTGTTCAGATGCGGCCTCTAGGCCGAAGCAGCTCCCCGGTTTCTCCCTCAGCGATCCGGTACATGCACTCTCCCGCGGCAGCGCTCCGCCACCACACGTCGAGTCGCAAAACTCCGTCTCCGCAAACATTTCATGCTCTGGCGGTCCAGGCTATTGTGGAAGGACACGAAAGCAGCAGCGACGCTTCGCTCTCACGAAGATTCCCGCCACAAGAGTCAGCGTATCCGCCACGTAGTGATCCAGCAGAGTCGCTGCAGACCGGTCGATGGTGGCAGACGGGCAGCTACTCCCCGCAAACTGCAGGGCAGTCTCCACACGAGGCATGTCTGTCTTTACACATCGGTCCCTGCGCCTCACAGCCGCACGGATTCCCGCCAGGAGGCGCAGAGCAATCACGCAGCAATCGCCCCCCCTCACAGATGCTGCTGAGGACTCAAAGCGGCCACGTATCTGCAACTAGATTTGACAGAGCGTCCGGCTTGGGCAGTCAGACAGGGAATGCCGCGGGAATGCGATGGCCCAGCCACACCAGCAGAAACACTTTAAATATCGGGCAAGGTCGGCGGGACGGGAACCCTCATCACGAGGAAGGAAGTGGCGAAACACGTGAAAAAACGCCGGAGGGGAGACACTTACGAAGAAGCGACAGTCGGGAACAGAGACGCAGTGGTAAGCAGCGGAGTTACTGAGGGCGCATTCGCCCGCAATACGTATACGAACATTGCGCACTGGGCATGAGTCACTGACGGGCGTGTGACAGAGTAAATGACCACCTCACTATTTTTTGTGAAGGCGCCTACCTACGCACAGAATCCGCGACAGGCACCACGCGTATGCTCGGGCTGCCCAGTGCTGGCGGATGCTTCACTGCACTCTGTCCCAGGGGGGGCTACCTACTATGTCCTGATACTAGGCACGCGAAGCTTTGGGAGCCGGTCGGTGAGAAGAGGAATCTTCACACAGCGGCACCGTACTAAAACGTGAATGCCTTCGATCCCCCTGAGTGACTTTATGTTAGGGAACACGGACCAAGGCGGACATGACGCTCAGCAGGTAGCGACATTTGTCACTATGCCACAGCACCTAAAGCACCGTCCCTCTTCGCGAGCGGTGGTGGCCTCAGGAAGATTTCCCACTAGATTGTCATCGCACTCTCCAAGCCAACGGAAGGACGAGCCTGTTTCGTCCCCGGTGTTCCCAAGAAGTCTGTGTGGATCTCGAAGAACGCACGACAACCCTGTTGATTATCAGGGAGCTCACGTAAGCCTCTTGCCCTATAGTCCCGTTGGAGCGGTTCGCCGTGTGTTTGCGGAAGACTTCAGCTGCAGCCCCGGCACCGATGCTGCTCTTTGTTTCCCCGACGATCCTGGAAACCGGAAAATAGAGGGGGAAAAAGAATTTGGGAGACGACGTCCTGACACTGTCAGACGACGACGGATTCAACATGGCTCGGAGCTTTCCAGTAGCAATTAAGTGTAGCTGGCCTCCAGCTGTCGGTCCATGATGAGTGTCTGCACCCCCCAGTTTTGGTACTTCACAGCAGCGGCATTGGCTGGAAGAAGTATACAGACTTCTTGAAGTACGTATTTCGAAGTTGCCAGGACTTTGCATGTCTTCGTTTCTGCCCCAGTAGACGAGGAGAGGAGTGTGTAGTTCGGCCACCTGAATCTATTCAGCGAAGTACCTGCGTTCCACTTGCCCCCTATTTGAAGTGCTTGACAACGAGTGAACCGTAAGCAACCGCAGCTCTCTCAACAGCGTTTGTCGCCTCCCCGAGTCGGGAACTCAGGGACAGGCAGGACTGGGCTGGGATAAAAGGTCTTGCGAACTCGCGCAATGCCGAGTACGTGCCTTCCACCACGGGGCTACATCAGCGATCCCCGGGAGTGCAGAAAAACTAAAAATCCGGCCTGAGGCCATGGTTCGTTATTTGTTGCCTTGCGCAACTTCATTCCTGTTCCCCTAGTCACCCGCGAGAGCGGGTTTTGGAGCCGGCAGGGCTTCCTTACTCGTAAGGGGGGATGCCGTCTACATAACCCGAGTTAACTTGCGCGTCACCACTCGGCAGTTGCAGATGAGTGTAGGATCCATTTCTACAATCGAACTAGATGCCTCTGGATTTGTGCTGAGGTCTAGCCGTTCAGGGCGTAACTAATGCGGACACGGCCCCCGCGTCGCCTTGTCTGAAACAGCTGCCGAGAGCGTCTTGCAGCCGGAGAGGGGGCAAGTCCGCTGGCGGCTTGTGAATCTGGGGAAGCTTGCGCCGTTTGTTCGAGTTTACTGCGACAACGAGGTTCGCTGTGATGGAAACTCGGGCGCCTTCCGTGGGTAGTCATTGGTGACCAGTGTGCGCCACGGGGACGTCGTAGAAATATTACTCGGTTCTTCATATCTATATTCGTGCCGCGCTGACACCAGTGACAACCGTGGCTAGAGGCTGCGGATGAGCCGTCCCTACCTCGGCGCGATCCGTTGCAGTTTCTCGCTTCTTCACTGTGCCTCAGAGCTGCACGGAAACTGGTCCAGCCGTCTGGCCGCTTGGCCGCCGAAGCAGCACAGCCACACAAAAATGGTGGAAGGGTGCATACAGTCTCGCTGGACTGGCTTGGCCGCTGAAAGCAGACTTGTTCAAGACGTACGCGAACGTAGAGTGGGTCCCTCAGGAAAAGACAGCTGTACAGGCCGCAACTTCACGCCATTTCAAACACGTCCGCGTCGTGAACTATGTCCGCGCAGCCTTGCGCGGAGGCAGCTCAGCAGGAATCGGCGCCAGCAGAGCGTCCCGCGCACAGCCAGTGCGCCCTTGTGTTCACTACCCAGAGACGATTACGCACAGCTGGGCTCAAGGGGCGTTCCGTACCGAGGCTTCCACCGATGCGCGCCGAGCGTCCGCTTGCGCAAGCTGATGGCCGGGCATGCCAGCATTTTTCCTGTAAGTTTGTTGTTGGCGGGTGGTAGAGAGAGTTACTGTGAGGCAGCTGACTCCAGGCAAGCGGAGGTCTCCCCAACCGCGATCGTTTCGTTCTTCCCTGCCAGGCTCTGCTCACCTCTTGTTCCCGTTACCATCCCCTGGGGCGACACCACGCCGACGGTCGACTTCTTCAGCGCTTCGTTCCGCTTTTCCCCCGGCGTGCCTCTCCTCCTCGGCGCAGAGCTGAGTGCCTTTTCCTGGACAGATAATAGGGGCCGCGTTATCGCAGAGAGTTTGCTTTCACGCGCATTTTCAGAGAGGACGCGTCTCTTGTTTTTTCCGTCGGGTTTACCGAGGGAGACATTGCTGCGTGGCCTGCACAGGAAAGATGCCCAAGATCTTTTGCCGTTTGGCCTCAATAATAAACGCCGCGTTTTCTCGTGCTTTTTATGAGGAGGGGTCCCTCAGCTCCCTTCCTTCTCCCTTCGTTTAATTCGTGTATATCTGTTTGGCGGCACGCCCTCGCCTCCCCCGCCCGGGGGCCCGCTGTGCCCGCGAAGAAATCCATCTCTACGCTCTCTGGTACAAAGCACGTTGCAAGGCAAAGGAAAGCGGGGAAGTAGAAAGAAGAGTCTCCCGCTTTTCTCTCTGGGGTGCTGTAAATCCTCTGCCGAGGAAAGTCACGCCGTAGACTCAGGCGATTTACCCGCCATCACGCCGCTTCCGCGTCTGCCTGAGTCGCAGCTCTAGCACGTCGTGGCGGGCCCTGACAACAAGCGGTATCTGGGGGGTCGAGCATCAGGTTCCACGTGAAGCTTCGTTCTAAGGGTGAACTTCTGCTGGTGTCTGCAAACCTCCTGGGCTCGGTTCCTAGCTGTCGGGAAGCCTGGTAGCTCCGGATATCGATGATCTCGTACATGCTTTCCTCCTGTCCCCTGCTACCCTCCGCGGACGGGGGGGGTGAGCCTCATGGGAACCCCTATGTCTTGGTCTCCGCAGCATCGGCTGCGCGCGTATCTCACTAGTAAGCCGAAACACCTTTTGCGTGTTGGGAATGGGAATCCATCTAGAGCGTGCGTCCGCCTCTGTGGCGGGATGGAAGCAGTTCTGAATGCGCATCCTCTCCTCCTCATGGATTCTTTGGCAGCTTATCGTACTGTGAAGCTCACAGGCTGCTGGGGAAATGCTGGCTCTGTCTCTGGTGCACGAGGCGTAGCGTTACAAAAAATTGCACGCATACTGTGGTGCCCCCGCCTCGGGGGTGATAAGTATGAACGCCACTGTTGCGACGCGTCTCGAACATCGGGGGGTTTCTAGCGGAATTTATACGGACAGAGGCTCTGGTATCTTTTGCATGTCTCCACGAACTTTCGCAGATATCCTCACAGCTTTTTGCGGCACTTTCGCATGCCTTCTCATTAGTTATATCTATAGCTAGAATATCACTACACCCGGTCGTGGGCGCTCAAGGGATAGAGACATCACGCGAGAGCCAGTTTCGCTGAGTTTAAGCGATGAGAAGCTGCGCCCCATCCGTGCCCATATGTCTATGTACATATGTACATATTTCTAAATACGCATGTTTGACGGAAGGCAATATCTGGGTTGCTGTATGTTCTGAAGCGCGCTGTGGCGCCCGCTGCTGTGTGTGCGCAGGTTTGGTCTTCTCAGTTTGTTCCTTCTTGGTCCTTTCCTCTGTGAACCGGCCGTTGTCCTCCATACAAGCCCCCCCTCCGACTTCCCTGTCTCGTGTTTCTGCGCCTGGCGCGGCTTCTTGGTTTCCGCTATGGCGCGTGGCTGCTGCGTCGGATGCCCCAGCCTCGCCCGAGGACGACGTCATCCAGGATGATGACGGTGGCGACGGCGATGAGGCGCATGAGGAGGCGGGTGACTCTTCGCCCGATTCGACGGCGACGACCGATTCGACGGCGACGACCGATTCGACGGCGACGACCGATTCGACGGCAACGACCGATTCGACGGCAACGACCGATTCGACGGCAACGACCGATTCGACGGCAACGACCGATTCGACGGCAACGACCGACTCGACGGCAACGACCGACTCGACGGCAACGACCGATTCGACGGCAACGACCGATTCGACGGCGACGACCGACTCGACGGCAACGACCGATTCGACGGCAACGACCGATTCGACGGCAACGACCGATTCGACGGCAACGACCGATGCGTCGACAGGGGAGGTCTCAACGGTCTTCTCCAGCGCAGTGGATCTGCAGGGCGAACGGCCAGTTGTCTCTGAATCGAAGTTCGCAGCCGCCGCCCAAGTGCTGGAGCAAGAATTCGATGCAGACGTGAGCGACGGCCCATCTCCAGACGCGATCCGAAGCGTCGGCGACAACACGCTGGTAGAAGAGCAGGCTGCCACGCAGGCCAACTTCGTCTCCTACCTCCAGTCGCGTATCGAGGATGTGCCTCCAGTAGGCACCGCCCTTGTAGACCGTAAGTCCAGATGGATCCAGTCTTGGCCGCACGTGGAGAGAGGGACCATTCGCCTTGGCGCAAACGCGAGTTCTTCACAAACGTCACTCGCCTGAACAGATGCGCACGTTTCCGCGAACCTGCAGAGAGAGGAGAGTCTTTTCGTGCGATGTGGCGCGCAGATGCCAGATGCCTACAGAGGCGCGGGGGGGAGGGGGGCGGGGGTGGGGGGGGGGGGGGATGGTGTGCGCTTGTCGGCTGACGTCGTCTGCAGCACACAGTCAGCGAGACACTGACATCGCGTTTTAATTGGACATGTCCTCAATGCAGATGTTGGCATGAGCTTTCTTGAACGGCTCCTCGGGGCGTGCCTTGGTGGTCTCCGGAGTTTAAGCGTCGGTGCCTGTTCATGGGTAGCCGACCCAACTGTTCGATGTCGATGTGCAGCCGCTCGCATGCATCTGGCGGAGATTATGCTGGAGCTGAGCCGCTCTGCAATACCCAGCGCCGATGAAGCCGTGACGTGGATGGAGCGAGGAAGGGAGCAAGTCGGCGAAATGGCCGCCATCGCTGACGCCGTTCGGGCAGACAGCGTCCGCGAAAAACTCCAGGCTGTTCTTCACCTGAAAGCCCATCTAGACTACCGAAGCAGCAGGCTAAATGGGCAGATGGAGACCAAGCCACGCAACGCCAACATCATCAGTGTAAGTGCAGGTGCAGCCGCGACGTACACCGCCACTGCCGCGTCATATGGAGCAACGATCTCTTGTTTGGCGCTGCGTCCTGTGAGGAAACGAGCTCGCGCGCGGTCGGCGTGAAATGCATCCTGAGATGAGGGACAAAGCTGGAAGGGTAGTCACTCGGAAGGGAGGAACGAAAGAGGCGGGGCGAGAAGAGGAGGAGTACCGGAATCCGCCGCTGCCTGCGCACTCTGTGCGGCCGCGCGGTTTCCCGCTCTATGTCGTGGAACGAACACGGCGGGCGGTTGTCTCTGGCGTGCGCAGTCCTGCGGACAGCATGGCACCGCGGGGGTTTAGGGTTTCTGGTTTACTCGCGCGTCTTCACTACAGGCACGCATCCCTTCGTATCTCCGCACCCCACGCCTCTGTGGGGGGGGGGGGCTGGTCATGCGGCTGCGCGTGTGGCGGTTTCTGTTACGTGGTTTCTCAGGGTTTTTTTGCTGAACTGAAGCGGGTGAAGCGCTTCGCCATGAAGCGCGTGCAGAAGATCTACGTCGAGGGACGAGCGCTGCGGAAGGCGTTTAACAAGCAGTGGGCGAAAGTCAGGCCCGCAGAAGAGCGCCTGCAGGCCGCCTTGGAAGACGGCAGGGATGCCGTACGCCGCAACCTGTCAGACTTGGCCAAGGTGGCGTTGGGGCGCGCGGAGGCTTGCCGCGGAAAAGAAGACGTGGTCGCCTCGGAGCGCCGCAAGCTGGCGCACATGCTCAAGAAAGCGAAGGATGCCGCAGGCCAGTGTGAGAGCATCGGCAGGGCCGTCGCCGAGCAGCATCGCCAAGGGCTCGTTATGGAGCCGGCTGTGCTTGAGAACGCGGACAGAGCCCAGAAACTCGCCGACAGCCTCTTTAGCGACATGGAGAGCGCAAGACAGAGCTTGACGGAAGGCGTGGCGACCTCGAGCAGCGTCGAGAGCTGCGCCCAGACAGCGCTAGGGCTTCTGGATTTGGAGCCTCTCGCTTCCTATCAGGATGACGGCGTGCAGGCGACAGTAGCAGAGGCACGTGAGGCAACGAAGAAATTCCTCGAGGAGCACACGCGGCAGGCGCAGCAGCTGCTGGGAGACGGCGGCGAGGCGTTTCAAGCAGCTTCAGAGGCGTTCGTCGCGTGTGACGCGGCGACAAATGCCTACTGGGTGGCGGTTGAGGCGGTCACGGAGTCACCGTCGGCGAGCGAGTCAGGTCTGCGGTTGCTGCATGAAGCGTTGACAGCGAAACTGGCGACGGTGCAGAATTTTGTAAGGCTTCTCAAGGAGCTGGAGTCTCTTGTTTCGGAGGTGCTCGCGGCAGAGACGCCAGTCACCGTCGGCGGCATGAGGGCCGCGATTTTGGACTTGAATCGAGCCGCCGCTCGTCTGAAGACGCTCGAAGTTGTGGTCGTTTGGAGTCATATCGCGCGAACGGCCATGGATGTTTTGCCGCCGCTGGAAGAACGTCTCGCCGCGGCACAGCGGCAACTCAGCGCGGCACCTCACAGCGAAGCCCTGCAGCAGCTGAGGTCGGCGGTCGCCGCCGACCTGCAGGTGTGTGCGTCAGGCAAGGCGCTCGCGGCGCCGTTGGCGTCTCAGATCGACAACTTGACAGTGCGCATGCAGGAGACGGTGCAAAAAAAGAGCGATGCTCTCGCGAAGGTCGAGAAAGCCATTTCGAACGCATTCGACAATATCGCGAAATACCTTAAGTTCGTCTACGAGCATGCGAGGAGACGGCCGCTGACCTCTGAAGCGGAGAAGCAGTTCGTGTCTGCGCTTTCGTCGCTGAACCCTCGCGCGCTCGCGATTGCCCGCAAACACTCCGAAAAGAGTCGCGGCAAAGAAATGCGGAAAGCAGACGCGGCGTCTCTCGTGTACTACATGCATGCGTCTCTCTCTGCGAGTGTAGCCGTGCAAGCGTTTCGCGATGTCCGCGAGATGGTCACCTTTGCCGATGCGAGCGGTTTGCTTGAAGAAACCAACACGCTGCGGGCGCAGCTGCGGGAGGTGCAAGACGTGATTGGCAACTACGTCGACCAGTGGACGCCGCAGACGGTGATCAACAGGCTCAACAATGTGCAGGACTACCTCACGGAAATCGAGACGCGCGTGTATAGCGCCGTCAAGTCTTTGAAGAAGCACAAGAGGGTGCTGCACCAGAAAGCTAGAAAGCTCGCCACGTTTACCGGGAAGTTCTACAACGCGACTGGGCAGATTCTCGGCAACGACTTGGCCACTGCAAAGAAGTACCTGTTGGGCTCTTGGGCGAAGCGCCGCGAGGTGGCTCGCGACTTGGTGGAATACAAGAAGGCTGGCGTGGCGCTGATGCGCTTGGTGGATGGGAGAGCAGGGCCGATGAGTTTTGACGAGGGCGAGGCCTTGATTCAGCACGCCGAAGAGCTCAAGTCGAATGCCCAGAGGCTGTGGAGACTGCTCAAGTCAATCTTCCGGGCGGTTCGGAGCAAGCTGAAGACGATGATGCGGCGAGAAGCTTTCATGCCTCTCTCTCTGAAGGCCAAGTCCGTTCACCTGCGCGAGCAGATTGACTCTCTCGTGAATGGCTTGTGGGCTGCGGCGCAGGCGACGTATCAGACGCAGGTCCAAGTCGAGGAAGCTGTCTCAACTTGGAAAGGCGCCGCTAGTCAAGTTCTCCAGCGCGCCATGATGAAGAAGCTCAGCTCGATCCGGGAGAACGAGACCAAGATCTTGAAGCACGCGGCGGCGAAGCTCAAAGAGACGACTCACCAGCTGGAGATAGCGGCGGCCTTTGCCAGAGGGGATCAGGCGCCTGTTGACCACCAGGAACGCAACGCCTGGGACGAGACTCGCGAGATGCTCCTGGGCATGGAGCAGTCGCTGGCGGCGACGTTGCAGTGGGGATCGAAAGCGGCCGCATACGTCACGGATGTAGGTAAGTGGCTGAAGGCTCGCCCGCGGGTGATCGACGACGAGGCCGCCTCCGAGTCTCGCAGAGCTGCAGTGAAGCTGCACGCGCACACCGCCGAGGTTCTCGATCAACTAGAGCGGGCTGTCTACAACTTATCGACCCTGCTTCGCACAGGCATAGCCGACAACGCGGCGGCAGGGTTGGAGATTTTTATCAGCGAGCAGGAGCGCCTCGGAGCGGAGCTCGAGGATCGCGTCAATCGCCTGGATGCCCTCGCGGCGGCCATGGAAGGAGCGATGAAGGAGGCAGCATCAGAGACCTGGCGAAAAAGCGCGGGGGAAGACGAAGCCGCGGAGGAGCAGTTGGCGGCGCTCACAGAGGACATGCGGTCGCTTCTCGCGCAGTGCGATGAAGGCACTGGAGCGCCTGACGACCCCGAGGCGCTTTCGGCCGGCATCGACAAGGCGGAGCGTGGAGCGACGACGCTGGTGGAGAGCGATACGCATCTGGCTCGCGTCTTGGATCATTTCAAGGAGCTTGCTGACGGCAACCGCGCCAAAATCGGCCTCCTTCGGGATGCCGTGGCGAAGGCGGAGAAGACTGCAGATACGCTCCGGCCGGTGCTGAGTTCGCTGGAGCGAGAACTCGAACTCACCGCGCTGATGAGAGCGACGCGCGCGCGTAGCGCGGCTGCAGCCGAAGTGGAGAGCGAGGTGGCGGTTGTCCTTCAGAAGCTGCGCGACGAAATTCCTGCGTTGCAAGAGGCGCGAGGCCGCGACATCGTGGAGGATGAGTGGCGCGAGGTCTACGAGCTCACTCAGCAGGCGATTCAAGTCTTGTACGAAGCCGGGGAGAAAGAGCCTGTGTGGGCGCAAGAGTTGGAGGGGCTGAAGCAGCAGCTGAGCCGAATCAACGAAGAGTGGGAGCAGACAATGCGAAAGGGGCAGGTGAACCAAGATCTGCAGCAGAAGATAGATACCATGTGGCAGCTGGGTGAAGCGATGACAAAGCAAACGCAGCAACTCACCGACTTGCTGGCGGCCGAAAAACGGGCTCACGGCGAGCTCCGCGAGCTGGTCGACGTCGTGTCTAGACGCATCTCGCGCCACACTGTGCGTCTCCAGCTGAGCAAACTGGAAGACATCGCCCGCCAGGAAGCGATTGAACGTGAGCTCATCGCGACTCTCCAGGGGACTGCCGGCGCCATGCAGCGGCAGCTGGAGGATGTGAGGGACTTGCTCGTGTCGCAGAGCGCGCGAGACGAGCAGGGCGACACAGCCCTTTTGGAGGCGGCGCCGACAGTCGATGCCGCTGTGGAGCCAGTCGTCCGCGCCGTAGGCGACGCCCTCTCAGACGCGCAGGCACAGCTCCAAGATGTGCGGAGACCCGCGCTGGAGTCTCTGCTTCGCGCGCTGGCGGCGCCGGACACTGTGGGACAGGAGCCTGTGGAGGCACGGGTCGCCACTTTGGGGCAGAGCGTCGCAGAGGACCAAGAAACCCTGGAGCGTGTTGGCAAAACCCTGGCGGAAGTCGAAGACCTTCGGGCCACCGTACAGCGGCTGGATGCTGAGAGGCGGTCGAAAGAGAGTATCATCGTTCTTCGCAGCCTCCACCCCGATCTCGAAGAGAAGGCCGCGGAGCTCCTTGCCGGAGAGCAGAAGCTGGAGTGGCGAGCGCGTCTGCAAACACACAGAGGCTCTCGCTTCGCTGCCATGTTCGCAGAGTTCCTTGGCACGAACACAGAGGCAGGCGAAACCGCAGAGCTGCAGGGCGACGAGCTGGATGCGGCGGAGATCGACAACATTGGCTCGTGGCTGGAAGAGAGCGTGGAGCTGCTGCAACGCGCTGCGGAGATGCGGACGACCTGGTCGCCGAAGTTGGAGGAGCTGAAGCACGCTTTTGAGCTGTCAGAGGCGCATACGGCTCGCGTGACTCATCCGGATGCCCACGACAGTGTCAAGCCGAGTGCGGACAGTGTCGAAGCGGAGAACGCGCGTGTCGGGAAGCTCGTCGGCGAGGTGCTCGCGGCAGACCGTGCGACCGATGAGGCCTGCCGGCGACTCCAGCGGCATATTGAATTGATTTCGGGGAAGTTCCGAGTGTTTAAGAGCAAGGTCAACATCGTGGCCAAGCGCGACACACAAGTCCAACTGAAGGACTTTATCGCTCAATTCACAGACCGTCTCCGTGGCCTGCGCGGGCAGCTCGACGAGTTCCGCAGTCTCCTGGCGAACCAGCGCCCTGCTCTAGCGAAAGCGGGCGAAGAAGGCCCCGAGGCCGCGATCTCCGCGGAAGATCTGGAAGAAGCAGACCGTTGGGCGCAGAGGGTTCAGGCCCTCAAAGCGCAACTCGAGGAAACGTGGGCGGCGTATGCAGACGACCGTGAGCGGCTCGCGCAGATCAGCGAGGCGCTGCAGTCGCCGCTGGTGCCCACCGAGGAAGCGACGGAGTACGCGGCTTCCGCCAGCCTCGCGCCGCTGCTGAGCGAGCTGCTGAACGGCGCCGAGGAGAATCGCGTGCGCGCGCAAGAGGCAGAGGTCCTCGCGCGCAGCATCGCCGATGACCTGAACTCCCTGAGATCAGAGGCGCCCGCCCTGCTGGAAACTGTTCAGGCTGGCCTCCGAGTGTATAGGCTGACGGTAGATCAGGCGCTGCTCAGGAACAGGGTAGACGAACTTGTGGCGTCAGCGAACGAAAGCGGGCGCGAGGCTGAAGGCCTGATTGCCCAACTGCGAAGCATCGTGGCGTGGGCTAAGGGGCGGGGGACGGTTGTGAGCGCCTTCGACCTCGACGACGATGCGCGGCAGGCGATAGGGACAGCGCGAGCGAAGCTGGCGGCCGAGAGCGTCGCCCGCCTGAAGACGGAGTTTTCTGCTGTCTCCAGCCAGATTGACACGTTGGAAGAACAACTGCAGGACGCGGAGGAGATATCGGGGGGCGGCGGGCGTCTGTCTGAGGAGCTCGAATCTGCCAAGCTGGCTTGGTCGACCGTCACCGAAAGCGTGGACAGGGCCGGGGATGCGGTTGAGTTCGCAGAAAATAAAACCGCCGAACTCGACGCGGCGCTGAGAGCGGTGTTCGACTTGCTAGCGGATTTTTCTGGGTCTGTTGCGCGCGAAGGCGTCTTTGGTCTTCTTGACGCGGAAGAGAGACGGAGGCGAGAGATCGAGCATGTTTGTCAGAATGTCCTCGCCTTGACCCACGAGATGTCTGCCGCGCAGAGGGACGCGGCGAACGCCGACGCCGAAGATGGGGATTCTGAAGAGACGGTGCAGCTGTTTGATCGCGTGGACGGTTTGCTCCGCCGCAGCAAGGACCTCGATGAGGCAGAAGGTCAGGTCGCAAGAATGGCGTGGGAGATCAGCCAGACGGAGGAGACGGCGGATCAACAGAGCGAGTGGGAAGAGCGAGAGGACACGCGAGACGCGCTCGTCTCTCTCCGCGCAGTTGTGTCGCAGAACAAAGCCAGCCTGAGCGAGTGCAGCTCGCTCCTCGCCGACGCCACATCTCGCCTGCAAGATATCGAACAGCTGCGAAAGGCGCTGGGCGCGTCTAAGTTTTTGGCGGAGTTGCGTAGCCGGCAGACTGCCGTGGCAGAGGCTGCTGCGGAGTTGGCGGATGAACTCGAGGCCAGCGTGACGGAAGCCATTCGCATGGCCTCTCAGCTGAAGGCCCTGACTGGAGCGCAAAGCGCAGAACGCGTTGAGGGCGACGACACAGCAGTGGTGCCGCAAGCCGAGGCCCTGCTGGCTGCTGCCTGGCCACGCGAAAAGAGAGCAGAGGAGGCCGTTGCGGATATGTCGGAGCTGCTCAACGGCGTGGACCGGGAGCTTGTGGGTCTGAAGCCGTCTGCAGCCCAAATGCCTGAAGAGAGCGCCGCGCGACTGAGCCGCGCAGAGCTACGACAGACGTCTGTGCGAGACGAGGTTTCCAAGGTCGACGTCCTGCGCATCTCCCTGCTGCATGCCCTCCAGCAAGTCGAGCTTGCGATGGAGGAGGTGCGTCAGTCTCCCGGGACCGATGGCGAGCAAAATGCTCACCAGGAACGAATCGGGTCGCTGCTTGAAAATCAGGAAGGCGTGGCTGAGGAAATCGCGCGCTACCAAGAAAGCGTCGAGCGCCTTCAGTTGCAGATTGATGGCGTGTTGGAGACGATCGCTGCAGTCAACCGCCCAGACGCCACCCTGCTGGAGCGCGCCCGCGAGCTCGGACCCATCGCAGACGATCTGCAGCACTTGGTGGAGGAGGGCTTGGCGAATGCCCAAGCGCTCTCGGCTATCCTTGCAGAGGCTGACAACAGAGTGAACGCCTCGCGTGCGGAGTGTGCGAAGTGGGAGCCGCAGTGGAAGCGGTTCGAAGCGCTCGAGGCGTCGGTCAGTGTCCTCCTTGGCATGGTTGAAAAGAATGCGACAGCGCTCAGCGCGCTCCGAACCCAGATGGCAACTGCCATTGTAAACGTGGAGGCCATCAGCCGTTTCTCACAGGCATCAGGCTTCGCGTCAGTTCTCGAGGGCGTTGAGCAGGCAGCGGAAAGCACGCGAGCCAACGCCGGCGCGGTGGTGAACCAGGCGACGGAGGTGCGGTCTGCTGTCAGCCGCGCGTTGCAGTCGTGCCGTGCCGCGCTTGCTAACGCAGGCCATGGAGAGGATATCGCCGAGCTCGCGGCTGCACAAGAGGCAGCGGCCTTTGTTCTCGACGACGGAGTGAATCGTCTGAACCAGGCGGCGGCGGAGGTGAAGGGCATCGAAGCGGCTTGGGAGGAGCTGTTTCAAACCGGGACTGTGCTTCAGGGGATTGAGCTCGCAAGCACAGAGCTCGAAGAGCGTCGGCGGCAAGTTCTCGAACGCTTGGAGCCCCTGGGGCCTGTCGTGGAGGGAATGAGACTTTCCCTGCAGCAACTTGGCGCACTGCTTGAGCAACTGGGGCAGGAGGTAACAGAGGTGACTAACGGCATCCAGGAGGTCGTCATCAATTTGAGTAAAGATGTTGCCGGGATTGAGTCGGCGCTGGATAGAGCCCGGCAAGAGATCATGGAGATGACCGCAACTGCAACCAGTGTGAAGCAAGAAGCGAAATCTCTCCTGCGGACGCTCCGCGCCCGCCGGCGAGGGGACCTGCCGGCCGAGGAAAGCGAAGCTCTTCGAGAGGAGCTGCGTCGCCAAGTTGCCGCGCTTGATGCTGACGCGTCTGGATTGTCTCAGTGGCAGCAACGCGCGGCCGCGCTCCACGAGGAGAACGCGCGTGTGAGGGAGGCGCTTCAGCAGCTGCGTGCCAGGAAGCTCGCTGGGGAGCTTGAGGACGCCGTCGCGCGATCGGAGGCTGCAGCCTTGAGCAACGATGCCTCCCTCGATCGTCTTCGCAGGCGACTGGACGATCTTCAACGCGGCTTAGAAGTGGTGCGTGCGGAAGGCGCAAGCAGCATCGACGTCGCTGCGGACTCTCAGCTGCGCATTTTGGTCGACAGCATCGACGCCTTGGCGGCGCGAATCGAACGGCAGGAATCCACGCTGAAGGACCTCGCCGCGTCGTTGGCAGAGCGGGTGTTTCCCGCAGATCTCGCGACCACCGAGCAGCTCTGGGCAGCCCGAGAGGCCCTTCGACCCCTTGAGCAAGAAACGGTTCAGGCCTTGGATACGCTCGAGAGTCTTTTGCGTGAAGCCGCGTCTCTGCAAGAAAGACAGGAGTCCTTGGTCGCGGAACTCGAGAAGGCGGAGAACGCCGCCAGTGCAGACGGGCCCTCGGCCCTACACGCAGTTGCCCGCGAACTCCAGAGACACGGAGCTGAACTCGAAGCGGCGCTTGATAGAGGACGAAGCACTGCCGTCCGAGTTGAGATCTGGATGCGTGAGCAGGTCATGACTGACGCAGTGGAGAAGCTGCTTCATCCGATCTTGGCAGCCAGCGAGCGTCTCGGCGACCTCGTTGAGAAGGCGGAAGAAGAGGTCGCGAGCATCAGGACAGAGAGTTCAAAGTGGCGCGAGATAGCTGCAGACGCCGCCCGCCAGCTGGCCGCGACGCTGCAGAGCGGCGAGGCGGCGTCTGCGGCCGTCGACAGAGTGACCTGTCATTGCCAAGAGGAGGGTCGCTGTCCGTTGAATGAGCTCGGCGCCTTGACGACCGGTGCAGAGAGGATCGTGCAGCAGGCGAGTGTGGCTGTGGGCAGCCTAGAAAGCAAAGTGCAAGCGACTCGGAGCTTGTGGCCCAGCAGCAGCATCGCGGCCCCGGAGTACCTGCAGCCGTATGTCGCACGAGCTCAGGATGGCTTGCATGCGGCTGAGGCGCGCGTGAAGGAGCTGCAGAAGGACGTTTCCTTCATCGCGGAAGATCTGCAGGTTTTTGGTGACCAAGCCGCGGCGACGCTCGAGGCCGTGCGTGACCTCATCGAGCGAAGTCTAGGCGAGGAGATGGCAGTTGTGAACGGCGTCCAGGAGCAGTTCGCTGCGAAGAAGGCGACGATCGAGCGCATGGCGGCTGAGGTGAAGCAGCTGAAGGAGTACCTCGAGGGCCTCGCTGAGTCGAGGAACTACTTGGATGCCGTCTTCACAGCTGACGCAGCAGTCGCGAGGGCCGAGAGTGTGCTTCGCGAAGTCAAGGATGAACTAAGCGACATGAGCGAGGTGCAGCTGGCAGAACCTGAAGAGGGAGTTTCAAACGCTTGTGTCGACAACTGTCCTCTGAAGGGGACTGTTCACGAGTGGCGAGGCCGAATCGAGACGACTCGCGCGCAGAACGCCGCCATCGTCGCGGCCGCCAGGACCGTCGTGGATGAGGTTGAAGCGAATGTCTCAACGGCCAAGTCGCTGCGGGATTCTATCGTCTCCAGCTACGAAAGTGAAGCGGCGGATGTGACTGCCGGGGTCACGTTCATGAAGGTGTTGACCGCTGACTTGCACCGATGTCTCGACGGCCTAGGCCGCGCCCGCGCCCTTCTGGGCGTCGTCGAGGAAATCCAGGTCGCGCTGCCGCAGGCAGGAGATCTTGTGCAGGACGAGTCTGGCGTCGTCTTCCAGGCGCTGGAAAACATCGAGCAGAAGTTAGCAGAGGCGGCGGCGCTGACTGACCAATGCAAGGCGTCGTTACCCGACATGGCTCGTTACAAAGCGCTCGCAGGGGCGAACGTGCACGGCGCAGCCGCGGCTTCAGACCCCGCGGCCTCGGGGGCTGAGACCGCCTTCCAGCTCGCAGTCCAGCAGTCTCGCCAGGTGATGCATGAGCTGGAAGAGGTTGCGCAGGCGGTGGAGGCGGCGCAGTCCAGCTTTCTCGAATTTTGCCGAGGGGCCGCGACGCGCACCGCCGACAGAAGCTTCGACGCGGCGGAGAATTCTGCAGTCGAGATGAAGGAACTCGTCTCCGATGTCAACGACATCGCGCAGTCGCACGCAGCGCTGATCCAGTTGAGCACCAAGCAGCAGGGCTCGAGCGCATCTCGTGATGTGGAAACCGAGGTCGCAGCGCTTCTCGAATCCGCGAACGCAGCGCTGGCCCAAGCGGAGCGGCGGGCGAAGCGGATTCAACAAGATGTGACTCTTATTCGGGAGGGTGTGTCTACTGTCCGTCGCGCGGAGTCGTCTCTGCGACAGGCACTTCTCGACGGCGACCGTTCGTTGCAACTCAGTCTGACTGCCGTCGACGCCACTGAGGACGCTGTGCGGCAACAACTTCTCAGGGCCTCGACGCTCGTTCAAGAGATGGACACTGCCGCGCGAGTCATTCGCCAGTTGCCGGTCAACGGAGAGATTGTCACGGCGAGCCACGCCAGCAAAATCAAGCAGACGCCGGAACCAAAGGTTGGGAACGACGCTGCGCCGGCTCCACCCAGCTCCGCAGTGGCTGCCGAGATGAAGCGCCTTTCAGAGCATCAACAGCGAGCTCAAGCGAGCCTGGTGTTCCTCCGTGACCGTATGGCGAGGCTCCAGTCGGCAAACGAATCCATGGAATGGGCCGTTCGAAGACAGGCGGAGGCGGCAGCAAAGTTGGGTCGCTTTCTGCAGGGAACGAGATCCCCAGAAACAAACACCGAAGGAGGGCGTGCGCGTCGGCTAGCAGAATCCGAGGGCGAGGCGTCAGAAGACTCCGCGTTCCTGCAGAAAAACGGTGCGTCGGCTTCGGTAGCGAGCCGCGCGGCGTCGCTCCTTGCGATTCGCCAGGACGTGGCTGTGGCGAGAAAGGCTGTCGAGGATGTCGAGAAGGCCATTGAGGATTTGTGCAGAGGACAGGAGGATGCCGCGAGGCACGTCCAAGAGCTGGAGGCGGCCGCCAGAGAGCTTGGGACGGACGAGCAGCAGCCAACGAGTGATCCGGCGTTAGACACGATGCGGCGGGAGACGCAGCAGATGATAAGCGATGGCATGCAGCTCTACAAAGAGTACGGAATCCAGCTTTCAGATCTGAAGGATAGGCGCGCAAAGATCGAGAGAGCGATCGCCCGGCAGTCTGAAGTTGTCCGGGAGTTGATCGCGGGCCTCCAGATGTCTCAGACCGATCTGTTTGAAGTCTCGCGCGACCAGGTGAGGAGGCTCTTGACAAAATTCGAAACCGACAACGAAAACGCAAAGCGCTGGATCAAAAACATCCGTCGCATCACGACACAACTCGCCAGTGTGCCTGACGAGCGGGAAGCGGAGAAGGCGCGCCGCCTGGTTCAAAAAGTCAAGTCCGTCGTCCGTGAGATCCAGGGCACGGAGGAGGTCATGCTGGAGGACATCAATACATTGCAGACGCTGGGGCTGGGAGCCGACGCAGCGAGCGACGATTCGCGAGACGCCCTGGGCGTCGTTTACCAAAGGGCTCGCGCCGAGGCGGACTCGCTGCGGCAGCGGCTGTCGAAGCTGACGCGCAACATTCGGGCGCGCGAACGGGAAGCCGACGAGTCCCTCCTGCACAGACTGGAGGCGATCAGTCTCCTGCATTCGCTGGATTTCGCCATCCAACACATGCAGCACACGAGCACGCAAGCGGAGACGCGAAAGGCCGCACTCGGCGACGCCCTGGCTCGAATTGGCAGGATGTCTGCAGCGCTGGAGAAGGCGGGCGGCGATGCTCACAGCAGTGGATCGACCGCAGACGCCGCCTTCTGGATCAAAACTGCCGCAGATGTCTCTGCTTTCCGATCCCGCGCCGAGGAAGCGCGTGCGCAAGCGACCGCGCTCATTGGCGGCGCTGAGGCGTTCCTCCGGGTCGCCTTCGAGGACGTGAAAGACGCGCGTGGCGTTCTGAGTCAATGCAAGGTCGATCTGGAGCCGGTCCTCGTCAGTAGATGCGTGGGCTTGGAAGCCATGCTTGGCGCAGTCGCGAGCACGACGCTCCCCGGTCTCGAGGCAAGTGTCATGGAGACGCTCGAGAAAATGAAGGTCATGCGACAGGCGCAGCACGCGCTTCAGGAGGCTTTGATTGCCCACGCCAAGGAGGCACTCCTAGTCAACGTGCAAAAGGCTAGCGAAGTCTCCGCCAGGAGCAACGATGTTCTGAGGGAAATCCGCGACACAGTCAATGAGATGCAGCAAGCAGTCGCGCGTGCAGGGCTTAAGGCGGGCGCGGCTCGCAGGACCCCGCAGCAAGTCGGAGATGCTGCTGCTGTCGCCGAGCGGGATGTCGATGCGGAAGCAAAGCTCATTAAGTCGCTGCAGCGAATGGCTGAGCACGGGGCAGCGCTGGCGAAGAATCTGAGTATTGCCGCGGATGCCATGAGAGCGACGCTGGTGCCGACAGCGATCGTGGAAGTGCTCCCAGACGCGTCGCTCGCGGCGAGCGTCAATCAGCACGCCAACGACGTTGAAGCTCAGACGCGGGCTTGGAATGCTGAAGCGGCCAGCATGGTGGCGGAGATGCAGGATATTGTAGGGGAGCTGCAGCGGACCTATCAGACCGTCACGCAGTCCTGGGTACGCCACGAGGTCACCGCCTACCTCGCGGTTGTCAGCGCCCTTCTTCGCAAGGCAGAACTTGACAGGGGCGACGAAGCGGCCCCGGTTTCAGAGCTCTTCAGAAGTGCCGTACTTCTGAAGCGCGCGAACTCTCTGCTACGCAGCGTCCCTGGGCCGTGGACTGACGACGCGGCGGCGGACGACAGGCGCGCGGGTCTCGTGCAGAAGGCTCACGATCTGGGTCAGAAACTGGAGAGTCTGATGGACCGGCATCAGTTGAGCAAGTTCGAGGGTGTTGTCTTGTCAACTGGGAGTGCCCTGCGTTCTGTGGACGACGCCGCTTTGCCTTCCAACGTGAAGAAGGCTCTCGCCGCTCTCGGCCGGACGCAGGCTGAGGCTGCAAGACTTCTGCGCATGAGGTCGAAGCTGCCTCAGATGGGGAGCAAGGAGCGCGCACGCTCTCAGCAAGAGCTGCGCTCTCACCTCAATCTGGTGGCGCGTCAAACCAAGGAAGCTCTCAGCATGCTGGAAAGCGTTATGCTTAACGAAAAACAAAAGGGCGATTCGAAGACGCAGCGGCTGATTTCGTCGCTCACGCAAGGCGTCGAGCTTGCCTCGCAGATAGCTCGCGATGTCTCGGAAAAAGCTGGTAGCGGAGGTGACGCCGACCGCGCGTCCGCACTGGCGCGCATCCGTGCCCTTCAGAAGCAGGGCGAATATCCTGTCGCCGTCAAGGAGGAGCTTTCTGACGCTTTTGAACGCACAGCCGTTCTCCTCGAGCACGTCCGTCGCGAAGCCGAGCGTGGAGATGGGGCTTACGCCGCGGGCTCGCCTGCGGATCAGTCTCAGGAGATGCCGGAAGCGATGGAAGGTCTGCGGCGTCTCATAAAGGATATGGACGAGCGCAACCAAGGAATGAAGCAGTCGTTGGAAGCGGCCTTGAAGGCGCTTCAGAAGGCGCACGGCGCGGTCAGGGAGATGAACGCGCAACGCAGTGTCGCTGCCGTTCCCGCGGACGGGGACGAAGTGCCGGCGGCCTACGTGGAAAAGCTCACTCACATCATGGAGGCCGCCGACAATGACCGCAGAAATCTCGAGGTTGGATTGGGCATTGGTCTAGGAATTGTCTTGTTTCTCCTCGTTATCGCCAGCGTCGTATTTGTGTTTGTCAAGAGACGACTCAGCAGACGTCTCAGTGTGCTGTCACGTACCGATGACTCATTTGACAAGGAGGCGAGCGCGCAGGTTGCCGCGCCGTCCCAGCAGTCCAACTAGCGGTGTCATTTCATGATACAGGTATGTGTCCTGGCGAATGGATCCTGGTCGGAACTCGTTCATTGGGGCGCCCACTGCTACCAACGAGGGCGGTCATCCGACATTGTGGGGTCATTCAGTCTGTTCGTGGCAGCTGTGAATCACACCTATCGAAGATCTCTCTTCACTGTTTTTTTGTGACTCGCGGCATGGCTCCGCCCCCGTTTGTGCGGGGCAGGGGTTTCCCAGTTCAGAGTTGAATGTGAACTGTCCCGTGTACAACTTCTTGGCGACGCGGGCGGCCGCCGTCACAAAAAAAAATCACTTGTGTTCGTTTTCTCATTGTCTCCGTTGTTGAGGCAACCGTACAGTAAACCCTAAACGCTAAACATATGGTATGAGCTTCAGAGCGTTATCTGCACACATCCTATGTCTCGTAACATTCTCTTCGGAATTCATTCTCAGGAGTGAAAGGTCGGCAGCGACCGCACGCTTTCTTGCGTTGCGGTTTCTCGCAAAAGACCCCGAACTCAGGGCGACCGAAACAGCATCGCAACACTTGATTTCCGTGCACCAGTTGGAGTGGCCGCTTGAGTAGCGTCACTTATTTGCGAAACAGAACCCGCTGAGTGCATTCGAGGCGGTTTCTCCCTTCAGCGGGTCGTGGCGTGATATCGCCCTGGTGCGGAGGCAGTTCAATGAGCACACGCTTGCGCAGAACTCCGACTTTTCCAGTGCAGCAAGAGTTACCCTCTCGCAGGAGTTCGGACGGTCACCACCGTTGAGGCCCATGGAAGTCAGCCACCCGCCTGTGGCTACATTTCAGTATTCGTGTCGAAGCTTGAAGTCGGCAAGTGTGTTCGTAGCGAACGGATCAAAGTGGTGCAAAGTTGTTTTCCCTCTAAAATTATGCAGGTGAGATCGTCTCCCGACGCGCTTCTTTCCGCTCCGGCGGGCAGCGCTGATGGAAGGCTTATCGCGGGTAAGTGGAATTTGGCGCCAACACGAGAAGACAGAACGATGCAAAGGGCTCGAGTCCCCTTCCTATTCATTCACAAAAAACCCCGGAATCTCAACTAGACAGGTTGGTGCATTTACAGTTTTAAAAAAAATCCCTCTCAGTCGGATATGATGCAAACATACACACGTTTATGCGATAGTGACGATGGGACACTCTCTTAGTGATGGCCTCTTAGTGCGAGATCCGGCATCCATGAGTCGCTCCAAGACAATTCAGAACTTCTGCCACGTTGGTGACTTCCTCAGTAGCACGACTCCCCAGCTCGTGTTGGGACAAGTTACTCGATTTCACAACGGAAGTAAAACGTCTTCCAAGTCCGTGTGATTCCGCCACCCTTGTAGAAGGTCAACAAAAGTGGCCTTCAGATACCTCTGTTCACTCACAGTCGACGCCTGCTGCCGTGGTTTGGCGGGACCCAGTAATTGAAGGTAAGGAAGACTCTGTAAGCGCAGTAATCATGGAATAGGTCGAAGAACTATCAAATGCAGCCTCTGGAGGCGCCGTGGAATCAACCAGAGATGTGACCCTTTCAGGCTATCCGCAGCGCTGGACAAGGCGGCAGCAGAGTTCAGTGGTCAAAAGTCGCTCGAAGAACAAGAACTTTCTGTTAGATTATGATACCTGGGAGCAAGCCCTTAGCATTTTTCTCACGCAGCTGCACTCCTCTCTACATGGTTTTCCCTTCGAATGCAGTTATCTACGCTGAGTGGCAACATCAACTGACCTGTCGTCGTCTTCGCAGCCTCCAACTTCGTAGACCGCGCGGCAGGACTGCCAGCGGACGTTTCCTCTTGCCCGCCTTCTCCAGGCGCAAGAAGCAGTGTTCCTGCAGCGTCGAGTCTTTCCCCTGAAGTTCAGGCAGATACAAATAGCAATACCTGCTTGCGCACTGCAACAAGCTCGGCTCTGGGGGTTGATAAGCGAAATTCGGCACAGCGTGAAGTTATTCTTTCGACGGAACCAGATGTCTGTAGTCTCCGGCGCCCGCCACGCACGGTGGTGATACCGTGGTTAGTCTCACCTGCGAGAGAATTGCTTTCCGTTCCAGCCTCGCCCTGTAGTGTGACGCCGTCCTTATTCGGGACGTCGAACTCTGCGCCGTTATGAAGCAATGCCGCTCCGGGGCACTCTTGTTCTCCAAGAGGTTTCGACAACAGTGGAAAGGACGATTCTTCGCCGCCACTGGCGGTCGTCTGCCAATCCGACGACATTGACGCGTCTGTCGACCTTAGCGGGCTCTGCTGGAGGTGAGAGGAACATGTTGCCGTAGACGCAGCCCTGTTCCAAGGGGCTGAGAGGCCGGGTGCACAAAGTACGTCCCCAGTTATTGATTGCAGGAAAGCGTCCATAGGGACATCTGGCTTCGTGGTGTTTGAGGGTGAACCTGCCATGGCCATCGCGACAGTTGACAACAGGCTGGAAAAGTCAAGCATGTTCAGCGAGCTGTCAGAGCTGGGCGGGATGCCGAGAGGACGCGGATGGCGAACAACTTGGCCGTGGGATCCATTTCCCATTTGCCTGAGCCAGCCTCCAGGGTTGAACGCGGCTGCTCGTGGGTCAAAGGAACTTCCCATTCCTGCTTCTCGTGGACGTCCCACTTGGGAGTGGGGCCGAACCCCGCTAGTGGGTGCATTGCTGGAGAGGCTTCCAGACTGACACTGAAGGGACTGCAGGATTCGCTCTATGACGCCTTCGACACCATTTCCCTGCAAGGATGAGGCAGGTGCGGTGCTGAGTTTGGGCGCGAGCGGGTATGTGGGCGTCCCGGCGTTCTTGAAGACAAAGTCGGTCGCAGAAGCTGACATCTCTGGACGCCAAGTTCCGCTGTCTTTATCAAGCGCCAGAATTCCGGTGGTAGGCTGGCGCCGAGCACGTCCTTCAGCGTTCTTCGGAGCGGAAGAACCGTCACCTCGGATTGAGCAACTAAGAGGCACGTGACCTCCCTCGGGCAGAGGCACAAGGACCTGGGCGACCGGAGGAGAAACGATGGGTTCCGACGCGCCACTGTGGGAAGCCTCAGCCAGGCCAGCGATTGCTGCCGCTGCCGCAGCCTTGGCTTCTGCTGCTGCCTTTGCCGTCGCAGCCGCATGGGCAGCGGCAGCGGCAGCACTCGCCGTGGCAAGGGCAGCTCTCGCTTGCGCGTCTTTGCGGCTGATGCCTGCTGGTTGGCCGTTCTCTTTGCTGCGCAGACGCAGCTCATGAACCCCGTGAGCGAACCGACAGCTCGTTTCCATGGGGCAAGACATCCCCTTGATGAAGAAAGAGCAAAGAGAAGTCTTGAATACGTCCGTTGTGGCGCGCAGTTCGGTGTAGTCGTGAGCGTAACGGCACTTCGGATTGCGGCACACGCAGTTTCGAAGCCACGTCGGGCAAAGTTTTGTTTTCGTGAGGTCGACGGCTTCGCGTTGCTCAGAGAGAGTGTGCGCGTAGTTACACCTTGCTCCCCAATGGCAAGAACCTTTGATGTACCAGGGGCACAGCTTCGTCTTGTAGAAGTTGTTGAACGTCAACTTGTTTTTCTTCTCGTTTTGAAGCTTAGTGCCAGAGGTGGGTGGGCAGAAACCGTCGGGTTTCATACCCGACATCGGAGATGCCATTGTGCTGAGGCCGCGAGCTCTACAGGCAATCTGAACAAAATGAGATGGCGCCAGGAAAATGCTAACAGATCGGTGAGCGTGGTGACTCAGAGATTGTCTTCAAGGCACGCTGTGCAGGCTGGAAACGGTCAAAGCCAGGTTTGAAATGGCGAAGCAGCCGGCCTCTTCGAATCTTTGCTTGTCGACGGTGATGTGGACCAGCCCATGGCTTGAGAACTCTACACTTTGGACACACTGCCATGCAGGCATGAGCAGACGGACACACACCCGGTCTTCAGCACGTTTACCGTTGACGAACTCTAAGAATGTAGATAATACACAGACTCCCGCCTTCGTCGTTGCGAGAAAGGACGACGGAGGCAACAAAAGGCAACGCTGGCTTTCCGATCGACGTTGGAGACGGACTCGTTGCCTCGTCCTCATCGGAAACGTTATCCTAGCCGCCCCTAACAAGCAAACGAGGACAAAGGAGGTTGCCAGTAAATGCGATAACAACGAAACCACCCACGTGATCCGGCACACCGTCAGAAGCGAACGAGTTCCATTTGGCACCCCAACATGGATCACCTCTTGGGTCACATGCTCCAAACACGTGACGATTTCATAAAAAATGTCTACAGCACTCAAAACTGGTCCATCGTCAAAGCAAACAAGTGTCGGCGAATTCATGCCGCCTGAGCGGCTCTGGGCCGTCTACCGCGTCACTGGGCTGGAGTCCACTTTGCACGTATGTGTACGCAGTCTAACGTCTCCAGGCCAAGGGCGGCACCGCGCAGAGCTGCTAGCGGCGGCCGTGCAGGCCTGCCTGAAAACTCCTATTGTGTTGAGATTCGCCACCGCGGTACTAGTGGACTACTCAAAAGCCTCTTGCATCCTCCGTCTACAGCGCAAAATGCAGCAGCCGAATATTCGTCTTCCCTCAAGTGCGGGTGCGGGCTGAGGCGCTCGTGGCAGCTGCAGTCCCAGACTGCAGCATCGTTAGTGACGATCGCCCCTCAGTTCTTTTGCATCTCCATCACAAAACAACACGATCAACCGAAATGCGATAGTGAATTTCGTTGGACTCCATAGTTCCGGAACAGCACTTAATAGCAACGCAATAGCCACACTGTCTGTGATAGAGCAGAACTCACCCCTCTGGTATTGAATGATCTGCCTTCCCCACCTTTAAACGTAGAAAGCAAAAATCCGCAGCACTGAAGCGTTGCATGACTTCAACTGACTGTATTTGTGAATTTTGATTAGTTCACAGAGCCAACACAATCCATCCGGGTGTCTGGCATGTGCTACCATACCACAGTCGGTACGAAGTCGAAGCAAGTTAGTTTGCTGTGAACCGCTGCGTACACGAACTGCAACGCCACGCCTGCCTGGGCCGAATCGAAATTTTGGGCGTCCCGCGAGTCTATCGACTCTGATGAGAGACACGGCTTTGCAAGACGCGGTGAGCCTGCGAGACTCTCCGATCTAAGTTACGCAGCTGTTTCGTGATCTCACGTCTGTATGTCCTTGCGGGCTCTCGGTGCGACAGCTGCTCACCGGCACAGCTCGACGCAACGGAACCGCTTATGCTGGCGGAGGCTCCCCGGGTAGTTAGGTTTGCGAAGCGGCGATACCTGATTCCGCGTAGTGTTTCAGGGTTTAGTGTATAGGCAAACCCCCGCGCCACCCCTCGGGCTACTGCTGCATGTCCGCCTGCGACGTGCGGAATTCCCGGTAGTCAAGAGTTTGAAAAGAGTTACTACACCACGGGAACGCAGGTCAACTGTGAGCTCGAAGAGAAACCGACTCGCCACCGCTCCGTAGATCGCAGCAAATGCAAACGTTCTGCTGTTCTGCGGTTCTCGGCTCTCAGCTGCGAGGCGCCTCTGACACGTGTCGCAGTCAAGCGCCTGCCGCACGCAACGAAGATCGTTATGTGGCTCGGCGTAGCGTGTGCGAATCGGTCAGCTCCGGCCTCGAGGTCCGTCCACGTCTACGCTCTCTTGGATGTTTCAACTACCCACGTGGAAGCGAGTTCAGGCGCCCAACGGTGCGCCATGCAACGGCGCATGCAAACTCGGTAGGGATCTGGAAGGGGCCTGGACACCGTGAGCCCAGCGCTGAGGTCTCTTTTTTTTTGTCCGGTGTTCGTTCCCCCCTCATGCCGGCATCGCCGCTGCTGCCTGATGCATCAAGCGCATGCCCAGGGACCTCGGTCAACTCCGCTCAGCAGGTGGAAGCCCCAGCTGCTGAGCGCGACGAAGACGTCGCCCCCTGCGCGGGGCGGCCGCGAGAGATCCTCGCCATCTTCGCCTACGCAGTTCTCCTCAGCTTCCCCGTGGACAAGCAGGCCTTGGCTGAGCGCGCCGACGCCCCAGGGGTCGCCGAAGTCCGGCGCGCCGAGCGACGACAAGTCAGACGGCGTCGACTGAGAACGAAACGCGTAACGCGAGCGCGCAGCGGCAGCTGAAGTCGCGCCGTGAGACACACGAGGCGCGCCCGCATTCTGTATTTCCGCGCGGCGGGGGGGCAGCGCCCCAGACGTCGCTGACCAGTGAACCACGACGTCGTAGTAGTCGTTCCCTGCGTCGGCTTCCCGCTGTGCCAGCAGCTCGGGAAAGCCGTGCTCCGTCCCCGGCGCGGGCGCCGAAGAGCCCTGAGGGAACGCGGACGTGCCCAGAGCCTCTCGCGGCGCGCGCCAGACAGCTCGAGAGGCGGCTGCCGCCGCGCCGCCAGCCGACGTCCCAGTCACCCAGGACCGGCGCACGCCCGCGTGAGAGGCTGCGGCAACGCCTTCACCCCCCGCCAAAGGCGAGGCTGAGACGCCAGGAGGTCGCTGAGAGTCATCCGTGGAGGATATTCGAAATGCCTTTTCTGGCGCCGCGAATGAGCAAGACATTTGTCCCCCTCGTCAGCCAGGCGAGGCGCCGTCGCGCACGCGCCGTAGAGCTCGAACGGTACCTCTCTCTCGAGCTGCTGCAGCTGCTCTCTCTGGACCCTCTGCCTTTCCTCGACTCTGCGAAAGGTCTCAGCTATGCCGCCACCTCTGGGTGACTTTGCGTCTTCTCGTTCATCTCCGTCCCCCCGCCTTCCTCGCGTCGTCGCCTCCGCAGCGCCCGCAGAAAGCAGTCGGACGATATCTGCGTAGACAGCCACCGCGCGCGCCGCGAGCCCAGACGGACTTCGCACCCTGTGAAGGAGCAGACGGCCGCGCGACGGCGAAGATGAAAAAATCACGCGCTCTCGGCTGTCAAACACGAAGCTGCGAGGGTAATCTGGAGACGCAGCGACTGCTGGGCATCCAGCTGAAGAAGAAAACAGGGCGTCGGCGTACGCTTGCGCCTGGCCTTCGCAGGGCAGGAACCGCGTGACGACGCATGGATTCCTGCCACAACCACAAAACACGAAAAACAAAGAGGCGATGAGACGCCGCGACGCCGGAAGCCCAAAGCGCCCCTCCCTCTCTGTGGGCGGGACCGACCCGCCGAGTCAACGGAGAGCCAACTTCGATTCTAAGAGAACGGGAAACAGTTGGGGGTGGGTGAACTCGAGCCCACAATCCCAGCGGAAAAGAGGCTGCTGAGACAGGCAAAGCAGCGTTTGTGTGTGGAGTGCATTCCCTGCTGCCCCCCTTGGTTCGCAGAGGCATCTCTGCCGCACGCGCGCGCCGCGAAGAGAGTCTGCTCGTCGTGACTCGCCTCTTCTCGCTCGAGCGTGAATCCAACACAAATGTTCATATGCATACTACCGAATTGGTTTCAAGAAGCACCAAATCAGCAGGATGCTGTAGCTACATGCACGACATCGACTGGATATCCGCCGGCTCCTCCTCGCGGCGGGGGCTGCTCTTACGTCAAATCGGCGTGCGGCGACCTCCAGCCAGGCCCTTCACGGGCCTGCTGGGCGCTCGCGGCGGCAGTGCGCGCGCGTCGCCAGTCAAGCAGAAAGAGGTCATCTTTGCCTCGCGCAGCTACCGCAGTTGTCTCGACGCTCCACGAGCCTTGGCGCCGAAACGGGCGGATGCATGTGACGCACCCGCCCTCTTCTCCCTCGAGGGCACGTGCCACCCCGCGCTTCGCGCCGCCAAGTCCGCGATCTCGGTCGCCCTCGAGCTGCGCGGCGGAGGCGGAGGCGGAGGCGAAGGCGAAGCGGGCGCGCCGTGGCGAGCGCGGACTCAACACGCAGAGGCCGCTCTGCGTCTCCGGCGCGCGCAGATCGACGAGGTAAATCCCTCCGCTCCGCAGACCCACGAGCGCGGTGTGGCTTCCTCCCCCAGAGACGAACTCGCACTCGCCCGACGGGGACCAGGGAACGCCAGCAGCGGACACCGGCGACGGGGAGAGAGACAAGGCAGGAAGAGCCGAGCGAGACGGCACGCCGTGGAGCCACGCGGCGGAGACGCACGCGCTCGCCGCCAAGCCGCCGCGGGCCTCTCCGGCGCGGCCGCCGGCAGACGCGAGGCACCTCGGCCGCCAGCGCCACACGGGTGTCAGGCGGCCTCCGTCCGCGAGCCGGTAAAGCTGGACAGCAGGCGCCAGGCCCCCGACGAGAATTTCCAGCGCAGCGCCGGGCCCGACGCGTGTGGCTGAGCAGAGAACGTCGTCCGCCGCCTCGGCGGCGCGCGCAAGAAGTCCCGTCCTTCGCGGGAGAAACGAAGAAAGCGGGGATGAATCCAAGGAGGCAGCAGACGCGTGGAGAGACGCAGACGCTTCAGAGGTCCTCGCCGCCGAAACAGACGGGGATGGTGGCTCAACCCGCGCAGAAGAGAAGGCTGCTGCAGGCGAAGCAGGCGGCGATGCAGAAGGCAAGGTAAAACACGCAGGAACCGGAGAGGGTGATACAGCGGAGGAAGTTGGACTGAAGGCCGAAGGTGAAGACAATGACGAAAACGAGACTCGAGAAGAAGAGGCGGAAGAAGAGAGACTGTCGGAGCTTGCGCGAGAGTGCGTTGAGTCACCGCGGTAATCCTGGAACGAGTAGATCGAAAGGACGCCCCTGCGCGCCGCGGCGCCAAAGTGCGAGACGAGACAAAGAGAAGCAAACACCTCAACTGAGGCGATCGGGCCTACCTCCGCCGGAGCCACGGCCGACGACGGGATGGCAACGGCCTGCCTCCACGTCGTTTCCTGCGCCGCAAGCAGGCTCTGAAAATGACCAAGCGTTTCTTCTGCGTGCTCGAGATCCTCGTGACCCTGCGGCTCGCTCAGCCTCGCCAGAGAGTCAGCGGAGGCGCCTGTCGCCGCCTCTCGACTGGCTCGCTCGCCCGCGCCTTCCGCACAATTCCCTTCTCCCTCTCGCGCGCCCTCCAACAAATCGTCCCCCCCTCGCGCAGCGCGACAGCCGGCGACACGCGGCGCGCCGGCAGAAGAGCGAAGGAGGGAACGCAGAAGGCGCCGCTGGCGGCCCTCTGCGGCCGCGCGTCGGCACTGCTCAAGTTCTCCGCCGGAGAAGATCCTCACGCCGTCCTCCACGACCCCCTCCCCAGAGCGGTAGAACAGCAGGACATCGCCCGACGGGGCTGAAACGGGAGACAACGGCGAAGACGAAGAAGCGCGCAAAGAGAAGAAAGACGAGGAAGAGGAGGAGCCACCAGGAGCGGAGACCAAAGCGGTACGCGAGCGAGAGTGGCGCTGGGGGTTGAGAAGCAAAACGTGCTTCAAACGGTTCAGCCAGAGGCTCTCTCTGGGCGATGAGAGGCCTGAATCCTCTTCGTCTTCACCTGGTTCATCGCCACGCGACTCGAGACCGGATCTCTCGCTGCAGACGTCCATGCCGCCGCCTCCTCCATCCCTGCAGCCTGCAGCGTCTCGATCGAGGTCTCTCCTCGGCGTCCTAGCATTCGGCTTTTGGACCCCACCTGCAGGGTGGCTCCGCGACCGGCTCCGGCGCCGCCCGCCTGCCTCGAGCTCGTCCCCGCCGTCTCCACTCTTCCCCCGCTCCCCTGCGCCCGCGCCTGCGGCGAGGGCAGGCCCTCTCGCCGCGTTCGCCGCCCGGCCTCGCCGCGAGCGTCTCGTCAGCGCACCTTGCAGTCGGAGCGCCCGAAAGAGAAGAAAACAGTTTTTTCCTCTTGGGAGCCAGCTGTCGAGCCGCGGAGCGCCCTCGCGCCCGAGTTGAGGCGAGGAGACCGGGGCAGCGCCCGAGGGCGACGCCCGCTCGGAGGGCGCCGGGGAAAAGGCCGTGGCGCAGGGCGGCAGCCATACACACCCTGCAGGCGCGGCAGTCAGCAAAGGAGGAGCCGGCGGCCAACAGCCAGAAGCCGAGGCCCGCGAGACGGACGCCGCGGCGGAGGGGGGAGGGGGGAGAGAGGAGGAAGCGCCGCGGCAGCCGCGCTCCACGCGGAGAAGGAGGAGGGCGCGGAGCCCGCTGAAAGGGCAGCAGACGGCGAATCGCGAACGTGTGCGGCAGGCACGGAAGAGAGGCAGAGAGGCGCGCTCCTGTAGGGATTCTCAGACAGGAAGAAAAGACGAGACGCGTGCGAGAACGGAGCGAAAGCATCGGGTGAGCGGCCGACACAGTCGCCATCAGAAGCGCCCAGACCTCCCGAGGGGCGAGGCGGAGAAACCGCGCGAGACGCGGACGGTTGTCGAGAGACCCGCGAAGGAGAGGACTCACGCGAAGCGGCTGGTGAATCAACAGAGGAGGAAAGAGACGAGGAGGAAGAAGAGGAAGAAGAAGTCGCGGAGGAGATAGCGATCACTGCAGGGGCGTAGTTCTGAGACGGGTGCGCGCGTTTTTCCCTCACCTGTGCAGAGACGCGTCGCTTGAGCTTTCGTCGCGAGCCCGGAGCCTGCTCGAAGAACGCGGTGTGCCTGCCAGGCACATCGCTATCTTCCCCGCCTATTCCGCAACTCCAGTTCCCGCTCACTCCGCTGTTCCCTGCCTCCACTTCGCTTGCTCTGTCGCGGCCTCGCCGCCTCCTCCTAAACCCGCCTCCTCCTCTGCGTCCTCTTCCCCCTGGCGCGGCCCCCCCCGCCCACAGTCCCTTCCGACCGCCGCCCTCTCGCCCTGTCTCCTCGGAGCCCGCGCTGCCGGCTCCGAGCTCCGACCGCGGCCGCCCCGCCGCCTCCAGGCGCCTCTCGCGCTTGGGATCGAGAGTGTCTGACCCCGGCGCGCCGCGCCCGCGCTTTCGCGCCTCGCCTCCTGCCGACGCGAGAGAGGACTCGCACGAGGCAGACGAAGAAGGAGGTCGGAGAGTCGACGCAGAAGCAGAGGACGACGGAGCGGAGGCGCTTGCACACGACGCCACGCAGACCGAGAGCAGCTGTGATGGCGAGCGGAAACCAGACTTGGAGGCGCGAAAACGCGGTCGGTGTGCGTAGGTATGAGCGGCTTCCTCATCGAGAAGGCCTGCAGGCGGGGAAGGCGTCTCGTGGTCCGCGCGTTCGTAGATGCGGCGCAGCGTGCGGAACGAGTTCTGAGGCTCGGGGTTCGCTGCAGAGATCGCTGGCGGGCGCCGCGAACCCAGAGGAAAGTACCTGCCGCGCGCCGCATCCCAAAAAAAACCCGGCAAATCAGGCGGCGTGGAAGCGGCGGACGAAGAAGAGGAGGTGGAAGCCGAAAAACGCATGGCGACGGCCGCGCAAGTGATTCGTCAGCAGACAACGGCGCTGCAGAGAGATTTTTCCGGGCGCACGCGGACTCACAGACGGCGCCGCGAAGCAAGACAAATAACAAGAAGAGGCGGAGACAAGACGCGAAGGAAGAAATCGTAGTGCCGCGGATGCAGACGCGACGCGAGAGGGAAGGGGAAGGCAGGACGAGGGGAGGCCTGATGTCAGAGCGGGTGGAGTCCCGTTTCCTGGACCGCGTCCTCAGGCAGCCTCTCAAGCTGGCGTGACCTCGTTCTGGGCAGCATCCTTCTGACTCCCTCTGCGGAATTCCTCCTCATTCCACATCAGGCGTCTCAGCCAGCCTCAGCCGGCTCCCGCGCGCCTCCGCTTGCCTGCGTATCTGATTTGCCGCAGCGAGAAGAAGAAGAAGACAAAGGCGGAGGAGCCAGAGCTGCCATCCTCTGGTGTGCCCTCGCGTCCCGGGCTCCTGAGAAACGAAGAAGCGTAACGAATGGCAAGGAACACAGCTTGAGGCCACGGAGCTGGCGAGCCGTGAGTCGCAGCGCAGCGCGGAAATGCGCAGAAAAGGGGAGCGATGAGCGCCCAGAAAGGCCTTCTCATGACTCTAGGCCTCTGCAGTGAAGGGGTACTACGGCGGCGCGGCTCCTTCGCGGCCATTCAGGAGAGCCCAAACGCAGCCGCAGAGAGGAGACAGCAGACGCAGAGTCTTGTGCAGGGCAGCGCATGCTGCTTGCCTCCCTGCTGAGCAGAAAAAGAAGGTGAGGAGGAGAGATGAGGAGGAGGAGAAAGAGAAGAAGGAATCTGCATAGAGTTGAGCGCAGCCGCAGTCGAGTGAGGCGCGGTTGGACGCATGCGCACGCACACTGCGATTTTTCGTGCGAGGACTCGCCGTCGGCGCTGCACCGTTCTTGGCTTTCCCTCCTCTCTTTTGAGTCTTCGCTGTCCAAAAAGTGGAGGACGGCGGCTGGAAAATTGGCGAAACGTGCGAAGAGTTGTGAAGAAAGCAAGGAAGAAGAGCAGAAGAGAAGAACAAGACGAGTCGGCGGCGGCTCCGCGCTTGCCAGAGGGTCGTTAAGGGCTCAAAGTGTGAGTTTTATCCTCTTTGTGGATGGATTGTGTATGTCGCGGTACCCTCTCAAATCAGTGTTGATTGCTGTCTTCGTTTCGCGCACATTCGTCTTCTCTTCTTCGCCGCATATCTCCGTTCTGTGTCTCTCGACGACAGGATAGCTAGACAAACCGGACAGCCAACGCCCTAGCCAGGCTGACAGGCGAAGCGTTCCCTCGCTGCGTTTTTTTCTCGCTGTGCATATTGCCGAGTGAATTTCCTTCTTTCTTGGGTGCTCCTCAGCTGCCGTGGTAGCTTCCTCCCGCAAATTCCGTCTCGCGCCTTGAACTCCGTCTTTCTTGCTTCCTTCTCTTTCTTTCCATTCTCCGGCCGCATCCTTCGTGCATGTCCTCTCGATTCAGTCTTCCTTTCTTTTTTCCTCGGTTCTGTCTCGTGTGTTTCTCTACACACCTCACGTGGAAGCCTAGTCGCTCCCTGGGTCGCATGTCTTCTCCCTTTCCTTGCTCCCCGAGGCCTCGTGTGCTAAAGACTTTCTCTTTCTGGTGTCTCCTCGCGTGCCATGGAAGCGCGCGCGTCTCTGACAGCCTCCGCGTCGGTGCTTCGTCGCTTCCTCGGCGGCGGAACCGCCTCTCCAGGCCTAGTAGGTTGATTCCGCGAGTCTGCCCCTTCTGCCTCTGTTTCCTCTGCATCTTCTACTCGTCTCCGCTCCGCTGTCTCTCTCCCGCCAGCCTCCCTCGCAGGCTCTGCTCCTCCCTTTCACGTCTCTCCGCTTTCCTCTGCTATGCTCTCGCCGCCTCTCGGTACCTGTCGCCCGTCTCCTCTCGCTGCCTCCGCTTTGCGCGGCGCGGAGAAGATGCGGCGGATTCACTCGTCTTCAGGCCCCTCGTTGGGCGGCGACCGTCTCTCCTCTTTGCTTCGCCGCATGCGACGCAGAAGCCCTTTCTGCCTCCCTGAGCCCGCTGCGCCTTCTTTCCGCTCGCAGGCCTCCGCCGCCGCCTACGCGTGGCCGGCAGCGCCTTCGTCGCCTCGCGGTGCGACGGCGTTGGGCTCCGTCAGCTGCTACTTCTCTCCTCTCCTCCTTCCGGCCTCTGTCTCTGGGTCGGGTCGACGCGTCGCCTTCTTCTCGCACGCCACTCTGGCTGCATCCAGCGGCCTCCTCAAGCGCACGGGAGAAATGCGAAAAGCGCAGACTTGCGCCTTCTCGACGGGGAGCGGCGGCAGTCAGGTCGTCCTGAGCAAGGAGAGACACAGTAAGAAGCTGCGCCAAGCCGCGATGCCTCTCGAAGAAGCTGAGAGAGAAAAACCGCGAGTTTCCTCTCTCTCTTGGTCTCCGTAGACCAGTCACCAGGCACCTGTGTAGAGCGAACGTCTGCAAAGATTATGGATATATAACTTGAATTCAGGTTGCGGCGCGGGTTTCCTTCTCCCGTTTGCACGGCTTCTTGGTCGTATTCTCCGCGCTCGCGAGAGTTGCTTAGAAGGCGCGCGTATCTCTCTCAACGATGCGCTGTTTTACGTCACATCGGCCTTGTAGAGTCTCTGCGTGTGCTTGCTCGCTTCGCTTTCTCGCAGGTAGCGGCAGGAATGCAGTCGCGCGCCCTCAGTGTGCCTGCATGCATGCTGCCGATGACACACGTCACAGTTCGTCTCCAGATAGATACACACAGAGATATACATAAGTATGGATATCTATGTGGATAAACAGGTAGACAGATAAATAGATAGATAAACAGATGACGAGTAAATAGATAGATAAACGGATAGATCGATAGAGATAGTTGCACACACATATACATGTAGATACACGTATATGTATTTATGCATATATATGTCTGTTTCTACGCACAAGCATCTACGAATGGTTTTTTGAAGGTGACTGCGTCGCGTCTCTGCTGTCGCGCCTCCAGATCAGCTGTTGATGGCGGAGATCACGGAGTTCGCGATGCGGCCGTGCCGGCCTCTGACGCTGCAGGAGATCGCCTACCTGAAGGGTCCCCACATGCCGCCGCACGCATTTCCCAGCGGCTCGACTCCAGATCGCTCTGTGCTGCCTGCGCCGTCGCCAGAGTCCGTGCTGCCCGCCTCTGCGCTGCCCGCTGCGGTGGAGGGCTCCGAGGCTGCCGGAGAGGACAACAGCGTCGAGCTCTTCCTCTCCGTCGAGCTTCCGGTTCGCTTCGCCAGCCGTATCAAGCAAATCGAGGCCGTGCCTCTCTTCAACCAAGAGCAACTCATCATGCAGGTACCCTTACGCGGGAAGGAAAAGGCCGAAGCAGCGAAACCAGGAAGCCCCTCTGAGCACGTAGAAGAGATTACATGTCGAGACAAGGGCCTGGCATGCAGGGCTTCAGTCACACAGATCCTCCTTTCAGGAGTAGAGAATAAGCGGGGCGGCGGGGGGAGAGGTGGCGACAGGCATTGTATGAAACGATTTCTGAGGAGAGGCGCAGCGCAAAAGAGCCAGGGGGGAGGGGAGGGGGGGACGTCGTCAGGAATGGCGCGTCTTTTCGAGGCGGGGTTGGGCGCCCAGCGAACTCGCGTGGGCAGCGCGCTGTCAGGACTTGGCCCTGGCGCATAGCCTGTCTGCGATGCCTGCGCGCTGTTCTGCTCGACTGGCCTCGCCTTCTTTCGCTTGCTTCTGGCGCGTTCGCGGCCGCTCTATTCACCGCGTGGCTGCCGTTTTACGTACGGTTGCCAGTGTGTGTTTGTGCGTCTCAGGTGCGACAGCTGTACGTAGAAAGCTTCAAACAGCTGCGCATGTGCACCTGGACTAGCAAGGAAGAATTCGCCAAGGTGAGCCCGCGAGCGAGTGCCTTCCCTGAACCCTGAATCCTAAGCCGTAACAGGCGGCGAAGGCAACAGGCGCGATTTCGGCACCGCTGAGCGCCGCTGAAGGCGGCGGGGCGTGTGGGCGGCTTGAGTCGCGCGTCGCCGAGGGCAGGCAGCAGCGGGCTGCGTTTAGCGTTCAGTCGCCTTCGCAGACCTCCGCAGTCTCGCGCCCAAGTAGCGGCACAGACAGCAGCAGCTACCCTGTTGCTCAGTGCATGGAGTGCAGATTCAGGGGCGTAGAGGCAGACAGAGACAGCGGGAATGGATTGGTCAGTCCACCTCTGTGTGGGCATGCAATGAATCTGTGCACGTTCTTGCGTGCGCGTGCCTCTGCGATTCTCGACGCGTCACAGTGCTTCGAAGCCTTCAGAGTTTTCCCCTTCGTGCTGCCTTGCCCGCATGAGGGAGCTGTCTGCATCCGAGGCCTGGTCGCGCCTGGGGCCTACTCGTCTTCAGTTTCTGTCCGCTTTTCTGCTCTCTTCTGTCTGGGCGCGTCCATGTGACAAGTTGACTGAGACCCCGTTAAACTTCTTTCGTCCTTTCGCAGCTGCTCAAGAACTTGAAGCGTCGTCACGCGCCGATCGCGCCCCTTCTGGTCACCGGCATGCGCAACCTGAAGAGGCGCTGGCCGCACATTTTCGTGAGTCTTCAAAAGCCACGCGCGTCTCACGTGTTTCTGAAAGCTCCTTCAGCGAGCTGAAGGCGTCCGTTTCCGCGTAGTTTTGACTCTGAAAAGGGCGCTCGATATCACAGCGTTGATTCCTCCTCTTTCGATTGAGCCTTCATGTGTCGCTGCACCCAGCCTGAGCCGCAGCAGCTCGAGTAGCAGTGAACGAACCGATGAAGTCCTCGCGGTCAGGAAGGTGGATTCGAGAAAGTTCTCCGTAGATACTTGCGCGGGGGTTGTCTCTGCGAGTACCGTTGTCTGACTTCGTTCAAGTAGCTCTTTATGCCTTTATGAATTGATAGATATATGTGTGAGTGCTGTGCGTATGCGTGCCAGTTCAATTCTGGTGGCTGTTGTGTGTGTCTCTACGCGGCCTCATCTGCGGATTTCGGTAATAGAGGCAGGTAATGTGCTACATGGATAGACGGATACAAATATATACGTAGATATATAGATATAGATAGGTGGTGAGTTATAGGTGTGCGGACGTCTCGTGGCTATGGACTTTAATTTGTATTTCGGTGGTGTGTGAACTGCTGCAGACGGACGGATTCGTAGACGATTTCCTTGATAGCTTCTTCCTTTCGCGTATCGGTCAGTTCCCTGTCCGCAGATCTCTTCCTTTTTTCATTTCATGCAGTCTTCCCTACATCCGCTGCATTAGAAGACTGTCTATAGTCGTTCTCTTGCATCTTCAGGGATGTGGGGTATATGTCGGTCGGTGGTTTTCCGCTGGCTATATTCTTCACCTTTCTCGTTCGATTTCGAGTGTATACCCTCTGTAGCACCCTTCACGCGCATGTGTTCTGCTTGTCTATGTCACTTTGTTCTATAGATATAAATGTGTATTCATGGTAGTATCGCATGTGTCGCGTGGAGCTGGGTATAGGCAAGTTCAATGTCTTCGTACCAAGGTGTTTTTCCCTCTCTGCTGTCGTCCGCGTGCTTTGCCCTTGTCGCATGCATACGTATAGCCAAGTCTGCGAGTCGCCGGAGTGGTAAACAATTCGGTGAAATGCTTGGGCAGTTTCAATGGATTTTTTTTCTTTCTTTCTCCTGGTCTCGTGTCTGTCGCAGGCACGGAAATGCTGACAAGCGCGTATCTCTCCCCAAAAGGAATCGTTGATTCTGGTAAGAAGCTGAAACCTTTTTTGGCGTTGCTCTGGATACGCGCGTCTCTCAAACGACTCAGAATCACGAACTTTGCTTTTTCTGCGACCGCCTTCCACTTCGCGGCTGCCTTGTCGCCCGTTCACGGTTTCGATAGAGTCGTTTTTCCGCATCCGCTCGCTCAGCCCGGAGGTCTCTTTCTCTGTCATGGGCGCTACTGCCGCCTCGTCTTTTTGACCTCTCAAATCGCCTCCTTGTGCGCTTCACGATCCAGACATTTTGTGGCGATTGGCAGAGTTGTTCAGCCGGTCTCCGCTTGATTCAAGAGGCTATTCTTCGGCGCTCGACGTGCCTCTGTCTCGTTTGAGTCGTGGGTTCCTCTCTTTTGCCTCGTGTCGTTCAGAGTGCGACCCCATGCAAGTCATCAAAAAGGCCGCTGGAGGTGAGTCCTGCATATGCATCTGTGCGCACGTACACGTACGAAAAAAATGCACTGCATGATCTACGTATTCTTCACTGCGTCTGCGTGTGGCGTTATACATACACATACTCATTCTTGTAGCTCTGTTTAACCTACGGCATGCTAGGCTGCTAATGGAGCGACGCGAAGCGAGGTCTCCTCCTCACCGTCGTATTCGACATCGCATTTGACGTTCTTTAGACACTCTGCGGACAAAATTACTTGGAGGCGCTGAGCTTCCCGTGTGTGTGCGCTTGGATTTCTCCGCAGACGCCGAGAGGCTCTGTCACTATCACTACGGCTGCTGTCCCCGGGTCATGGTGAGAAGGCGACCAGCTCTTCTCCAGAAAAGATATCGCAGCGACATGAGAAAGGTTACCAGGCGAAAATGATGCGATAGATATACGCCGCACACAGACATGCTACAGTATGCACGCGTGACTGGATGTCGTGTATGTATGGGTGTCACACCTAACATTGGAAATCCAGCGGCGTCTGGACGGTGGGTGTGTTTGTTGCTGCGGTTTCGTCTGCTTTCGCTTCTGGTACAGGAGTGGGTCGACTCGCTTTGTTTGCTCTTTGAAACGCTTCGTCCACTCCTCGCGCAAGGGAGGCGCGGCGTGTCGTGGGCGCCAGTATGCCTGCGTGTCTGTCTCTTTATCGCTCGTGTTCTGTCTCTCTCAGTTTTTTTTTGCCGGCCGTTTTTTCGTCTTTTTGGCTAAGACGAAGCGCTTGGTCCTTGCTTGCTTCCGCAGATCTGGAATCACGAGAGAGCGCGCTTCGCCTGCGTGCCGCAGTACCTCTACTACATTCTCTTCGAGCTCTTCAAGGCAAGCGGACACCGTAGCTGACGCAGCCTCAGAGGACCCAGGAGACGAGACGCCGCTGGCTCCTGTCTCCCCCCCCCTCGCGAGAGTCGCTGACCAAAGAAAAGATGAGGGAGCTGTCCGAGCCATGCTCATGTACGAATCGAGAACGCGGCAAGCACATACAGATATACATATATATTCTTGTATTTTTATATTAATATATCTTTACGTGTGGAGATGGACGCACGGCTGATGCTCGTGACTATTCCCATCTGCTTTGTCCGTTGCGTCATACGCCTTTTGCTTTCGCTGTGACGGCGGAAGGGCCGGTGCCCACGTCTGGCTGAACTGCGAGGCGCTTTGTGCAGCTGGCGTCTTTCCGCCATTTTCCTTCGTCGCCCCTTGATTCGCGGTTTCCGAATGCAGCTTGCGATGCATTCAGAACGCGATGCGTGCGACGGTGGAGCGTTTCGGCGGGAAGGGAGTGCACCGGTGGCACTCGTGTGCGTCCGCCGGCGACGCCTCCCCCCGGGGCCCGCGCGCGCAGCGCGTTCAGTCAGCTTCTTCGCAGCAGCCAGCGTCGGCTACTGCGGCGGGCAAGGAAGACGAGACGAATGGCTGGGCGCCGCGCCGCAGCGCCGGCACCTGGCACTCCAGTGATAGCTTGTCCGGTGCAGAAGAGTGCGAATACGACGGCTCCTGTGTGTTTTTCGGGCGCCCCCCTCACTATGAGACCCGCATCACCGAGACGGATACTAAGCTGCCTCCTATTCAGATCGTCGTGTCTGGTGACGACCGCGTCATCGCCATCAAGGTACGGACGCCAGATGGCGGGCAAGTTAACTCAAAACAAAGGGCATTTGCTTCTTCTGCAATTATCAACTTATATAAAGTTATGGTTGGCTCTCCGCCAACCTCGCCTAATAGGCCGACCGTCCAGGTAGCAGGGCGGACGCAATCCCCGCTCCCGAGGAAAGGCGAAGGCGTCGGTACCCCCTCCTGGGACACCCTTTCATCCTGTCTTTTCCTCTCGCGCAGTCGCATTTCGTCAGCGTTCTGGGCAGGGGGGCAGTGAGGGGGGGGGGAGAGCCGCGCGACGGAGACTGAGGCGAGACAGCGCCAAGGTGCCTTCCGTGTGTGTCTGTGTCCGCCGATTCGGTGAGTCGCTTCAGATGTCCGACCAAGGAGGCGGCGTCGGGCAAGAGTCAATCGCCAAGATATGGAGCTACATGTACACCACGGCTCGCCCAGTCGAGATCGGCGTCAGCCAGCCGCCGACGACGCTCGCCGCGCCCCCGCCGCACGAGACCCCGTTCTCGCCGCCCACTGTGGGCTCTCTGGACGCCGCGCCTCCAACGATTCCTGGAGCTGCCGTCGTCTCTTCGCCTTCTGGCGCCGACTCTTCCGGGCCTCGGGATCCCGCGCCGGGCCCCGCCGGGTTCCCGCGAGCCTTGGGCTCCACGACGGCGGCCGGACGCGACGGCCGGCCCGGAGCGCTCGCTGACGACTCCGTCTGGGCGCAGTGGAGCTCGCGGCCTTCGTGCGCCACAGCCGGGCGAGAGGCGACGCCCGCTGGGCCTCCAGGCGCAGCGCCGCCCTCTTCCGGCATGCGTCAGCCCCTTGCTGCTGGAGCGGAAGCGCGAGACGTTCGTTCTGCGGCAGAAGAAAGCCGCGCGGCTCTGGATGGGCCCGCCGGCGGCAGCGACGGTCCGGGAGACAGGACCCAGGGGCCGGCGGCTCCGCCAACCGGCTCGGGCTCCATGGGCCAGTCCACCCCACAAGTGTCTCCGCTCGCCGGCTTCGGCTGCGGCCTGCCGCTCAGCCGCCTCTACGCGTCGTACCTTGGAGGGAGACTCGAGATTCTGTCGCTGCCTTTCCATGGGAGCGACGCATATCTCTATCTCAATCGCATTGGCGACAAGGTGAGGGACTCGCGCGCTGCAACTCCCTCGGAGGCCACAAGAGCAAGCGCGCCTAAGAGAGGGCGAAGGGCTGATACGCAGAGCGACGCAGGTTGGGAAAATAGTTCTCGTGTGAGAAGAGGCTTATGCAGGAAAGGGAGTGGACCAAGGGGACGATAAGTGCCACAAAAGAAAAGGCAGGTGTGCTCGCGCCAGAGACGGTTTGTGAGTTCGCCCCGTGAATCTTCAGAAGCACGCGGTCGGCCTCGCTCTCTGCCTCATTCGCTTTTCCAGTGACTTGCCTTGGGCTTCCGCCCCTCGCATCCCTGTCTGTGTGCCAACCCCTCAGGCCAGTTGTCGTGTTTCTGGCTGATTTTCTTGCAGGAACGCATGCCTCCGGACTCGTTTCCTCACGTCGGGCCCCGAGCGTCGCGCGGGCCGCTGAGGAGTCGGGAGGAGCTAGATCTCCTCGGCCTTCCGCGAGACTGATGCAGAGCGCAAGACGCCTTCGACTTCTATCACTCTCTCTCTGAAGCTCGGAATGTCGACGCAGCAGATGCAGCGAGTTCGCGGAGTCCGCTTTGTCGTCTGTATTTTTGCGTTCAACGGGGAAGCGTGGCTCGCTCCAGTTTTGTTACCTTCCTGATATGGACGCGGAGAGGGAAGTTGGAGGCGACGAGTTGTATATTGTTGTATATGCACGTGGGCATCTGTCTAAAGAGTTTCCGCCTTCTCGTCCTTCCCGGCGCACGAAACGCGGTCGCTGCTGCGTCTGCCGCAAGCCCTAACTTGCAGCGACGAGAGTAGCAGGCGGGGTTTCTGCCCAGACCGTGTGACCAGAGGACTATTTTCGAGGCTGTGCGTTGGCCTGTGCTTCTGCAACTCCTTTGACAAACTGCAACCGGGAGCCACGTTGTTCTAGACACACACGAGTGTGTCTCTCTCTCTTCGGGTGCGTATCTTCCCTCCCAGTACTCCAATACCTGATGTTGAAAACGCGTGTCTGTAGCGGTCCGCTTGAAGGTACTATGTGTGGACGGCCGCTTGCCAGCGGCAGGCATTGGCCCTTTTTTAACAGATATATACGCATAAATGTGGCATTTGTAGTCTACACAGTAATATCTATATATATTGAACCCTGCGCAGGCAGCCCTAGTCCCTCTCATGTGGTGCTGTACATGCACACCGCAGCTCGGGAAGGCGGCGCGTAAGGCCACCAGTTTACAACGGAGATAGCCGTTTGAGCAGCCCATCTGGACATGATCTGTGTTGTGTATCCTTCACGAAAATACGACGGGCCGGACTCAGTATCCACGCTCGGGCGACCGCGGGTTCCGGCCGTCGCAAGGCTGGTGGAACACGCTGTGGCTCTCCACCTGCTGTATACCGTCACTGCGTCAGGAGCTTCCGTAGTGCCAAACTTGTCACGCGTGCTCCCTCTAAAGACAGTGTCCTGTGCGAGAGCAACACTCTCGTAGCCTTACTACTGGATTTGTTCTATGCTTGTACTAGCCATCAGCTATAATGAACGCCATCTAGCACGCGAGGAACGGCTGCTTCTGTGTGTGCGCTAGACAGAGGAGCGTGCCTCAGACGCCACGGCCGCGAATTTGAGGCCCTCGCTCCTGCATACGCGAGTTCTCTTAATCGTAGCCGTGCCTGAAAACTGAGACGACTCTCTCTCTCTGTGTCTGAAGGGCACAAGTTTGCCTGGAGTAGCCTGCGTCCAACCACCCTGGAGAGGCGCTGGCTTCGAAGAATCCTCACACCCGCGGTGTCTCGACGTCGCACGCGGGGGGGCTAGAGGGGCGGCTGGCTCGAAGCCGATTTGCAGAGTTCCTGTCTGGGTTCTACAGAGCCTTCTGTGGAGCATGCTCAGGATTGCCAGAGCAAAAACAGCGGAAACTCTCTGAGTGCGAGTCGGAGGCACCCCGAGAGAGAGCGTGGCTTCTTGCCGATTCCCGCGGCACCCCCCTGCCGCAGCGCTCGGTTCTCAGGAGCTTGCCAGCCGGGCGCGAACATCGGCACGGAGGAGCGATCCCCGGAAGTCGTCTCAGAAAGTTTGATTTCTGCGCTTTTCAGTCCTGCATTCCCGTCCAATCGGACAAAACTTTTTTGGCGCGCTCATATCGATAGACATCGCGGTCCTCTCCAACTTTTTTGGAAACCCCCTACGCGAAAATCAGGTACGTCAACTTCCTGAACCGTTGCACGTGCTTCAGTCCGAGACGCCAACTGCAGCTTGTAGCTAATTGAAGAAAAAATGTCGATAAAGTTAGCTTCTGTCTCACCTCAGAGCATCTGGTAGAGGGAATAAGGAGATTCGAGCTGTTTCGTTGTCATTTTAGGCAAGTCTTTCTGTTAGTGTCTTGGCTTCCAGTTCGTGTATGGCACACGGTTACTAGCGGTGGAGCACCTTGCAGTGCCAAGTCAACGGTGTTTTCTTCGCTCTTTTGATAGTTTTCCCGCTCTTTCTTTTCCATATTTGCAATTTTCAAGCGCCTTAAGTTGCCTGGTCGTTTAGTGTCTCTTTTGCTGCGGTCGTCTTTGTTTTTGGCCAAGCGATTTTAGCTGTCCAGTGGCGTGTGGCGGTCGCAGTCGGAGCTTCGCGGATGTGGCGGTTTTTCCGTGTTAGACAGCTGCGAATATCGTGTCTTTCCCCTCGTCAACTCTCCTTTTGTGCATTGTTGCAGTCCGTGGGTTGTATGTGCCGTGTTATCTTTACTCAGGTGTTAAGATGTCGTCTCCTCAGGAATTCGCCAGCATTGAGCAGTAAGTCCCGCTTCCTTGGTCCTCTGTGAAGTCACTCGTATGTCAACGCTGTGTATCATGTTGTTCTCGGGCTCTGGGTAACTTTGTCCCGTCAGATTACGCTAGACCTTTGTGGGTCGGGCTAGAGGCTCGTTAGCACGATGTCTTGTCCAAGTCAGCCACTGGACACCAGAAATCGAATTGTAGTGTCCGTCTAGTGCACTATTGGCAAATGCAGAGAGCTTCCGTACGGCGCTGACTGTCGCTTGGGGACTATGCGGTGGTGCCTGCAAAGTGTCGATGTACGCGAGCTGTTTCACATGTGCCGCTGTGATGCTCAGGGCTCTCAACAAGAACGACGCGTACGACCTGAAGAAAATGGATACCTTCGTTGACAAGTACGGTTGGCGGGCGCGTGGGGTGTTTCGCGGGTGTCTCGATTCTTAATTGTGTAACGATAGCTTTGCACGAAGATCCATTTGTTACTGTGTGGCTCTCCGGGTTGTTCTGTTCATTTTCCATCCTCGTCGTTCCCTGCTCACACCTAACCTAATCAGCAAGTTGTTTGCTCCGGGTATCGCAGCGTAAATACATGTGTGTCATGCTTACGTTTTCGAAGATACTGCTCGCGTGAAAGATGCATACCGGAATGCGGTTCGACCTGTGTGACTATTATCACTTTCAGAGCGGAAATGCTCGAGACCAAGCGTCTTCCTGAGAAGCATGAACACGACAAGGAGGCCACTGGGAAGATGGTGGCCTTTGAGCGCCGCAACTCAGCGGCGGGCGCTGAGAGCCGCAAGTAGATTTAGAGTTTGCGCGCGAGGCAGACTCTAGGGAACAGAAATAAGGGATGTCGTGCGCATAGCGTAGTTTTTTTTTTTTCGCTGATTGTCCTCGACCGTCTTAGTTCACGTCTCTAGACGGCGAAACGTATGTCTGCATGCGATATATCTCGCGTTCTTTGCTGTGCCTCGTCTCTCTTTCCGGTTCAATTGTGCAAGTCGCAGCCCCGAAATGGAGATGGAATGACGTCTTTTTCTGCGGCGTGGGATGGCTGCCTCCGGGTCTGAACACCGGAGTCGCCCGTTCGCGGTCCCTCAGTTTTTCGTTAGGCACGCACGGCAAAGTGCAGTGAGCCGTAAAGCTTTCTAAATCGTGTTGTGCTCTGCCGCGTGAACAGGCTCGGGTGTGCAGCTGATTCCATTCCGTCGGTCATAAATTCGCACAGTCTTCCGTCACTGGAGAGTGCAACCCACGAAAAACCACGGGACTCACCTCGCTCGGTGTTCGTCTTGTTAAAACGCTGTCCGGTACGGCGTACAGCGTTTTGTACACTTTTGCGATGAACATAAGGTGCTCGCCTCACGCATTGCGTCCGGAGTTCTTCTCCACAAAAGCGTTACAAGAACGCCGTGAGCGTAGGACTTTGTGTGCTAGCACGATTCTGATGCTGCCCACTTCAGCGTGCGTGTCTAGCGCCTCGCACCGAAACACAGTCAGAAACCGCTAGGGCACAAAGACTACCATTCTTCATTGAAGTGAAATGTATACGCAACTCGCGCGGCGCGCAGGAACGGGGAGAAGCTTGTCGTGGTCCTGACTTAATGAGATGACGAGGCAGCGTTGCTGCTATTGCACAAGCTAGGCCAAGTGCGACGGTAGCGGCAATGCTAAATGCTAACTTGTCATCTCAAGCTTGTCTTTCTGTCGCCCCTCTCAGCAAACAACCCTGGCGCGCGTTCACTGTATTTCAAGCAGATGAAGTGTAGGGAAGAATGACCTTCGGGGAGCCTCCCGCGCGTTGCTCTGACGCAGGTGGAGGCAGGATTTCCTTAGTCGCTCGAGTGCCGGCCTTTGGTTTAGATTTCATGTGTTCGGGCCTTACCTGACAGCTTAGCTTCCGCTCTCAATCGCTGCTGTGTAGTTAGATCTTGAATTGTCCAGCTTTTTCGGGGGGGGGATATGCGTGAAGACTTGCGCTCGAAGTAGCCTATGAAGGGACCCGCCTCGCGAGCCGGAGGGCGACGCCCGATGCAGAAGGAGCAGCAGAAGCTTTTTTCAGTGTGCTGCGCTGACGCTGATGCGCGAAATGGTTAGCTGATCCGCGGCCTCGAAAAGAGGAAGCATCTCCTGGTGTCTGATGAAAACTCGGGGTTGCCCACGGCAGAATGCCGCTCGTTGGCTTCCTGCACTCAACGCGCGGGTTGTGCATTTCATGCCGCTGACAATGCGTCCAAGTACCTGTTGGTTGTTCTATGGTGCCTGTTGCGGGGCTTTTTCGCCGTTCCTGGCGCAACTCTGGTTTAAAAAAAAAAAAAACTAGAAGAAGTCACAACAGGGGAGTGTGGAGGTGGGCGGAGAGCCTACACGCCGGCCTACCCCGAGTTTGGACTGACTGTAGCTGACGAGTCGCTACGCCAAGTTAGCCTTTCCCTTGCTTGGCGGACGGGCAACGTTGCCAGATCCCGCATGAAATACACATCAGAGTAAACTGCGCATTGAATATACATTGAATATATACTAAGCCTCCTAGGGGGCTCGAACCCCTGACCACCAGCTTAAAAGGCTGGCGCTCTACCGACTGAGCTAAAGAGGCCGGGTACGAACTGTAACGTGAGGTACACCTCCTTCACCCCTTGTTGAATTAGAACTGGGCGTTTGTCCCTTCGAACGACGGAAGAAAGTAATTCTTCATCCAAAAACAGCTTTGTAGTGGAGCACTTCCTCCGTCTGTCACACGCACCCGCCTCATTCGTCTCTCGTGACGCGACGCTCACGCTGGCCAGACGACACATAATGACCGGCTATCCACGTTCCTGGAACTGCTTTCCCTGTTGAAAGTACGAGATAAAGAATCCTCTGAAAGGCAGTAACATTCACTCGCCGTTCTCGGGAGGCTGGTCTCCTCTTCTGCACTTCTCGAGGGGCACTATGTGCCGCCGGTGTGCAGACCCAGGCCGGTCTGGTAAACAATCATTTACGTGTTTCAGTCTTTTATTTGTTGCTCAGATCATATTGCGCCGTTCGTTCTACGTCAGTCTTCGAAAGCCATAACACTCAATGAAGATATGTTTCTGTAGGGGAGCTAGTCCCCCGCTATTCGTCATCGTAATGAGTGCAGGATATATTGTCACGACATATTTGGCAATCTCGCCCACATTCGAATTTTTTTTTTGCACGTGCACGAACTCAGTTACTACAGTCACGTGCCCTTTCCTGGCAGGTTGCTCTCCACCTGCTCATTCATATAATGTTGCAATTTGTGTGGCTGCCACACTCCTTTATTTGATTCTACTGCAGTTGTGCCTCGAAGCATGTCAAACCATCGCCGCTAGCGGGATGATCCGGTTGTCGTCTGCGGTCGTTATCAGCACCTCCAAAACATCTTGGCAGTTTGAGTCGGAGTTCATCTCTGCTTCGACGGCACGTACCGACGGTTCTACTGGCAACCGGCATCCAAGGTTGCCAGCGATATTTGTTACTCACTGAAAATGATGAGCAGACCAGGCACTTATGTGCATGCGACGTGAATGTGGAGACTGCTACGAAATGCAGAAAGACCAACAAGTTGTCTCCGGTGGCAGATTTACGCACAAGCGAGAGTCGTTCGAGCCTCTGCAAGACTACGTCAAAGTATTTGGTCGAAGGGGGAACGCCTCCGTGTGTCTGTGGGCAAACGAGTAAATTCCCTTGGCTTTTCACTGACATCGGGCATTCTGACGGCGGTACATCTGCCACACTAGTTATTTACAGTTACTGGGTTTCCGCAGTTTCCAAGCGGTACCACCTTTCCTGGTGGGGGGTCGATCCGGCATATCTTCGTGGACAGTCAGAGATCGGGTGAAGCATCCAAATCTGAGGCCCCGGGAGAGGAGGGCGTGAACTGCAAAAGACAAGAGCGTATTGATGAACTTTGTTGGAAGCAAAAAACGATACAGGTCGTGAATCAAAGCAAGGTCTTCCGGAGGCCCGTCGAGGGAAGACAGAGACAGAGACGTTCTCAACCACGCAGAGCAAAACAGACGAAGCATCTCCCTCTTCGACAAACCGAAAAGAGTCTATTTCAGGACGAGAAAGTGTTGAACCGACACTTGACAGAAACAGAGCGCTTACTCGCACAGCCACTCTTCGACCCATATCGCAGGCAGACGACGCGTCAAGCTACGCAATGAGGCACGAACATGGATATGAATATGTGTATCATACACGCATCTACAGTTCATGTACGTGCCATCCCTGGCAAATACCGAGCTCTTGCCAGAGCTGAGAGTTTTTTCTGCACACTCGCGTGCCCGCCGCTGTTTCTGCCTGTACGAAACTTTCATTTGGATGCATCTAGCAGGTTCCTCGCATGCACATACATCGGGCGGGTCGAGCACGTCGCAGGAACGAAAAAACCGCCCTTTCCTCATCAGCACGCTTCTGCATCGGCAGCCGTGTCTCCCGCAGCACTCGCGTCACTCGCTGATGCAACGATTTGTGGACTGCACAAAATACCGTCAGCCATTTAGTCTACGCGAACATCTGCGAAACCACAGCGAACCTCCGTCCTTCAGTTCGATATGTGTACCGCTTCGAAGCATCGCTAGAACCTCAATTTTTGCACTCTGAAAACCTGTCTGTGAGCGCGTCGTGTGTATTCGCTTCTGTTCATTTCTTTGAAAAAATCCGATTCCTATACTTCGGGACCCGTTTTCCTGCGTTCATGTCTCGCCTGTCGAATGAGCTGTCACATGCTGTCGAGGGCGCTACAGCTGTGGCGCACACCATACACCCGAGTGGAACTGCGTTTGGCATTCCCGCGGAAAACGCCGCAACTGCGCATTGTCTCCTCCTCAAGTTCCCTCATCTCCTGCTTTCCTCTGTAGGTGACGCCTCGGATCACCACAAGGCGTGAGCACCTGTTTCGAGTCGGAGGTGTTGGCGCATCCCGTGCGTCTGCTTTCGTTGTTGTCTCGTCGTCGAGCTGACGGCTGGGGTAGGTCATGAAACCCACGCCGAAGTTCGCCACGGCTCTCTAGGCAGTTGCGGGCGAGGCGCTCAAGTGGTAAAGACCACCAGGCTTCTTAGTCACGATTTCTGAAACACATGACGCACAGAGCGAGTTCACAAGATGAAAGATTCGTCGCATCTCCGCCCGTGTCGACCAACCTCTCTCATCCGCGCATGCACGCACGTCTCCCACCCCCCCACGCATATACGGGCATTAATCCATAAAAAGACGATTAAGCCTAAAAGAATGGACGCCTGGCGGTCTGTGCGCCGCTGCGGCTTCTTACGGTCTTTCTCGAGGTTGGAGAGGGCCTCAAATAGCAAGTTGGGTTCGACGATTTCGTGCTGGCCTCCGGTTTGCTGGTGCGAGGACAAGAAAAGCGAGCAGAAAGTATGGAGAAAATGCAATTTCCGGGGGTCAGATGTGTGCGTGAACTCGCACATGGAAAACGACGACGACCAGGCACCCCCCGCGAGTCTCCCCACTACTTCCGGTTGAAGACGGTGATCTCCTCTCGGGATGACTCAGAGGCCGGACGCACACAAGTTTTCTGCAAAACTTCGGGAGTGACCCCTGCTTCACGTTGTAGACCTCGCGCAATGGCACGAACAGAATGCACTCGTTCACACGCAAGCGACGGGCGCCTCTGCTTACTCGCATCAACTCCTTGACCTTGACAAAGATGTCTTCTCGGGTCATGGCCGCTTGCCCTGGCGCGCTGGCGGCGGCGGAGAGGACTTCCTTGATCGCCTCTGTGGCGCGCTGGGCGACCATGCGCTGCTGGCGCGTCTGGCCAAAGTGAATCTGATCGAAGTCGATGCGACCTGAGCAACAGAAACGAAAAAAAAACGCACCTGACCAAGCCCCCAGCTTCCTGAACCAGACATCCGCCGTAGAAGCCCTGCTGGCGCTATCCCGCCGTCTCGCGGCCAATCTGCGCCAGGTGTCGCCCCGATATCAGCGCGGCCGCATCCGCATGTCCCCAGATACACTCTCGCCTTCACGCCTGCCGCCCCCCCCCTCTGCATCTGGTCACTTTTCTTGAATTTTCGCGCTGCACAAGCCCGGCGTCTGTCGCCACTGGAGCACCTACCCGTGTACGGGTCGACCAGAGACTGGTACGTGGCGAGGTTCATCAGACGGACAGCCTCGATCGCGTCTGCGCGCGTGACTTCGCGCGCGAGACGGAGCTTCGCCAGCGCCTCAGAGAGTCGAATTAGAGACTCCAGCTGGCGGATGGTCGCCGTCGGGTGCCTAGAAACCGAGGCAAAAACAAGGCACCAGCCAAAAATCGCGACAGCCGCGACAACGCTTAGAAAACCTCAGAATCCGCGAAAACGCGGATGCCGAAGAAGTTCAGCAGATACTTTGAGAAGAGACACTCGGGACTCTACGCGCTCATCGGCGGACGCGGTGCGTCAAGAGCAAAACACACACCGCGAGAAGACACCGCACGCCCGAGGGGTACCAGAGGCCAGCAGAACGGCAAACACGACTCCGACCCCCACAGCCCTCTGGGCTCCCCAGGCTCGCTCGACAGCGCGCGCCACCCTGTTGCTTTATCAGGTTGGGGTTTCCCTCTGGAGAAAGCCCTACTTGCTGGTCACGTCTCTGTGGCGCATGCGGAGGTATTCGTCACGGAGGTGGTCGCGTGCCTCCAACGTCAATCGCGGCGAGCACCGGTACCGGCAGTAGGCAATGTAGATGCCCAGCAGGCCCGCAGGGATCGGCGGCTTGCTGCTCGCTTGCGACGGATGTGGGTCCTCCTGCGGCGGAACGCGAGGACGAAAACGCAGACAAAGGGGGGACATCCAAGCGCGCGCGGCGCCAGGGAGACACGTGTGTCTCCCTGGAGGGCAACATGCTTTCAGTAGCCAACAAGGGCATGCATATATATATATGCATGCATGTATTATAAATCTATTTGTGCCTACGCACATGTAGCCGAACCTCCCTGGCACGCCCACACTCTAAATATATATATATGAATAAATATAATTGTGTACGTCATGGATGCATGCGTTCGAGTACAGGCCATGTGGGGGTCTCTCGTGCACACCTGGTCGTTGTTTTTCCTGCCACCGAAAGATCTGCACAGACGGTGAGCGAGGAGGCGATCTGTGCGGGGGTCCGCAGTGTCGAGAAGCAGGTAAATCAGATCGAAGCGCGAGAAGAGCGACGGCGGCAGGTTGATGTTTTCAATCACTGCGCGGCGCCGGTCGTATCTGCACGCAACCGGAAGAAAGAAAACAGAACATTTTGTGAGTTTCGTAGAATCAGTGACGGCCGGCGGCGCGAAGACAAGAGACAGAGACGAGAAGCGCGAAATGAAGGGCGAAGAGCGGAGGACACAGGTGGGACGAAGGAGCGGAGAGAGGAGAAGCCGCGTGAAGAAGCAAAACAGAATAAACTACAAACGAATGGGAGTGTAAAGCGTGGAGGCGTAATGCTCTGAGAAACCAAACCCGCGCGCCTTTTCACAGAACTCTCTTCGTTCGTTCAGGAGAGAAACTGGTCCCTGCTTACCGCGAGCTAACAGGGTTCGCCGAAGCGAGAATTGCAGTCCGCGCGTTCAGCGAGGCAACGATACCTGCCTTGGCAACCGTCACGGTCTGCTGCTCCATAACTTCGTGCAGAATCGATCTGTGTGCGCGAATGAAACAAAACAGAAGGAATGCGCATTGAAAACGCGGCCTCTTCCACCTCTTTTTCGACACCCGTCGCTGCATCGCGACACAATCCGAGACGCATTCGCTCCCTGCACAGAGTCGCGTCTGCGGGTCACTACCCCGCGGGTCTGAGAAGGGGCGTTGCATGCATCTGTAGACGAGCAAAATGAGCACGGACATATGCGTCAACGCAACGTACCTTCCCGCTTCCTCCATTTTGTCGAACTCGTCAATGCAGCAGACGCCACCGTCTGCCAAGACGACAGCTCCGCTTTCGAGGACAAATTCGCGCGTCTCGGGATCCTTCGAGACGCACACCGTCAGACCGACGGCGCTGCTGCCTCGGCCGGAAGTGTACATACACCTGAGCAATCCGCAGACACGACGCCCTTTCTCGCTTTTCAAATTTGCAACATCGCCCCCCCGCAGCTACACACACATGAGTGCAACGTGCGTACACGTCGATCCGCATGCACCTCAACTTTAGGAGACAGCATCCGGCGACTCACCTCGGAGAGATCTTGTGGACGTACTGGAGCAGCTGCGACTTGGCGGTTGCGGGATCGCCACAGAGGAGAATGTGAATTTCGTGTCGGGACTTGCTCTTGCTCTTTGCGCTCTGCGACCTGCTCAAGCCTTCGCCCGCTTCGCCGGCGCACGCCGGAAGCTGCGTGCCGCCTACCAGCTGACATAAAATGCCTTTCTTCACGTCTTCGCGGCCAAACAGCGACGGCGCAAAGGAGCGAACGAGCAAGTCGTAAACGTCCTGAGAGATGCGGAGCAGACACGCATACACGGTATACAGCCTAGACCCGACGCACGGCTACAACGACAGTCGCCCGTCGACTCCATTCGACTTTTCGGCGAAACTTTGAGATCATGCCAACGGCGAGGAGGGGAACCAGACCGAAAGACTTCATAATGATACCAGGAGACAACACTCGCTATGCAGTCGATGTCATGTCTAGGGTTTAGGGTTTAAGCGGCTTGAGGAGGGAACGTTGAAACCTGAAATCTGACCTAAACCTGCGACTCCAAGATGAGCGTCTACCCACCCAGTCACGTGTGTGTAAGTCGCCCTGTGCTTCATCCTGGCGGCGGCAGTTGCCTCACGCGGCCGACCGACCCCGCTACCCGCGCGCACAGGCTCCTATACAAGCAGACGACGTCTCTGTATCTGCGGAAATACGCGCTGCTGCACATGTAGAGTTGTTGACTCACGGATCTCTGGCTGATTTCTTTGATTTTCGCTTCGATCTCGGGGGCGAAGTGGAAGTCTTCGCCGTCGAGAGGGGCGGGCGCGGCTCCTCCGGAGGACATCGCGGCGGCCGCAGCCGACGCCGCGTCCGCGCCGGCAGCCAGGCGCGCGCGCTCCTGTTCTTCGCGGTCGCCACCCTGCCCGCCCTCCTGGCTTTCGCCGTCGAGCTGGGGTTGGCAGAGCGAGCTGCTGCGCACAGACTCGCGCGTCTCCTTGCGCGCGTGAATCAGGTTAACGAAGGTGCGGAAGACCGCGTGTTGCAGGCGCAGGCGCGGGTTCACGCGCAGAGGGGCGGCTTTGAAGACACCTTAAAGCGCGAAAAAAAGCCGCCAAACAGCGAGCGAGGTAAGTGAACGCGAGACAGCGGGAGCCCTACGGGCTCCAAAAAAGTGTGTTGCCTCATCCAAACGGCGCACGTGGCTCCGCGACACGCCCGTACATCTCAAATTCGAATGCCAGCCGCACATGCTCGGACGCACAGATCCGCGTCGTGCAATGCATTTACGGTTTAGGCGGAATGCGCCGTCTACGATGTCGCTCTTTGCCGCCGAAGCCGTGCACATCAGCAAAAAGAATACAAATATACTTGAAAAACTTCTTTTGTTGGTCCAAGTTTTGAATATTCTACGCATAAATCACGTGTACGTAAGATATATATATAGGCTGCAGGTGCGCTGGCGCCCGCGTCGCGCGCGTGTCGTGCGTCTCACCGGTGAGTTCGACGCGGTCACCGGGGCGGCAGGCGTCGACAAGGTCGTCGTAGGCGAAGACGGAGATGGACTGCGGCGTTTCGCCGGGCTGAAGTTTTTCGGGGAGCTCGACAAGCTTAACGAGCTGCTTGGAGGCGAAGGCACACTGCTCCGTCCAGAGCTCGAACGTGTTGGTGCCGCCGCAGGCCTCGCATTTCTTCGGCTCCAACACTTCGCCGTTAACCACGCACTCGTAGACTTCCTGCAGACAAGGCGTGTATTCGTTGACGTCCACGCGCTTCTGACCTGAAGAAAAAACAGACCACAAGGCTTCAGCGAGATGCAGCGCCCCCGGACAGAAAAAGCAGCACAAGGCGCTCCGACTGAGCGCGCGTCGCCTCCCGGCAGCTCAGCCCTCACAGGCGGGCTGCGTGCCTCCCAATGGGAAGAATCGTTCTTATCAGTCACCACGCACGCACTACCAATCAGACAACAGCTGAAGCCAAGCCTCCGCGAGGTGCTTCTCTCGAGGCAGGGCGTTCGCCTTCGCACGTCTGCAGATCCCTGCGCACGCGTGTCGCTGGGCGCGCCGGCGCCGAAGGCGAGATAGCCCGGCGCTTGTCTCTCTCTCTGCTGTGACTATGATGCTGGATACCAGGTATCCGCCACGTAACTAGGGCACTGGATAGGATATTGGATACGCCAGCTGCGTAGGTGACGCTTCACTGCGCCGCGTGAGCTCGAGAAACGACACAACCTGCCGCCTACCTTGGCATCTGAAGGCGGCCATCGTCATCTCGGGAAGCACTTCACTGGTACGGACGACGATGCCCTTTAGGCACACCAGCCGGTCGAGGTCGATCGAGGGGTCGAGCGAGCGCGCAGAGTCCATAAGCGCTGGCGGCTTCGAGAAGAGACGAAGGCGAGGCGCCTGAACCAACGCATCAAAGTAAACAGAAACAAACGTTGCGTATCTCCACTCTTCGACGACGCCGGCGGAACCGCACAGGCGATCGACAGCTCGTCCTCTAGCTTGTGCTCCAGTTCCCCTTCTCCGCTAATCCTCATATCGATACCTATAAGTATATCTACACATCTACCCTCGTACATCAACATATATATATATATATGCATGTGTGCATACATATATGCTGGCCTCACACACGCACAGCTGACGCCCCGTTCCCGATATATAATAGATACGAAGGTAGGAAAGCGTGTGTGGGGAAGGCTGTGCCGCGTCCGCTCACCTGCTGCAGAAGAAGTTCCTCGGCGCCCAGAGCGCCCATAGTGGCTTCGTCGCTGAAGCAGCCGTGGAGTTCGCGGAGGTCAGCGAACTTTCTTCGGAGGATGGCGTCGAAGGCGGCGATGGCGTCCTGCGGCGCGTTGACTGCGGCATCGTACAGGTGCCGGTCGAAAAGGAAGAGATGCTGCAGCGAGACATCGAAGGACAGGCCTGCGGGGGCCGACGTGTGCCCCGCTGTGACTGCTGCACCGCGCTTCTCCATGTACTGCAGCAGCTTGATCGCGTAGAAGCTCTGGCATCCCGACTCCGCGTACGCCGGCTCACTCGCCAGCGCGGAGATCGCCAGCTCCTCCTCGGAGAGCTCCAAAACTGGCACACAGAACGCGACAGACACTGCCCGCGATGCGCAGGTGCGAGAAAATGTTTGCCATTTATTCAGTAAATTGAATACAATTTTGAAAAAGTACAGCCTCGAACGCACGCCGCCACGCCGAGACACACACGCGAGCGACGCAGACCCAGACGCCACCACGTGGTCCGCGTCCACGTCCGCGCCCCTTCACATCCACTTAACATACACATATATATACATAAACACATACATATGAGACAACTATGTATCTATATATATGGATGGAGCTTCCAAACCAGCACTCTGCACTGAAGCCTGCGCTGATCTGCAGCTGCAACGAAGGGAGGGCTGGCTGGCGACGGCCGCGCGACCGCTGCGGCCGCGCCTTGGGCACCTGCGTACTTCCTTGCGTGTCTTCGATGCGGAAGGTGTCGAAGAAGTCGTTGAACTTCTTTTCCATGTCGCTGTTCACGACTTCCTTGGGGAGTTCAGGCAGCCGCTGCATGTCGTTGTCCTGCAGCAGGAACTCGCGTCCCATGTCCCCGAGATCTGCGCGGGCGTAGCGGACGCGGCGGACCGCGAGCGGCGTGCCTCCGTACTCGCTCGCCGAAGACTCGAGGCCGCGATTGGTGGTGCTGGACATGTGCGCGGCCTGAGGATTCTCTGAGAGATTCTGCGAGAAGCCCTGCTGAGAAAACGCCTGACTCTGCGTCGCTGCACCCACGCGCGGCCACACACTCGAACGCACTGCACTCTCTGCCTCGCCCCTTCAACTGGAATAAATGCAGACACATACATATATATATATACTAGCAGACATACATGACAGGAAGACATACATATATACTGACTGATCTACATAGGAATACGTATATATGTATAGTGTGTATATATCTTTATGTATGTAAAGAAAGATGAATGTGGATGGTGCGGCATCAGGGAGCGGCGGAGACGCGCATTCTTCTCGAACGGAGGTCGACGCCACGCACGAAACCGTGCTCTAGTCTCGGCAAGCAGGGTTTCGAGAGTGCGTCAAATCAATATTAGCGACTACACTCCAACAGCCACAAACACCTGCGCAGATACGACGCACACCGCCGCCAAGCTACGACCCGCAAGTGTATTAACACGCGGGGATCTCCAGCAGCGCAGAAAGCAAACACGACTTCACACGTGAGACCCTTCTCTCTCTGTGTCTAGTACCCGCGCCATGCGCCTATAGGCACGATGCATGGCTGCGGCTGCGGCCAGGCGCCCTGTGTGCATTTTCTTTTCACTGACTCGGTCGTCTGCGTCTGGAGAGTGGCGAGGACCTCTGGAAGGCTTCATCGTCTTCGGGGCCGCCTTGGCTGCCTTCGCCCTGCGTCTCCATGCCGATGAGAGACCTGCGGCCTTCTCTGTCGCGTCGCTCGTCGTCGCCGCCATCGGTCTGCCCGCGTAGGCCGCGCAGCGGGGTCCCCTCGTCGTGCATTTCCTCGTCCAGTTCTTCCTCGACTTCTGGCTCGCGGGCGAGGGCCTCGCGAAAAGGCGTAGAGCCATCGTCGTCCCGGGCGCGAGAGCTCCGCCGCCGATTGCCGTGTCCCTCCTCGCCGGGGGGGGGGGGAGCGCCGTCGACCGTCGACCGCCGCGTGCTGCGGCTGTTGCGGAACGGCGACGACATGGTGCAGAAGAGAAGCTGAAGCGAGAGTCTTCGGAACGGGAACGGAGCGCAGAGAGACGCGCCTCAGGGAGAGAATGCGCAAGGGAGAAGGGGGCACGTTGAAAGCAGCGAAAAGCGGAAGGACGCGCGCAGAGAGCAGGAGTTCACTTTCGGGGTCGCAGCCAAGGGGTCCTGTGGAGCCGAGGCTGGGGAGCGCGGACAGAGGGGGAGAGGAGGCGAGAAAGGGCAAACGAGAGACTCTGGAGAGCGAAGGATTGGAAGAACGGAGAATGAAGAGTGCAACGGAAAAATCTGCAGCATACAAACTCGGGGAAATCGCGCAATGGCCACGACCGGCGGGAGAGAGCCGGCGGGGAGATCAAACGACGGCAAAATGAGAAGAAACGAGGTGAAACAAGCAAGCAGAAAGAGGCTTTTAGATAAAAGACTACGACAAACGACGCCTCGTTGGAAGGATACAAACAGGGAGGAGCGCAACCGCAAGGAGACAGAATGCGAAGACGCACACGCCAGCTAGAGGGCAATCTCGAGAGGGATTCGTTCGGGCTGTCGGCGAGTACTGCCCCCCTTTCATCCCAGTTTTTGATCAATCGTTCTGTCAGCCCTGGCACTCTCCTCACGACACTCGCGAAACGCCTTTTGCGAAAACAGAGAGGGGGAACGAGGCCCTGGAGCTTGTGCAGAAGAAGCGTCGCACAGGTCACGCGCAGCAGGGGGTCGGAAGGCGACTGAGAGAGATAGAGACACGGGCTCGAGTTTGGCCTCAGGTTGTCGAGAAGGAAAAATACGAAAAAACCAAAGGCAGCGGAGCAGCCCTTCTGCGAGAAAAAGATGCGCGCGAAAAGACGGCGTTAATTTTTCACATCCTCGCGCAGCGCCGCGGAAACTCTGGCCGCCCGCGTAGCGGAAAGCTGGTTTTACCTCTCAGAGGGAGGAAGATGCGCATGGGGGGGTCGTGGAAGAACGGGGTCGGCGACGTTTCGAGGGCAGCAAGGGCAGCAGTGGCGTCCACGCTTTCCTCCCAGAGAAAAAGGGACGGGCGACGAGGAGACAGACGCGCCCTTCATGCCTTTTCTTCCTATGTTTTCGACGGAACAACGGAATGCACTTCGAGGCGCGCGGAGGTTTCATTTGTCCTTGAAGCAAAGGTCTTTCACAAAAACGTGCGTCTAGCGTCAAATTGCCAGTTACCCTTCTCAAATTGCCAGGTACCCTTCCCAAATTGCCAGTTACCCTTCGTCTGCCGCTGAGGCGCATCGAGAGACACACTCTTATTCGCCGCGACTGGTGGTGGGCCTGCCGGGGGCGCGGTTGCCGCCTGTCGAGCGGCGAGCTTGTTTTTTCGATTCTGTGTTCGAAATCGTCTTTAAAAACTCTCACACAATCCAGAGGCGGCACTCAGAGCGAGACCGTCGCAACGCCATGAGCCTGTTACTTCGTATGACGCATAGCTCAGAGTTGAGGTTCAGGAAAAGGTCTGCTTTGGCTCTACTAAACCTGACTTGGGTGCTGCTGAGCGAATTGAACTCGTAATGTCCACTACACCCTGCAAGTCCACACTTCAGACCGAGAAATGCGCGACGGGTGCTCCACTGTGTTGGGAGTGCACGGGCTGTGGCACTGAAAACAGGGTGCACGATATGGAAAGAGGGAAACGGGCAGCGGCGAGATCCAAACATGCCAACGACGAAGTGTATGGACGCAACAAACAGCAAGTTGGGGTGTATATACACGTCTCAACGAAGACGAGAGGAGGCTGGCTAACGTCGAATGCGTATAAATGCGTTGTGTGTGGATGAATGGGGCCACAAGGAGCTAGCAGGCACCAAAGGGGCAGCATCGTTGCGGCGTGGCAGATAAAATCTCTGCTTCCGTGAGAGTGACAGGCTGTGCGCTGAAGCGAATGCTACTTGGCATTAACAGAGACAGGTCCAAGCGACACGACTGCAGAAATTTGCCCCAGAATCCCGCCAAATGGACAGAGATCACGGCCGGTGCGTACCTCTCGTTGCTGCATCCAACGGGGCACGGCTCGGTTGCTCGTGAAACTGAATATAGACGAGTTTATGCTTATAGTGTGCGGGTCGAGACTAAAGGGAGGCAAGGCATAACGATTGGCGCGGGGAGAACTGAGCGCTGCACCGCAGGCGTGTACGTATATATACATATGCCATATGCACGTAGGAGGAGAGGGACAAGAGGAGAAAACAGAAAAACTCAAACAGAGGAGAGCAACAAAACCTATCGTAGTGAGAATTCGAATCTGGCGTCACGTGCGCCTCCGGTGGATAGCTGATGAGCGAGACTTCCCTCGCGCTCGCTCCTCCGCCCTCAGTTAGTTCGAGGGCCCGTGTACACCAGACGCAATGTTTGTCAGCGTGTTATGGTTGCGAGAGTATGATTATTTTGCGAAATCGTGAACACCTCCAGATCGGGTGACGCATGGGAATTTTAAACCAACTGAGTCTCGAGGAACCTTTTCTCATTGCGTGTTCAATTCTATAGCGTTCTAGAGGTTTTACTTGCCGTAAATCTTAGATCGCTGCTATCTACGCCCTTGTCTTTACCTGATGCCTTCTCGCCTAGCACCGCCTATCCTATACATGCGTTCGTGTGACGCAAGCGTTCCCTTCCCGCGCTTCTCGTCCCACAGTGATACGCTCGTTCTATGACCCTTTCTTCTCTCACTCTGTCGTCTCCTATTTGCCCTTCCTCATCCCTTCCCTACCTGCCTGTGATTCCTCCTTCGTGTTCCCCCCCCCACCCTCCCCTCCCCCTTCTATTCCTTCATGTATTCTGTGCCGTCCAGTTCATCTTCCATCAGCTCTGTCAGCCTCTCCTCCACGATACTCTCGCAGCTTCTTCTTCGGCTCTCGCTCTCCCTGTGCTCCTTACTCCTCGCGCAGACCTTCTGGTCCCGTTCTCGCCTTCGGTTGCTTGTGTCCGCAGACGCATTACATGCCGCCTCCGCTGTCCTGTTCAGCCGATCAGATCTCCTCAGCGCCTGCAGACTCCGCTCAAACGTCCCTCTAATAACCTCGGGACTGCGTGAGGGATAAGAGAGAAGAAGAACTCAGAATGGGAGCAAATCTTCTAGCGCTGCAGGCGACTGTAGCGCCGTCGAATCGCCGACTCGCGTTTCTACGTCCGCGGCGCGCATGCATCAAAAGGCCAGCCGCGAGAGTGCGCCGGGGGCCGGTGCCTTTTGCTCACCGCTATCTCGGTAAGACCATTTTCCGCTTGTTTTGCTGGCAGTTTTGCCGATTAAGCGACGACGAAGCTCGTCTAGTGTCCTTTCTTGCCGTGGGTCGGGGATTCAGGTGTATGTACACGGCGGTTCGAGAACGCAGATAAGAGAGCCCTCTCCCGTGGCTGCGGAACGGATCGCGGAAAGTGTCTCGCTCCTTTTTTATGGACACACAGATAGCTGCAGCGAGCGGAGAAGCAAAGACTTCTTCCTTTTCCGCTGGTGTGGCCGCGTGTCCGGCCTCTGCTTCCTTAAACGCGCTTCTTCTTTTGAAAGATCAGGGTGTGCCATCCCGAGCTGTACATACACTCCGAGCAACAGGTCTGTTACAGCGATGCTTCGTCTCTTCCTCGACCACGAAGACGAGTCACTTTCCCTTCCCAGCTCTCCCGTTTTTCTCCGCTCCGGTGTCTCCGCTTCCAGTCCTTTTCCTGTCTCGTAGATCGTCCTTTCCTGGCCTCAGGCAAGTCCCTCCGTGTGCAGACCATAGCCCACCCAGCAGGCTCGCGGCACGCTGGCAACCCGACAATAGATGTGTACAGGGAGCCTACGCACGGGAACCGGTGTAGAAGTCGCCGTCACTTGGCCGTCTGCAAGTTACGTCATTTCGTTCTCTTCGCCCGTCACGCGACTTCCGTCCGTCCGAGCCTCTTGGCGCCGTCGCATGCATCCCGCCTTGCTCGCCTGGCTTCTCTTCTTTCTCTCTTCTCGGGGCTTTTTTCGGGGGGTTCCATTCCGGCCACGCCTTGCCGGCAGCCTCGCCTCTAGTTCGCTGCATTCCTGGCGCTTCGCCTTGCCTCCAGGCCGTCGCGGTGCGCGTGTCTCCTTTCGTTTTTCCGCGGTGCCTGTCGCTCAGATGGGGAATGAGGTCGCGCCTCAGGGCCTCGAGGCCTCTGCGCCGAACACTCTGCTCAGGAGCCACGACAAACTCCTGGCAGGCGATCGCCGCAACCACCAAACGCCCGCCGACAGCGGCCGCGAGCGAGCGGAGGCCGGCCTCGCAGGGCTGCACCAGCTCCTCGCCCGCCGGAATAAGTGAGCGGCAGGAAGATGTCTGAGACGACACGTGAAAGAAGATGGGCGTGTGCGCGGCTCTCATGCGAGGATCAGGGAGGTTTTGCGACTAGTTACATGTCACGCGTTCGATGCGGGTTGCTATATACAGACAGGTACACCTACAGAAACGTAGCTGTGGATGCGTGTCTTCTTGCGGGCACAATCATATATATATATATATATATATATATATACAACTATATACTTGCATATTCGTATGTGTGAACGTCTAGGGGTACTCGCGAAAACGCTGTTTTACTCTGGTTTTGGCGTTCTGCCTCTCCTCGACTCTGCTTCAGACATTCGGGGGCCTCTTCGTCTGCGTGCGCGGCTGAGCTGCCCGCCGCTGTGGCCGTGCTGCGTGACCGGTTTCCGCTGCTTCTCTTTGATTCTTCCGAGCATTTGATCCCTTTGGAGGCTGCGGTTGCGTCTTCCGCGTTGCCTTCGTCCTCTGGAGAGGCAACCCCCGAGGAGGCCGGGCGCAGTCCGCTGCTGTCGCTGCTCTCCTTCCAGCGCGGAGGGGCGCGCGTTCGGTCCTCAGAGACGCTCTGCGACGTCTCCACGTATGACGTCGCGCTCCTCAAAGACGCCTCCTCCGCGGCCGTGGCTGCAGAGGGAGGCAAAGAGGGCGCGGAAGACCTCCTCGCGTGGCCTCCGCAGTTCGCCCCGTTCCTGCCACCCGGCCGCGCAATCGAAGCCAATCCTACCTTCGTCGCGTATGGCGTCCGCGGCGGCGTGCGCGTGATGCCCATCGTCGGGAGCTCAGACACAGGGATCGAGGAAACGTTCAAGGTACGGAAAATGCGGGGAGAAAATCGGGCAAAAACCCTGAAAAAGCCGAGGAAATGGTCCCGAGCCCTCGGAGGGACAGGGCAGCCTCATCGCGTGCACACGCAGCGGGTTGGCGGACCTTCTCCGCCAGCGAGTCGAACCCACCGCCTCGACTGAGGAAGACTGGACTTTGGTTTTGAAGAGGCGGAGCTGCACACAGACAGGCAGCCGCTTCTGCGGCAAATCACGCACGGGAGTTTAGCGATTCGCTCTTTCCGTCGGCGGCGGGCGAGGCCGTCACGCTTACCGCCCGAACAGCTCGGAGAAGACGAAGCTTAAAGAGCCTGAAGCGGTGCGCCGTTTGCGTCCCCGTCTCCGCGTCGTGCAGTGCGATTGTGCTTGGTGTGGTGCGCGTGCTGCGGCTGCAGGCGTCTCTGTACGTTCCGCCGTCGCCGCCCGCGGGACCGCCCTCGCCAAAGCCCGCAGCTGTCTCTGTCTCCCTGTACCAGGGGCGGAAGCCTCAGTTCTTGCTGGTCGCGGACTCGAACAACCTCGTCTCGGTCTTCAAGCTCTCCCCGCCGTCGGCCGCTGCGCCCGCCAAGCACGCGGGCGGCGCGGCGGCGTTTCTACTGCTGCAGCTCCCGCAGGCCTCCGAGCCCGAGGGGCCTTGTCTCTTCACTGCGCCCGTGCTGGGCTCCACCGGGCGCGCCTCCTCAATCTTCGTCGCCTGGGTGCCGCCGGTGCGCGCCGGCGAGGCCGAGGTGGCCTGCTCGGCGGGCGCAGGGACGGCGTCGTCGTTCGCAGACGCCGGCGACGTCTACTTTGTGACTGTTCAAAGGCACCAAGTGACTCTCTGGAGTCTCCCCGTCCTCAGGAGCTACTGCATATCGCAAAACATCAAACCCGAAGAGCAACCCCTTGTGGTGAGAAGTCACCTGCTGCACGCTTCCTCTGCAGCCGCGCCGAACTCTCGCGCGCGCGCCGCGGCGCCACAAGGGCGAGGGACGAAAGCGTGGGCGATCACGATTGGCCTGATGAGGGCATGAGACGTTGGGGTCGTGTGTGAGGAATGCGCACATGCGCCTCGCGGTTTCGCACTTCACGGAAGTGACTCTTCCCTCTCCAGGAGCCTCAGGCGAGGCTCACGGCGAGTGTCGCGTATGAAGTGAATTTCAAAGCATTCTTTGATTCGCGGAGAGAGTCGACATGGAACGCCTGAGCGAAGCCGCGATGAAAGGGAAAAGCGATGCTGCGACGCGGGAGGCATCGTGAGAAGACCTGCCTGCGACGGCCGCCAGCTCCTCACCTGTGTTCCTGGGCTGCGCGCAGCTGTCTGTCTGCGTCCTTTCTTTTTCGCGGGACTTGTAATTTCTTCTGTTTGCCTTTTTTCTCAGGTGGACGAGTCTGTCTTGAGCTGCTGCGCATGCGTCCTTCCTCTGCGCGAGGCGCTGGCCTCGGCGTCGGTGGATCAGGCCCGAGGCGCTCCCGCGGCCTCAACCACTTCGCCCTTTGACACGTTTTCGCTGTCGACTCCACTCGCTGCCGGCAAAGCAGCTGCGTCGCCCTTCGCCTCCGCGCCGTTCCTTCCGCTCGGTGGCGCCGGGCAGCCGCCAGCCTTTTTCGCGCACCCGCAGAAACCCACCAGCGCAGACGCGATCTCCGTGAACGGCGTCTCCTTTTGCCCCGTCTCGCGCTCAATCCTGGTCGCCTTCAACGACAAATGCGTCGCTGCCTGGCGGATCGAGGTGAGCCTCGAAGCGGCAAGTTCCCTAAATCCGCGGTCTGCTGCTTCTCTCGCTCTCGGTGCACGTGCAGCTTTAGCCTCTGGCGATAGAGGGCTCACCGTAGGCCCCGCCACATCCATATTTCTATTCACATATGCATATATATGTATATTTTTGTATATGAGTGTATGTGTATATGTATGTATATGTATATATGCATATGCATATACGTGTAAGTGTCTCTATATGCATGTAGAAGTGTGTATGTATATATGTGTGTGTATGTGCTTGGGCGGTCGCTCGGCGTTGCGTTCTGTTTTGTTGGCCAGGCGCCACTTATGCGTTTCCAGCGACGGCCAGCTCTCTCGCAGTCTGTCTCTTGCCGTGATGTGTTTCGCAGCCCACACACAACAGAGTTCCGCGGGTCAGCTTGGTCGCCGCGCAGTTCCTTCCGGCGCCGCCGATTCCCCCGTCGATGAGGGAAGTCGCTAGTTCGCTCCTCGGCGCCGAGCTTCCTTTGTCGCTGTCGCCAGAGGACACGCCCTCGCGCGCCTCTTCCTCTGAGTCCAGCGGCGAGGCCGTGGCTTCTGGCCTCTTCTTCGGGCTCGCTGTGGGCGGCGCTGCTGCGGAGGCCAGGGAGAAGAAGGCTGAGTTCAATCCGTTTGACGCGTTTCTACTCAAGGCGATCGCCCCGTCTTCGGCCTCCTCGTCTTCAGGCTCCGTCCCGAGCGACCTCGAGGGCGCGGGGCTGCTGTCGCGGCGCTCGCCCGGCGCAGCGGAGGAGGGCGCCGCGACGACGGCGCCCTCCTCCGTGTGTGAGACGGTAAGCGCGCGTGGCGGCCGCGAGTTCCTCGCCAGTCTCTCCGGAATCACCTCCATCAACGTGCTCTACGCCGCCGCGTCCTCGACAGACGCGCAGGAAACGGTCCTCGCGGGAGAAGACGGCGAGGCGCGCGCGGAGTCTCGCGCCCGGGCGGGCAGCTTGGCGCCGTTCCTTCTCGTGGGCACCGCCAACAATTGCTGTCTCCGAGCCTTTCCGCTCTTTCTGCGCGGCGGCGCCGCGGGCGAAGCGGCTGCTAGCTCGCCGCCCCGCCTTCTCGGCCCCGCCGCGCAGACTCTCCTCCTCGACGCCGCCGCGCCGTCCGCCGTCGCGGCTGTCTGCGGAAAGACGACCGAGCTGCCCTGGGCGTTCGTGCACGCCGACGGCGCGCGGCGCTCTGTCGTGTGGGGTGTCGCGGGCTGCGGCGAGCCCGCGGCGAAGGGCGACCGCGTGGAGGCGCAGGAGGAGGACGCGGCCGCGGAGAGGCGCGCGAGTGTGGACTCCTTCGTCTTCGTGTTTGAAGTCAACCAGCACATGCGCGGCGGCGACGAGGCGCCGGAGGGCGACGCAGCAGCGCGCGAGGAGAACGCGGGAGACGCCGAAGGGGCTGTCCAGGACGCCCGCGAGAAGAGGGCGCGAGACGCGCTCCTGAGGCGCGCCTCGCGGCTGCCTCTCCCCGCGCTGCTGGTCCTGCCGTCGGCGTCCCGCATCAAGAATATCTCTTCCGTCTTCTCGCTGTACGCGCCGGCCGCAGCCGCGTCTGTGCGGTCTGCCGCGGGCGACGCCGACACGCTCGACTCCCTCGGCGCCGGCGAAGTGGCGCTCTACAGCTTCTTCGTGAAGGCGGCGGATCGCGACGGCGGAAAAGGACAGAAATACGACTTGATTCAGGGGCAGTCCCACCGCACCCTCCAGCAGCTGTACAGACAGCCCGACCTCCAGTGGATGCTTCTTCAGCCGTCGCCGGCCTCTCCGCGCGCGACCGCGGCGGGCGAGGAGGAGAACGCGAGCGCAGAGAACGCTGCGGCGGAGCTGGTTTCTCCAGCGGAGGTGTACGCGGCGCCTGCGGCCCTTCTGGGTGAGGCTTCTTCCGAGGACTGCGGGAAAGACGGCGAGAAGCAGGAGGGCGCCGCGACCGCGCCGACGGCCTCGCCTGCGCCGGCGGAAGACTCCCCGCTGCCCGCGTCGCGCGAGGCTGCGTCGCGCGACATGCTCATGCGGCTGCTTGGGAAGACGCCGCTGCCGCATCTCTCCACAGCCGCGCCCACGCTCGCGTCCTCTTCGCTCGCCTCAGAGGCGCCCTTCGCTGCGCCGGCATTGGCCGTCGAGCGCGGCGCGGAGGCGCGAGAGGAGCTTCAGGGCGACGCAGAGCGCGACGTGTGCGAGGAGGAGAAAGCGAGCCTGGACGCGCGGGCGGCAGACGGCGACGCCGGCGCGAAAAAAGAAGAGATCGCGTGCTCCGCGGAGGACGCAGAAGCCCCGCAGGAAGGCAGCACGCCGGCGGATGGCGCTGGCGCTGCGGTCTCGGCAGGGGGGAAGAAGAAGAAGGCGCAGGCTGCCTCGGCTGTGGTGCCGCCTCCCAGTGCGGCCGCGCCGGCAGAAGAGAGAGCAGGGGCCAAGGCTGGGGCTGAGGCAGGGGACGACGCGCCTGCGAAGGCCTCTGCGAAGGCGGACGGCAAGCGGAGGACTCGAGAGGCAGCAAAAGGCGAGCGCGCGCACGAGGACAAAAGGAGCGCGGGCGCCGCGCGGGCGCCATCGGGAAAGATCGAGGCGGACGGCCGCGAGACTGCGAAGAAACGGCACAGAGCCGCCGAAAACAGCCAGGAGGAGCCGATAGAGATCAAGGCCTCTGCGTCCCTCGAAACGTCTGTGCGCGAACTCATTGGGCTCCTGCGCAGCGGCCACGCCCTTCTTCCCGATGTCGAGACCGGGGTACAAGGCGATAGCGAGGTAAGCGAAAGACGCGGTTTCGAGAAGCGAAAGAGACAGATGAAACGATGCGAGGAGGCATGGATGCTGGTGAACACATCGTCAAGTTCGTGAATCGGGGTATGCTTTCGATTCGCTGGGCTCTTTGCTCGATTTCCTCCGTCACTTTGGTTCTCTTTGGCTTTTCGGTGCCTTCAGAAGCTGGGGAGCGCCGCCGCGTCGCCGTCGCCGCCGGGGCCTGCAACGAGCCTTGACCGGGCGAGCGGCCGAGGTGAGCAAATGACGCGCAGAACGAGAGGGCGTCACTTGGGGGCGAGTCGCGCCGCCCCAACAGCGAAATCAGGGGAATGACAATCGTTTTTCTGCGCGGTAAGACGCGGCAGATCTGCGGCATGCACAGCAAGAAGGATTGAGGGAAGGGAAGGCTGGCCACGACCTCGACAGCAGCCTCGCGAACTGTCGAGATGCATATAAAGCGGTAACAGTTTGACTGGCAGCACATGAATATACGCAAATATACTCATATTTCTTCATATATACACACACATATGTCTGAAAGTGCGAGCGTGATTTCCGTGTGTTGCACAGACGCAGTGGAGAGGGCGGTGGAGGACTCGCTGAGCCGCTCGTTTCAAACACTTCAAGAAACCTTTTTTGCGAAGGCGCTCGTAAGGAGAAAGAAACACAGCAAAAGATGTTTCGACCGGGAGCTTGTCCTCTTCTCTCTCGCAAATGTTCGCTTCACTCTCAAGGTCACTGACCTGTATCTGACGCCGTCTTTTGCGTCGCATGTCTTCTCTGTCCTGGCTGTGAGCGACGGGCTTTCTCCCGTCTTTGTTCCCTGAAGCTCAAGAGAAGGAGGTCAGCATCGCAGTGCTTGTTTGCTCCATTCTACTGGAAGCGCAGTCGAGACAGCAGTTGCTGGATCAACTCGAAGTTGAACTCGATTACCCATCATGCGGGGGTTGACACATCTGCGGACGGGAGGAGCGTCTCTGTCTCTTTTCGCGCGTCTCAGTCTCTGCGGCAATCTCTGTGCTGCCCGTCCGGCCTCGCGCCTCGCGTCTGGATTCGAGCCTTTATCCTCGTATGAAGACAGCCTTTTTGTCTTCTTTTCGCAGAGTTCTCTGGGCGAGGAGGTCTCGTTGCGTGTCGCCGCCTCTCTGCGGGCGTCGGGCCTTTCCGCCGCCGAGGAGAAGCTGAACCGAGCGAACGACGGAGCAAAGGCGGAGGAGCCCGACGCTGAGAAGCAGCACACGAGCAAGGCGGACGCGAAGGAGCGTGAGAGGCAAAAGGACATGCTGAAGGCAGTCCTCGCGCCAGTCGTCAGCACTGAACTCGGCGCCCTCTTCGCTCAGCACGTCGTCCCCGGCCTCAAAGAGGCGGTGCGCGCCGGCCTCGCCGACGTCAAGGCTGTCATCGCCGCCGAACTGGTAATTCGGAATAGATCGAGAGAAAGAGTGTTTATCTCTATATTCTCTTAGATATTATAAAAAATAATTTGCAATTATTTCAGGATAAAAATGTCAGGTGAATAAGTCTCACGAGTCAAAAATAATTCTCCCTCTTTTTTTTCGCCTTGATTTTGCCTTCTGAGGGTCTTTTGCGGCCGCCCGCCGGAAGGGCGTGCCCACACACGCGCGCGTGGAGATTTCGTGTCTCACCGCGCACGCAGAACGGGCTTTTCGGGCGCTGGGAGTCCTCAGACCGATGCGGAACCCCTGGTTTAGGGCGCCGCAGCTGCACAGACACGCGTGGTTTGATTGCGTTTGCGTGCCTCTTAGGCGGAGTTTCGGCGGCAGTCTGCTCAGGAGGTCGCGGCCATCGACCGCAGCGTGCAGCAGACGCAAGGCAATCTGCAGCAGCTGGCGACGAAGCTGCAACGGCAACTGGAGAGCCAGGCGCCGCTGCAGAGACAAAACAGCCTGAGCGCCCAAAGCCTCGACGCCGTGAAGCACCAACTCGACGCCCTCGAAGAGAGCCTGAAGGCGCAGTCCGACGCGGTCGCGCAGGTAAGTAAGAAGGGCGAGGGCGTGCGGCGCCGGCGGAGACAGTCCGCGCCCGCGCTGAGATATGCACGCCGACGAGACGCAGCAGCACGCGCGAGGACGGGCGGCGAGCAGGAAACGAGAGGGGAGCGACGCCCAAATGTGCTACGAGTAGAGCCCTTTGTTTACAGATAAAGAATCCGCTTTTAAGGAACTGGCATTGTGACTGTTATGTTATCGTAGGGCGCCGGAGGGGAGGCGGGACGGTGGCGTGTGCTGGCGGCTCTGGCCATGGCAACTGAAAGACACGGGGGGAGGGGGAGGGTGGGTTAGGGGAGGGGTCGCGCGTGGGGGTTTGTCGTAGTTCGTAGAAACAGGAAACGTGCGGGGACTGAGTGAAAGCGCAGGGGAGAGGCAGGCAGAGTCATGGATGACTTGTGTGATAGGGCGTCTGTCGGTCTCTGTGCGTGCTTTCCAGTCGATGGAGGGCGTCTCGCAGACTTTGGCGGCCATCCGGCGGCATCAGACGCAGTACCAGACGCAGATGGCGCAGCAGTTTCAGCAGCAGCAGCGAGAGCTGCAGGCTCAGAAGCAAAAGATGGAGCAGGTGTTTCAGTCCTTCCGGCAGCTGCGTCTCGATTTCTGCGCGGATCTGACCAAAACCGAGCAGACTCTCACCGAGCGCTCCGAGGCCCTGGCGGCCTCCGCCGCCTCTGCAGCGGTCTCCGCCGCCTCTGCAGCGGTCTCCGCCGCGTTGGGCGCCAACGCTAACGCCGCGACCACACCCGCGGCGGCTGCCGGGGGCCCCGAGGGGCCTGGGGGCCGCGGCGGAGACGCAGGCGGCCGCGGAGACTCTGCGGGAGGCGACATGGGCGGGGCCGCGAGCGGCGGCAACCGCGAAGAGAGTGAAGAGGAGAAGCTGAAGAAGAGACTGGTGCACTGCCTGCAAGCGCAGAACTTCGAAGAGGCCTTCTCGCTGGCGATCGCCGCAGACCTTCAGCAGTCGACCGGCGGCTCCTGGCTCCTCTCCGTGTGTTCCTACTTCTATCCTTCGCAGTTCTTCGAGCGAGAGCCGCTGCCCCTTAGCCAGGCGGCCCTTCTGGGTACAGTCAAGAGTAAGTGATGAAGGTTTCCGCTTTTTTTTTGAACGGGTAAACGAGGTCGGATGTGCGTAGCAGCGCAACGAGCAGCGTGGGGGCCTGGCGCCTTCGGTGTCGCGCTTCTGTGTACGGGTTGTTTTGTTTTTTTCCGCTTTTTTGCAGTTTTATCTGAAGGCCTCAAGGAAGACCTCGCGGCACGCAAGCGCGCCGCCGTCGAACAGAGAGCGGAGTGGATCTCCGAGGCGCTCTTTCAGATTGATGGACCCATGCCGCAGATCGGCCGATCTGACTTTCTCGACGTAAGAAAGAGGAAATCTTCAATCGCTCCCGGTCTGCGCCTTTTGCGAACGTTTTATTCATGACCATGAATCACCAGAGATTCCCAGAACTCTAAAAAACCGCGGAAATGGAAGACGAGGGCGGAAATGTATTTTGCTTTTTTCGCAGCTGGTGGAAGAGTTCAGGACGAACTTGACCTGGGCTCAGCAACACATGAAGGCAGGCGGTAGCCGCGAGCGTTTCAGCCAGGCTGCAGAGGAGGGACTTGCGCTTTCGCTAAAACAGCTGAAAAGGTGCGTCTGCATGTTCCCTCGCTCAGTTTGTGAGCTGGCGGGCGCGGGGGGGAGGGGGAGGGGCAAGTACCTATCGTCTCACAGTATAAGCAGCTAAACCCTAAACCCTAAACCCGCCTCCAGGAATGATCCCAGATCGAGAACTGTGGATCACAAATCGAATCAACGAAGGCATCATAGTTCGTGGAAAGCATTTTGGGCTGCAAGGCCTTTTCGAAAGCATGCGATTTGTGCGCGTCTCGCCCGCCGTAGATGCGGCGCCTCAGCGGCTCCTGAACAACACGCGGAGTGCGAGGGGATTAAGGTGTAGGGTGTCTTTCGTGCCTTTTCCTAGGCGGCCCTGCTGTCGCAGAGCTTTTCTTCTTTTGGGCTCGGCTGAGGAGAGCTGCGGAGTGCCTTTGGAACGCCGAGAACAGAGTGCGCGTACCGCGAGTTGTCCTCTGATTGTGTCTCTTGCTCCCTTCAGACTTCAGAGAGCAGCGGAGACTGGGCGCGGCGCGTGAGACGCCTGCCGCGATGACGCGCCTCCTTGCCCTCTCGTCGGGCTGTGTCCGTTGTCGCCACCAAGGGAAAATGCTGCATCCGGATGTTTTTCCTTTCTGCTCAGATCACTCAATCTCCGTTTGTTTCTCTGCTTGCGTCCGTGCTTTTAGTTTTCACTTTCCCTAGTGTCTAATTGTCCTAATGTCTCTTTTCGTAGTGTCTCTCTATCGAGGGTGCGCCGTTCGCTTTTGTTGTCTCTTTGCCCCCGATTCAACTCCCCACTGACGTCGCTCACTCCTCGTTTCCCTTTTTTCTGGCTCTCTTTGCCGCGTGGCCTTGTGAGCGCCGCATGCTCACGATGTTTCTGGGGGTGATGAGGCCTGAGCTCTTTGCTCCCCCAAACCTTGACATGCGGCGGATATACATATCCACACATATACATTTATACGCATATGTGAAGGGCAGCAAAAATTCAGATGTCTTCATAGCCTCAGGTTTGATAACTTTTGTAACCATGGAACTCAACGCGTTTCATGAGCAGCGTGTTTAAGCCTGCGAGTCTGCAAAAATTGTAACGCAAAAGGCGGCGAAAAAGATTGAAAAACGGGTGTGGTGTCGTCTGGAGAGCCCACCCGCTTTAGCGTAAGGTGTTCGTTCCCCTTTTCTTCCTCGTAATGTGCGGATCCAACGAAGAAAAGCAAGGACTGCATGCTTGCCTCTCTACACGCATACATATATATAAATATATGTATGTATCTACATACATACGGATATGCGAAGGGCAGCAAAAAGTTAGTGTTTACATAAAGTTTAATAGTTTTTTCATCTAATTTGGTAGTAGTCAAGGCTAGAATGGATGTATATATATTACAGATATAAAATTGCAGCTCGCGTGTGGATATGAGTCTCATTCTGCAGAGCAGTGCGATTCCGCAAAAATTTTATGCAGATGTGTGAATGTCTGTAGACATGCACGCGGGTGCCTGGGGAGCGCGCTGGAGACTTCCTTCTGTGCAGCCTGTGAGGCAGGCGCCCAGGCGAGAGACTCTTGATTCGACACTTAGGGTTTCGGGTTCTGCGCAGTGATCGCGACCTAGAATGGCCGTAGTTCGAAGCATAGCGTCTCAGAGAAAGCGGAAAGGTAAATGCAAGATGGAGCAAAGAGAGGGCTTGCATGAAAGAAGCCGCGCAGACGAAACAGGCAACTCTTCTTTCATCCCGCGCTGGCCTCTCTGGAGCCACGCGTCGAAACCCCCGGCGCCAAAAAAGAGGGTGAGCAGAGTACCCGCCCTCCTCTCCTCTGACTGGTGAAATACGTTGAAATGTAAGGCCCTCTACACAAAAGCGTGGTCCCCCCCCCGCCCTCCTTTAACAAGTCGACTTGCTCTCTCGAGTTGGAGCGTGCGTGTTCCTCGCGGCTTGTTCATTTTCTCGAGTGTTTTTGGCACTGATCCCGCTTCGCTGTCTTCAGCTGCCGCCGCCGCAGCATGAAAATTTGCCTGTAAGGCCCCCGGACTGCTTCTGGAAGGCAGGGTCGTCTGCAGTGAGTTTGACAGTATGTACACCGGCGTTCGCGGCGCCGACTGCGCTGAGGGGTTTCTCAGGGAGCCGCCGGGCGATCATGGAGAAAAGTTGCTGGACGTTTTGTCCGGTTTTGGCGGACGTTTCGATGAAGAGGAGTCCGTTTTCTTCGGCGTACTGCCGGCCGAGGCTCAGGTCGACTTGCTTGTGCGGCAGATCCATCTTGTTCGCCGCGAGGGCAATCACGATGTTCGAGTTGCCGCTCAGCTGCAGCTGTTGAACCCAGACTTGTGCGCGATCGAAGCTCGCCATGTTGGACTGGTCGTAGACGACAATGGCCGCCGCCGCGCCGCGGTAGTACATCGGAGCGAGCGAGGAGAATCTCTCCTGTCCCGCCGTATCCCAGATTTCGAACTTGACGGTGCGCCCGTCGATTTGCAGCGTCTGCGTGAAGAAGGCCGCACCGATCGTCGTCTCCATCGTGTCTGAAAAGGTGTTTTTCACGAATCGAATCACCAAGCTCGACTTTCCCACCGACGCGTCCCCAAGGAGCACCGTTTTGTACGACGGAGGCCGCCCAGCAGAGGCCTCAGAGAGCGAGGCAGAAGACCCCGAAGACGTGCCGCCCCCCCCAGTTAAGTAAGAGGAGACCCCGCCGGCTCCGCCAGACCCGCTCCCGGCGCTGTAGGCGTGAGAAAATGACATGATGCCGACGCAGAGCGGAGGACGCGCCGAAGAAAGGCCGAGAAACAAAAAAAGTGGAGCAGGACAGCAGGCAGAGAGGCCTCGGCACGGACAGAGGTAGGGCGAGTCGAGAGACGAACGGACGATGAACCAAGCCGGAGCTGGAAGCCAGACGAAGCCAGGAAACACGAGACACGAGGGCAGAGTAAAGAAGCGAAGATGAAGATAGAAACAGGTGTAGCCTGTGTAGCCTCGGTTCAAATGCCTCGGTTCAAACGACGTACAGATGCAGAGGCGCAGAAGATACACAAGAGACAGAGAAGGCGGCGAAAAGACAGAGAAAGAACAAAATGCGAGCTTCCCAAGTGGAGAAAGGAGGCGACGAGTTCAGGCAGGAGGAGTTACGGAGAAGCGAAAGCGTCAGTCGTACTCTGTGGCAGGAGAGAGGATCGTGGACGAACGTAGAACGCCGCCCAGGGGCTAGGCTCCCGATGCAGCAAATTTCGAAGTCGGCAGCTCGCCGACACTCCGTCCTCGAATATACGAGAGTTATCTGCGGCGACCGCAAGCGCGGGACTTCGAGAGAGAGGACTGAGACACGCAGAGACGACGGGACCTCGCTGCGCGGCACCCTGAGTAGCCGCGGACGTAAAAAACGACAAAGCGCGCAAAGCAGAGATATAGAGATCTAGCTGAATGAAATGCGCACACAAATATAGATATACACTTATGTCAATGGAAAGATGTTGTAGTCAGATACAGGCACACATCGCTTTACTTTTGCATGTACGCGTTTATCTGAGACTTTAGGAACCGACGGGTCGCAAGACGAGGAAGAGGGAGACGCGAAGACAGAATTCGGAGGCCATGAAGATGAAGGGACACGGCTTTAAAAAGACCTGAACTTTTGGGCGAACGCGGCGGTTGGGGCGCCGGGAGGCAGGCAAGGCAGGCGAGAAGAGAGCCGCGGAAAGCCACAGACATCCGAGGCCCTACGAGATGTGTGCTTCACTGCTTCTCACGAGTTCGTCGTCACCATGTGGCAAGAAGCCGCCTCAGAATGAAGGCATAACTACGGGGTGGAAAGCATAGACAAGGAAAAAGCAAGAAAGAGCGAAAAAACGGGTCTGCGCGGCCTGCGGACGCCGGCAAGCTGCCTTTGTCTTGTTTCGGCGATTCAGCCGCTTCTCGCTTGCGCGTACCCGAAAATGACACTCTGGATGGGCGCAGGAGCTTCGATGCAGAGCCTGCAGATCCGGAGACGCCCAGGACGAAGCAACGAGAGGAAATCCGAAGCCTGACCAAAATTCAGTCTGCGAGTGAAGCCGTGTCCTCGTGGCGACAGCGGAGGGGAAGCTAGTTCCGGGAGCGCATTGTGAAACGGCACAAGATGCCAATGTATCGACAGAAAAATCGCAGGGGAACACCTGCCTCGTTCTTTTTGTCGCCATCCGAGTGTTTCGTCTCTCTCTGAGTGTACGCGAACAAGGGAAGCAGCCAAGACGAAGACTAGAGAGAGCGAGAGAAAATTCGTCTTCCTGTGCTGAAGGAGGGTCGGCGGAGTCGGGGGGTCTATAGACGTCAGCGCCGACAGCCGAACAACAAAGAGAGAGAAGACGCTGTGAAACAAGAACGGTTTTCCCTCAAAAAGACATGGCCGCGTTCAGTCGCACAGAAATTCAAAAAGGCAAAGCCCCGAAAAGAGTACGCTGCTGTGGCTCCGTACAGCGCGACAGCGCGTCCGGCGAGGAGCTAGGCACATGTTCGCTATATAAGCTTTCCAGCCACGTTTTCGCGTCTCTCACGAGAGTGCTTCAGCCTGCCCTCTTCTAACGCGATCTGTTCGCGAGGGCGAAGGCGAGTGACGCCACGTACGAGGCGAAGTCAACTTGGAAAGTGTGAGAAAGCGTAAGGCTTCCGGAGCCGAAGCGCAGAAAACGACTTTTGCATCAAGACGAAAGCAGGGGTTCCGCCGCGCGCGTTGATTCTGTGTGTGCCGGTGTCGTGTTGAAAATCCTGCGATAGAGCTCGTGGATGGCCTTACGGGGCCTGAGGAGGCCGCATCGCTTGACGACTCGAATGATTCGCGAACAGGAAAGAAGAGGCGCACGAAGACATGAGCCACGGGTTTGTGCGAGTCATCGTCGCGGGCCTACACAGAGAGGCTGATCTGCGTCGGCTTGCCGTTTGCTGCCTAGAAAAGGAGTGCTTCTTTGACTCACGACGCCAGTCCGCTGCGCGTGAGCGAGAAGCACGCCCTGTCGTACGCGACGAAGAGTTTCTTTCCAGGCGGAGGCCACCATTTTGGGACGCTTCGCCGCGCGAGGGGCGTTGCGTGAGTTTAAAAAAAGTAAGGCACAGCCCCGAGCAGGAGCCGCCTCGCTGTACTCCTTCTGAGTCCGCCTCGCTCAGGCGCAAGCTGACTTGGGTGCGCATCTGACTGCCGAGGAGTGGGAAGTCTCGATACCGTGCTGCTGACACTGTCGCTCGTCTATTATGAGCTCCTCGGCTGACCCATTCGCACGAGATATCCTATCGGCTAACGACGCCCGCCACTCCCCTCTAGCATGCTTAATAAGCAACTGTTTGATGCTGAAGACTGTCTGCACGCAGGTATGACGTCGCCTTCCTGGGCAGTTCGCGAAATCGAAACGCGCGCTCAAGGAAGTCACTCCGACCTTCAAGTGCAGCCCTTTGGCTGGCAGGCGACGAAAAACTTAGAAAAAACATGCCGTCTAGGAACCCGGCACATCGCTCTAAGCAAGATGACGCTTTGACGATATTGTCGTCAGGATGTTTGCGTCTGGTTTTTACATGGAATGCCATCAATGGAGACTACTGTGGGAAAGTGGTCCGCCGTAGGCAGTATAGGCTACACCCGCTAGCCCCCCCCCCCCCCCCCCCCCCCCCCTTGTTACACCGTCCTTCCACATTCCGCTCTACACCGCTCACGGGAAGAGTATTGCATCTACGGAATCTATGCAGTTCTTGCTCGTCCCTTTCTATCGTGCAATCGAACAAAGTAGCCAGCCACGAGGACAGAGCCAGCTCACCCGTACGTAAACCCTCGCGTTCTCGGACGCAGCACACAAGAGAACGGCCAGAGCACCGACGCTTTCAAAGCGCCTGTGTTTCCGCGCAGTCTCTGCTGCTCAGTGACCGCAGTAACTTTGACTCGTGCTCGGGGTTCTCGGGCTCCTATTGTGTTATGTGTCGTCGGCGAACCCGATACTGTATTGCCTAGTGGGACTTCTCATCCCTCTTCCACCGGTACAACCCTTCCTCCACACCCGCACAGTCCCGAAGCAGACCCCGCGGCGACATGAAAAACGGAGTCGACAAAATCAGGACTCTTTCATCAGTTATTTTCAGCAGAAGCTGCGATGCGGATAGAACGGAATATGAAGTCGAACGTTTTCGAGAAGTAGCACCAGATCGAAAGTTACGAATGCTTTTGTGTTTAACTACGGAATTATGCAAACATGTTGCTAACGGGGCCCTCTCCCAGTTTCTGGCGGGTGGTCCAGCCTACTGCGTATCTCATCTAACCGCGCCCGCAGCTCCTGCTCGCGAGCCACGCAGTTCACCAAAGGAGCATTTGACCGGGGCGCCTCCCTGACTTCTCAAAGAAGGCGCGACGGGCGTCTCCTTTCTTGCAGTAGACGCGCGAGGGAGTGCGCCCTTTCATGATTTCTCTGGAGTTGCGGCTGTGCCAGCTCAAGGCGCATGGCCCTTTCCCTCCGCGCATGCTGCTTCTGCACGCGTTCCGAAAACAGGAACAGCTTGTTCCTTTCCTCCCTTAGTCCCTGGAGCAGACGATGCAGACCCGCAGTACTCGATGAAGCCACTGCCGAGCGTATCCTTTCTTCACGACGCGCTACCTCTAGTTCTTCCCCAACCGCAGGCGTAAGCTGTGCTGCAGGTAAGCCGCGCTCCGCCATCTCTCCTGGCCAGTAACTTTGAGCGCTCGTCTCCTGGAAATGGCGGTTCTTGCCTGCATTCTGTGTGGGAGTGAGCAGCCCCTCCTGCATCCGGCGATGCTGCCGATTCTCCGCTTCCTCTATTAGCAACCTAACGCGGTTCATCTTGTCGATCACTGCTCGACAATCCGCTTCTCTTTGTCGGCACTGTGGACAGCACGGATCCAAAAAATGCCTGTCCGGGACATGCGGGTCGCGAGGGAGCGGGCATGTGGTGAGGGGTTTGGCAGCGCGTGGTTCCTGGACTCCTGGAGTCAGCTTTATCGCCGATTGTGCGTCCAATGTACCCCGAGCGCTTGATCGCGCCTCCTCTGCTTTACCTCCTCGCCCGCACGGATATACGGGAACCGTTGCCAGCTTAGAAGACATGGACGGCACCGAGCTGGCAGGAAGATCTAAATCAAGCTGACGAATGAACTCCTCTAACTCTCTGACGTCGTCTGCCGACCCTGATAGCCGCCGCGGCAGTGGACCCCCGTCAGCGGGCTGGTATTGAGATACGCTTGCGAAGGTAGCAGTGCCGCTCGGCGAAAGATGCTCCGGCAGCGCAGTTGTCGGCGTGACCGCGTGAGTTCTGCGAAGAAGTCCACGACGACTACTCGCCACGCTTTCCGCGTTGTCCCGTGGTGAATGCGCAAGCTCGCTGCAGGCGCCGCAAAAAAGCGCAAAGGCAGTTGCAGCTGCAATGAGCGTCTGACACACACCTCTCCGCGTTTCCATTCCGCTCGATCCCGGTTGCGAAGTGTTTTCACCACTCTCTCCACACACGCGAAGTCAGAGCACTCACGCGCCAAAACTGTTTCTACCCACAAAGCCGAAAACAGGCCTGCAGCCCAGGAGGCGAACCCGGAGTAGAGGAGTTTAACCCCCCTACGGTGCGCAGCCTTGTCCACAACGCCAAGGCGAACCGTCTTCCGAGGGACGGTGGGGTTCTCCGTGACGTCGGGGCAGGCGCGAGTCGGTTTCGCAGTCATGTGTGGCCTGTACCCTGTACATCATTGGCAGCAGACACGGCAGCGCAAAACAAAACCATATTCTGATGTGTCCGGCAAACCCGTTCGTCTCCAAGCGATCATCGGTGCGCGTCATGCTCTGCACGATTGAGAGCGTTGGCGTCACGGAGTCCTCCCTAAAACGCCGACGCGAGTACGAGTGTTCCCGGAAACTCACATGTCGTTCCGGTGTAGGGTGGTACGATGACCCCCATTGGGCTCGGTAATCTGGCGTATTTTCGGTAATTCCTCGACGGCAGGGAGAGAGTCCGCTAAACCGGCGCGCAGGTGCGGAAGCTCGCAGCGACATCCGAAGGACCCTGCTGTTCGGTAGGCCGCATCGCATCACAATCACACCTGACTTCCTCCTCAGGTACTCTTTCAGGAGACGTGTCTTCTTCTATTAAGGCGATGAGGGGTTCCCCGCTTCGCAGCGAAAGGCACGGTGGCCGGTTCAGGCAACTGGCACAAGGATCCATGTGAGTAAAACCCCGTCACATGCAACGAACACCTTCTCAGGAAGACGAAGTTCATCCTCCGGAGACGGGGCGGAAGAGAAGCGAAGTCTCGAGATTGGTGAACTAGGCGTCGATGCCGGCGACGGGGCCCCCTCTCAGGCTGCACCGCGGGCGCGTGGCGACGCATTAGTCCACCCATCTTCTCACACGTCGAAGCATCACAGAGTTTGGGCTGGCGGCGAATGCTGCACACACCTGGAAATCGGGTCTCTTCGTTCCTACTTGTGAGTCGTTGATGGTAGGCAAAGGAGCCTGAAAAGTTGATACTCCAACGCAGCATGAAAGTTTTTCCTGTGCCGCGTAGCACCCCCGGACCTAGCCACCCACCATGCGGGTCGACGTGCGTCATCAAATCATGGCAGCCCTGTTCCCGCTCGACAGAAGCAGTTGAGGGAGTACAACGTGTTGACGACGAGTCAGTCACAGAGCGCCTTGCGTTTTCTTCGTGGTGCAGCCTCAACGGAAACAGACAAAGCCCAAGCGAACCCGTTCTGAGAAAGGCCGCGGAGGGCGCGCAGCCAGCCCCGCGGGAGGGTACCTAGCTTGAAGAGGAAGTGTTGCGTGCGTACACGTGACGCTTTACCTACCAGCGCCTTCTTAGCTTCCAGGCTCCTGGAAAAAATCTTTGCGGGGTACTGAATTCGTGTAATGAAAAAACATCTCCTCGGCGTGCGTTTGTGTGTGACGAGTCCCGGCAGTATAGACGTTCGCCCTACGCACCTGGACGTGTCTGCAGCATATGCGACGACCTCAATCTCGTAATTCCGTATCGAGCCACGAGTCCGCTCGAGCGTGACAAGTTGCTGTCCAGGGCTTTCTGCGGGTGGGGTGTAGGTCCTTGTTTGACGGTCTCAGGTCTCAGGACCCCGTATTTTCCGTTGCTGTGCGTGGAGCCTAGACCGTGTGCCAGTACTTCCCAGGTGCACATGCTCACACGGGTGATCTTCGTCACGATGTTCACTGTGGAAGAAAAGCACTGCGTGGTTTCCGCTCGCGCACCGCCGCGATTTTGTTCCCAAAGCAGATACATCCGCGCCGAGAACCCGCTTCACGCCTTCGCTCTCTCTTCGCAGGAGGCGTGCTCTGCCTGTCCGTCGCAGAGTTTTAAAAACGGGGCGGGCGAGGCCTCGTTCCCAGGCTGGACTTTGTGGGCTCTATCTCACCGCTACTCGCTCTGACGCTATCGGGTGCGCGTCACAGGCGACGACTGAGCATGCGGAAGGTGCCGCTGACTGTTTCAAAAAACCGGTCGGCGCTGTGGCAGCCCATCCGTTGGCGGGATAGCGCCAGATCGGCACGCAGAGGCGAAGCAGACCAGAAAACACACCCTCGGCAGAAGAAGAAAACGACCAACTGCAGAACTTGTGGAGTTTCTTTGTTCTCTGATAGCAGCGTGTGTAGTAGCCAGGGAGCGGAGGCATGGCCTAACCCCAGAAAACGGTGGACGCCGAAGAAACACGCCATGAAGAAACACAGACTACGGGAAGGGGCGAAGGCGCGAGGGTTCATTCCTTCAAGGCAACTCGCGTGGAACCATGGCGCGGAAAACGAAAGCCGTGGTGTGCATGTGTCTGCTTTTACTCCCTTAGGCGCAGCCGAAGAATGCAGCCCCCCCTAAATCGGGCTGGAACGGTGGCAGCCTGAGACACAGCGCTCTGCCTTCACAGGAAGGCAGAGCGCGCGCAAGCTACGATGTCGCCGCACATTTGCGTCTCTCCCTTTCTCCTCGCTTCAGAGTTCGGCTCACGCACGCCGGCGGAAGCGCGGGCGCTAGGGCTAGGCGGCCGCAGTGCGCGAGCGCGAGAGCGTCGCTAGCTGGCGCTCAATACAACGAAGCGACAGGCCCGTGTCGCTCTCAAGATTGAGCTCTTTCGCAGCAGCCGGAAGCTGATGACACACACGCATTCGCACGTGCACCCACGCATACTGCACATGGGGAAATTTCTGGCTTCCTCGGGTTGTGCCGCTTGTGCACGTCGCACCGCACTGTCTACCCGAAGTCACGTCTGCCTTGCATGCGCTGCCTCTTGATTCGGAGCACGGCCCAGAGAGAGCGTCCATAAAAACGTCACTGTCTTTAGGAGCCTCACTGTCCGTCCATGAAACACAAAGGCCGGTCTCTTTTCTCCGCAGGGTCTTCGTTCACCTCTCAAATTGTCACTCATAGCCGTTTCTAGGCCCCTTTTCCCCTCTCTGTCCCTCGAGCGCGTCTCCCGTTCATACCAGAAGGCCCCGGCGGGGGATGGCGGCGACTCGAGTCACAGAACGGCCGTCCTCGCTCGTTTCTGAGAAACCGGAGTGAGTAGGCCTTCACGAAACCAGCCCCGGATACGTGTTTCCGCTCCAGCCCCAGCTCTGCAAAACAAAGGCTTACTGTGTCGTGAAGTAAGTCGTTGCAAATGCGCGCCACAACTTGGAAGCCCTGTTCATCTCTACACAGGATAACCTCCCATTCGCGTTCTTCATGCTCCCTCTCCTTCCTCTCCATAGCGTCTAGGATTTCGTCCGGCGCTTCGTCTCGCGTTTCTTCGTCGGCATCGAACTCGCAGCTCCCTTGCCTCCGCTGCTGGCCGCCCCTCGCCCCGTTTTTTAGCGCGAAAGGCTCTGAAAAAGACGAAAGGCCTGCGAGTGCGCCGGCGCCACCTGGAGTCGCATCTCCTCCTCTCTCACTTTCTTCAGCCTCGCCTCGTGCGACGATGCGACGCCACAAAGGGAGTTTCGCCTCTCTTTCTCTCCAGCGCTCTTCGGCCTTTAGCTGCCGATAGAGGCGCAGCCAATGCATGCGGTCCCCCCGACGAGCTCGAAAGTGTGTCTCTGCCAGGCTCATGCGGGCGCGGCGATGCAGCTTGAGGACGATCCCCAGGCATGCCAGTAGCACCTGGATCGAAACACGAGAAGACTATAGATTACATGTGGGTCGCCGGCGACGCTTTGCAGGCCGCGGAAGCCACAGCTGCCAGCCAAAATTGAAAAAAGCTGTCCTACCGCGAGACAGGAGGGATTCACGAACACATCGCTGCATGCATGCATATTCGCCTACATGCATACCGTTGCACGTGTGCGTAGAGAGAGTCGACGATGTGGGTAAAGTAATTTCAAAAGCACACCGACTCAATGCGTATGCACGCATATATCTATGCTAGTGTATGTATATACATACATGCACACGTGTGGCTGTCGTGGTGCTTTAACACGGGCATCACACGCGCAGGCAGCACACATCGAGCGGCAGTCGCGTCTGAAAAAAGGGAATCCGCAGCAGACAACTCACCTCGACGCGCTCCCGCCTCGGGCGGCTCGCGTCTTCGTTGTCTCCTCGCGCATGTGCGACCGGGCCTGCTGAGACTGGTCCCTGCCCTTCTCGTCCGGCGCCGCACGTCTCCCGCGTCGCTTTTTGACTGCCCGCCTTCCGTTTCTCCTCGAGTAGAAACGCATCTATCCGCGGCAGTGCGCACGCCTGCACCTTCTCCAGCGCTTCTTGGGTCTCGTCGTCCTTCGCGTCCGCGCGCCTCGCAGGCGCCTGTTCGCATTCCTCCGCTTCGCCTGCCACGGGCTCCGGCTGCAGCGCACCGCGGAGAGCCGCGCGCAGCAGCAGGTCGACACTTCGCAGAAGGAAGACAGAAAATCGAAAAAAGTGGGCGAAGAAGCGCACAGCGCCGTCTTTTCCCGCGTCGGCTCCGGCTCCCGGCCTGTCGTTCTCTCTCGCGCGGCTCGAGAGGCAGGGACAAAGCGAGGCGGTGGTGCAAACGATGTCAAGGAGCAACTCAAGAATGTGGCGCGTCACTGCGTGCTCACCGGCATCCGCGGCCGAAGGCGACTGACACCCTCGCTCGCGCTGCGCTTCTTCGGCGCCCTCAGTTCCCAGTGCATGCAGCGCAGCTTCCAGCGAGAATGCGTCGCTCTCTTCGTCGCCGCGTTCCTGCCCCGGGTCGCTCGCCTCTGAGGTCTCCTCCTGCTCGGCTGAGCGGCTTATGAGGCTGAGTGAGAGGCGCGTGGCGGCGCCCTTCGACTCGAACAGCAGCCGGCGAACGTCCCCGGCTGCTGCGGCGACTACAGGACTCCGTTCGTCGAGCTCCCACGCTTTCGAGTCTCCAGACGCAGTCGGTGAGAGACTCCGCGGCGGCAAGGTGTCGGAGGAGGACGCGGACGAGCCGGGCGTTGCGAGGGCAACGAAGAGAGGATTCTGGAGAAAGAGGAAGAGGAGATGCAGGCCGGCGGAAAAGGGAGCGGGGAGGAGCGGGTCGGCATGCAGCCACTGCGTGAGCGTCGCTGTCTCATTCTCGGCCGCGGCGCGGGCTTCTCGCTCGTCTTCGCCCTCGCGGGGTCGTTCAGCCACAGCTACCGCCGCTAGTCTCCTGTATCTTTGAGTCCAGGAGTACGCGTAGTGACCCTGTAAAGTCACCGGGGCGCTCGAAGAGGGGGCTAGACGCGTTGCAGAGGCCGTGGCGTCTCCCTCGCCCCGCTGAAACAACTGGAACGCAGGGCCTGTCCTCGCCAGGGCGTCGCGGAGACAGAACAGAGTCCCCACAACCGCGTGCAGACGTCCAAACACGTGTGCGTAGGCGGAGGAGGAGGCGGTGAGCCGCCAGTCTCCGGTTGGCGCCTCCGAGAGCGGCAGCGGAGTCGTGGAGAAGTGAAGGACTTTCTCAGCGATTGAGCAGACGCTCGAGCCGAGAATCGCGCACCGGACGCAGGCGCCGGCGCATTCTGAAAGCGCGTCTGCCTTGGCAAACGCCTCCCCGCTGCCCGCCGGCTCAGCGCGGCCGTCGCCAATGCTCGCTCTCGGCGAGCCTGCCGACTTCGCCGCGAAGAGCGCCGGGCACGCCAGAAGCATGCGCTCCTGGAGCTCCGTGTGAACGCCGGCTGCAGTACGCAAGAGCGCGAAGAGGTGCGACGGCAGCGAAAGGCACGGCTGGAGCTGGGATGAGGGAGGCGAGAAGAGAGCCGCCCCTGGAGTCTCCTCGCCCTCGTGACTCGTGGTACCGGCCCCTCCCTCGCGTCCTGCGCCGTCGCCGGCGACGGGGCGGCCTTCCGTCCTGTCTCCATCCTTCTTCTCTGCCTCGCGCTTAACCTCTCTGCGTTTCTTCTGCAGCCTCGCCTCGGCGGCGTCCTCGCCGCACTCCGCCGCCTCCTCTCGCCTTCGCGTCCGACGGTCTGTGTCTTCTCGTTTTCCGCGTCTCCCTGTCCCTGCACCCGCGGACAAGGCGAACGGCTTTGTGGCGCTGCAGAGAAGCGAGAGGAGGATCTTTTCGTTCCTCTGAGCGGCTTGGAGGAGGTGCCTTCTAACGTCCGCCTCGGGGGGCGCGGCACCTGCGTCACTGCTGAGCGTCGAGCCGCGAAGCAGCATCTCCAACAACTCGCGGCGCGCGTCCAGCTCGCCCTTCGCAGGCATCGGCGAGAGAGTGACCAGCGAGCGCGCAGAGTTGGGAGGCGACGGAGGGCAGCAGGACGAAGAGAGAGAGGAAGGCAGCACGAGACTGCGCAGGAGATGCGGCAGCAGAGCGCCCACAGACCGCCCACCCAAGAAGGAGAGGAGCGAGAGCGGGAACTGCCGGCAAGCGGCTGGAAGGCGGAAAAACAGAGACGCAGACGACGTGCAAGAAGGCCGTGCAACCTGGCTGCCCTCCGCGTCAGGGCGGGCGGCGCCGTCTCTGGCTAGCGACAAGCCGCTGCGGCCCGAGCGGCCTCGGGAAAAGCCTCCCGGCGCAGAGAAGAACAGCGCCAGAAGCGAAGGCTCGAAGGCCCGGAACAGCAGAGAGAAGTCGCACCTGCAACCGTGAATCCCGGACAAAAGAACGAAGGAATGAGATCTGCCGGCGGCCCCAACAAGCACACTCTCCAGCGCAAACACTCGCACTTCCGAAACACACATATCCGTGTAACTAAGTAAAATGGATCTGCGCACGGACGAATACGTGATCACGAGATATGCATGCATCCACAAGTATAGTAGATTGATGCGTGTTTATGGTGCCTGATGCTCCGGTCACCGCATGCAGACTTCACGGGCTTTTGGCTGCCATTTGCGCTTACGACCATGTGAGCAAACGGGCATTTGAAAAAAACAAATTCATGCAAGCCCGTGGACGTGAGTGAACCAAAGGCTCTTTTTCCGCAAACCAAACGATGGAACCAGAAGAAAACTTCGCTCAGCATTTTGTCACGGAAGGCCCACCAGGAGGTGCTGATACCGTCCGAGGATTAGAACTCCCAATAATATCTGACCTGTAATCCCCGGCGTACCTTACGACCGTTATATGATTTATAGATACAGGAAGGCAGGCAGCGTATGCTGCATCACGGTCTCCCCGAGATTACACCTGAGGTCAACGTCTACCGCGACTGCTCCATCTACTATCTCTCGGCAGAGCTAGATCCATGCATATCTGTAAATGTATGTGTATATGTTGCATGTCGTAGAGACTAGGGAACAGAAGACACGTCGTCCCCTTTACAAGCACATCGATGAATCCCTTCGCTGAACGACGAACTCAGGCGCGATGGGGAGAGGCGCGAGGATGACGCGGAGTGCAGGACACCTCGGGAGAGAGTGAACTGTGCAGCGTGCGCCTGCCTCACCTGTCTCCGCTCCGAAGCGCAAAGTGCCGCATGACGCCTGCGACCCAGTTGGCCATCTGCGCAACAACAAGCGCGACCTCGTTTTCTTTCTCCGCGGGCCGCGGCGACGGGCGGCCTTCCGGCGCCAGGTCTTCCGGCGCCTGGCCTTCCGGCGCCTGGGCGGCTCGCTCCGCGTCTTCGCGCGGACTCGCCAGAGCGGCGACCGCCGCGCAGAGCTTCACATACACCTGCCCAATCCGCGGGCTCCATTCCAGGCAGTAGTAGGGGTTCGCGGCGCCCGCGTCTGGCTTCCTCGGCTGCTCCGCGAAGCCCTTTCGCAGCGGGGAGGGCTCCCCGGAGGGGGGCGTGTCGCGGCGCGAGGGTGCGAAGACGACGGGCGAGGCGACCAGCATCGCGGGAAAGAGCGGGCGGTACAGGGATGAGAGAAGCGGAGGCATCGTCGCACAGAGCGCCGTCGGCGCGGCGCCCAGGAGAAGAAACGAGAGAGGGAGCAACGTTACCGACAGCTGAGTGACGCCGTCCACATGCAGTGCCTGAGACGGCTGGGAGGAGTCTCCCTTCTCGTCGGCTGCCGACGCAGACGTAGACACAGCGCCTTCTGTCTGGGCGCCATCGGCCTCTTCACAGCCACCGTCTCCGCTCCCGCCCTCGCTGCCCTCCCCGGAACTCAATTTCGGGTCTGCTTTGGTCGTCTCCTCGGGCTCGCTCGATTCTCCCTCCAAGGACGCCAATGCCATATCGCCCTCTTCGTTTTCTTCCTCTTCACCGTCCCCACCTTCCTCTTCAACTTCCTCTTTATCTTCCTCGCCGTCCTCCTCTTCGTCTTCTTCCTCATCTTCATCATCTTCCTCTCCCTCGCTGTCGCCTCGTTCGTCTTCGGCTTCTGTCGCTCGTAGTCTGCGTCGCTCGGCGGCGAGGTCGGGGAAGACGAAAGGCAGCGAGATGAGAAGCGAGACAGTTTCGAGAAGGATGGCCTGTATGGCGAGGATGCACGCAGAGGCCGCGTCGTTCGGTTCACTGGGCGCAGGACTTGCTTCCAGCGCCTCGCTCTCGCGTTCTTCGCCTCCCTTCTCCCTCTTTTTTTTCTCCTTCTTTTCTGAGAGAGAGGCGAGCTGACCGAACCGATTTCGGCCTTCGCTCTTGCCCTTCTGAGACCAGGAGGAAGACGCAGGCGGACCTTCGCTGCGGCCCTGGCTGGCCTTCGCAACCGAGTGATGCAGCGTCTCGCAAGCCTCAAGGATGCCGCGCACCAGACAGGACGTCGTCCTCTCTCCGTTCGCGCTCTCTTTTTTCTCCCCTCCCTCTCGCGTCTCGGCCTCGCGCGCGTGGGCGTTGTCGCCGTCCTTCACCTCCGCAGCGCCTTCCTCTCTCAGCAGTTCGTCCACGAATGCGGACCGCTGCATTTCGCGGAGGAAGGTCTGCAGCACGGAGGGCGAGAAGAAGACTTTCGTCTTCTTGAGTCCGCCGAACGCCGCAAAAAGCGCGTAGGCCCCCTGCCGCCCCCCGAGCGACTGCCGCTGCACCGAGGGCGACGCAGGGAAGAGCGACGACAGAACTACCGAGAAGAGCGTCGGGGAAGACAAAGAGAGAGAGAGGAGCGGAGACAGCGCGGCAAGCGCGGTCCCCCCACGAGTCTCTGCGTCCACGAGTCGCTGTGAGAAGTCGCGCAGGTGCATAGAGGGGTCGACCGCAAGAGGCGAGAAGAAAGAGACGAAAGCTCGAAGCAGCAGGTCCGTGAAGAAGACGGTGCGGCGCGACAGCGGCGAGAAGGCGTACTCAGAGGCAGTAGAGAAGGCGTTTAACGCGTTCGCATTCAGACCCAGCGAGGCAGAAGTCTTCTCCACTCGCCCCGCGCTGAGTCCGTTGCAGCACGACGCAGCGCCGAGGCCCGAAGCCGCGGCGGCTGCGGCTGCGGCGGCGCAGGACGCGCCACTGTCAGAGTCCGGGGGAAGGAGCGCTGGGACGCGTCGATCCGCCTCGGTGCCTCTGACGTAGAAAAAGATATTTTCTTTCGCAAGTTTTCGGTGCGCGCTCGAGGCTCTGTGGCAGTCGCGCAGCTCTTCCGCCTGGACGTCGTGTACGCTGCGCTTAATCTGGCGCGCCGCGTGGAGCAGAAAGAGCGACGCAGTGAGGTAGCAGCCGAGGAATAGCGACACGAGAGGAGGCGGGAGACAGAAGGAAATCTGCGTCGCACGCTCCGCGGCTTTGCCGTCCGTGGCGCTCTCTGCAGACGCGCCGCCGCCAACGCCCGCCTTCACTGAAGACAAAACGAGGCGGCGCACGTCTCCCAGCACGCCGACGGCTGGACGAGTCAGCAGCTCCTCGCCTTCGTAGCGAATCGATGAGTAGGCGCCCCTCCGAGCGAAGGGCGAAGGCGGAGCAAGGCCGCGCCAGGAGGGCGCGCAGGACGCAGCGGAGGGCGACAGCGACCAGCCTTCGTCCTCAAGAAGAGGCGCGAGGGGGAAGGACGCGAGGTGAAACGTCAGCGAAGCCAGAGAGAGACGCACTGCGTGGAGGAGGGCGCCGCGCGAAGAAGACGCTGGCGCGCCCGCCGCGCTCTCCGTCGGGAGTGTGAAGGACAGCAGGAACGCAAGCGACGACAGGACGTGCTTGACGAAAAAGAAGAAGAGATCTTCCTGCTGCAGGGAGCAGAAAAAGACACTCCGCCGCTCCCGCCGATGAAAGCGTTCCTCGCGGGTGCGCGACACCGCCGCTCCACCAAAGAGCCACTGGCACACAGTCGCCTTGCCTCGGCCTGCCATCTAGACATCTCGAGCCGCTTATATGAATATATACAAAGAATTCACCAGCTAAGGCACTGCACAGAGTTTGAGGGAAGGAGAGTGGTCAAGACTATTTCGCTGCGAGAGTCACAGAGAGGCGTGCGCCTGCAAGAAAGCTGCCGCGGCGGCGAATGGGATCTCACACGCGGGATCTGACGCCCGAGGTAAGAGTTTCGTGTCGCGCACGTGTGCCTCGATCATTGACACAGGGCTGTGAGCATATCCGCACGCAGCTGATATGTTGCTACCGCGTCCAGTCTCTCTCCCGCCAGAGTCGTTCGCCCGCGAGATCGAAACTAAAAAAACTGACAGGGGCTCGTACACGCGGCCGCGCGTGTGCTTACTTCTAAAAAGCCGCGACGCACATCACGGGAACTACTAAAAGGGATTGTGAATCACGACTATGAACTGAAAAAACAAGTGGAATCTGCTCCGCGGACTCCGAGGCGCTTGAGAGTCACTGCCTTTGGCCCCCCGGCGGCGTCGCTCCAGCTAGGAGGCATGTCTCCTCGACAGAAAAGTAGCAACGTGCTCGGCTCGGCTGCGGAGTAGTGGGCGCCTCCGCGGGTCGTTTGTCGTCGGCTCACCGTTTTGCCGTGGCTCGCCTGGCCGGTTTTTCCGCCCTCCTCGTTGTCCTTCAGCCTCTGTCCTTCGCTCTCAGAGACCTGCAGCAGCAGCAACACGAGGAGGAGACAGCTCCGGCAGCCCTCGCCCGCAGAAGGCGGGGCTTCGCAGGGCGCAGCGCGCGGGGCCGTCGCGAGGGCGCGCCGTACTTTGCCGTCGCCCAGGGCCTCAGCGCCGGCGTCTCTCTGTCTCTCTCCGCCGCCACGGGCGCCCTCCGTTGCGGGTTCCAAGAGGAGCGACACGCGCACGTCTGGCGGCAACTGCGGCGCGCCGAGAAGCAGCAGATGGAGGAGTCGTAGACAGCTGAACATCTGGAAGAGCAGTGACGCGACCTCGTCGCTGTCTCTTCTCTGCGCGCGACGGCTCGGCGCGCCGCCCTCAGAGGAACCCCTCGCGCCTCCAGAAGCCGCCACAGCTGACGAGGCGCTCGACGCTGCGCGACACTTCTGAGCAAACCGAAAAAACAAAAGAAAACGGCGCAAATGAAGACATGGAACGCCGAAAAGCGCTGAAGCCGACGTAAACAGCCGGATGCAGCCGATATATAAATATTACTATATATGGATGCTTGCGGCCTTTTGTGTAAAGAGAAAGAAAAACTCTCAGGGTGGACTTCTCGCGTCTCTTCCCCGCAGTGTGCAAGAGGACGGCTACCAGCAGCGAGCTGCAAGGGCGCCAGTCTTCTGTGCCCGCAGACATCCACAGATGGATGAATAAAGACGTATCGCATACTTCAGCAAGTGTAAACGACAGATCGGCGTCTCTCGGTCGTCTGCACGGAACTCTACACGCACAGAGAGTCAGAAACGGCCGTTTATCCCCAGTCCACTGTTCACGCCCCAGAGCAGACCGTAATATATGCATGCATATATACTAATATATATACATATATATATGCCATATGCCTATATATATGTATATATGCATACATGTATCTTTGACAAACCCGTTCACTGGTATGGAGTTATCTGGGTGCGATAATTCGACATTATATACGTAGAGGCTTGCAGCTGCGGCTGTCTCGCGTGCTTACGGCCTTCAAATCCTCGAGAAGCTGCAGCCAAATTCTGCATGTTTTGCTGAAGAGCTCCCGGAGCTGCTGCACCCGCGACCTCTGCTGCGCAGACAAGCCGGCTAAGACCTGCGCGCGCCGCGCCGCCCCCGGGACGTCCTCGGAAGATTCCTCGCGCCCAGAAAGGCTTGCCCGCGCCGCGGCGGAGAACGCACTCGGAGTAGACGACGCCGCAGAGACCGAAGGCAGGTGCGGGGGGAGCAGCTGAAGCAGCAGCGGAAGCGCGAGAGACGTGAAGGCCGAGACGCTCGCCGAGCCGCACGTGAGGACGCTGATGACGCTGAACGGAAGCTGCAGAAAGCAATCGGCAACGCGAGCGAAAACTCCCTTGGCCAGGTGGATATCTGCTTCCTGTCGAATGCGTGCAGATGCGGGAGACGCGCAGGCGTTCCTCGATGAGATTCACTGCCTCAGGAGAGAGACACGAAGAGACAACAGATAAACCGCGCAGACAGCCAGAGAGGACGACAGAGTAGATGAAAAAAACTCGGCGTCGCCCGGAAGCCTCTCCCTGAGGAGAAAACACGGATACATGGCACGACGGAAAAGCAAACGAACAGAGGAGAAAACTGCGAGGACGTCAGCACAGCGTTGCCCAAAGAACCAAAGATGCCTTTCCCTGGTATGAAACTGATCGCACTCGCAGCTGAGTCGTACGCGTCGCGCGGCCTGCCTTCAGCAGACTGGCGCCCCCGCTCACGCGCATCTGCATGAGTCGACAGCGCGTATGTATAATTATGGTGTAGGCATTCGCAGACACAATTATGCATATACGTGGGTACATATAAATATGTGTATAAAATATAAAAATACATTTATGTATAAATATGTAAGCGCTTCTTTCACTCGCACCTCTTCTTCTCCCAGAAGCAGTGCAGGACAGAGCCGCCGCGCGGCGTCGATCAGATGCAAGGAGTCGAGGCGTGCCTCCGGCTCCAGCGCAGTCAGCCCGCTGAAAAGAAAAACACCAGAATTTGCAAAGCTAAGAGCCAAAAGAAACCCTCAGCCCCGAGAGAGGGCACAAAGTCCCTTAACCCTAGATCCACCTCCGGTTGCATGCGCGTTTTTCTCGTCTCCTCTCTCGAGGCTTTCGTCTCCGCGTCCTCCCCCTCGTTTGTTACAGGTTTTTCCTCCCGCACCACACCGTAAATTTCCATGTTTTTCTCGCTATACCAGGTCTTTTTCCTTCTCTTCGTGTCAGCGCTACGGTGGAAGCGGACATACTTTTGAAGGAATACCGCAATACTTTTTCGGTGGGCGAGAAGAATCTGTTGGTTTTCCTCCTGGCGCTCTTCTTCCGTTCCTCCCGCCTCCCCGGGGCCCCTCTCGCCTCCGACCGCGGTCGCGGCGGAGGCCGCGCGCCGCGACGCGCCCTTTCGGGCCTCCCTCGGAGACAACAGAGACAGAAGACTCGTCCACGCCGAGCGAACTGCAGTGCGCGCAGCTGGGTCGCGCTCAGAGATGCCGCTGCCAAGCAGCGCGGGAAGAAGGCCAGGGAGGAGAGGATTCAACAGAAGGGCGACGGAGGAGGCAGAAGACGAAGAGGCGAAAAAAGGAGACTGCTCCTTCTGATCAGACAAGGCGGCGAGGAGCCGGGAGAGCGAAGCCGATAGATGGACAAGCCCTGTGACGCGGATTCGCGGCGTAGGGTGACGGATCTGTCAGACACACGGAAGCGACAAACGCAAGCACAGCCGAGTCGCCTCGCTGAAGCTATGTCGCTAGACACATCCGAGGCCGAATACACTTTGCGAATCCTCACCAGACATCTGGCTGCCTTCCTCAAGCAGGGCTACCGCACACGCAAAAAAGACGCAAGTTGGGGGTTACGCATCAGTCGGTAAATATGTAAAATAGAAAACGAGTAAATCGCTGTTTCGAATGCACTCCATCCCCATCGTGGCTGCAGAGCGTCCTCTCTCTGTCGCCGCGTTTCGGTCGCGCAGT